>NC_137888.1:175341923-175864713 GCF_963455335.1 Martes martes | reverse complement strand
TGCAGAGAGAAAAGAAGCTTGTGTGCCTGCAGTGTTGTGGATGAAGGTGACAAGGGACAAGACATGGAAGACAAAGAATGGGAGAATGCTCAAAGTCCCATCTGTGGAGACGCACCCCTAGAGATACTGATTCATTGTCTAATGTGTGGGCTCAAGATGCACATATTTTTAATCTTTCTGGGAGATTCTACTATGCTCCCAAGTTTTGCGAACCACAGATCTTGTCTTATAGACCACAAGAAGGAGTTTGCATCTTTTGTCTAGGCACCGTGAGAAGCACTGGAGAATTCTTAGCAGCAAATAATAGGACCGTATTTAAATCGTATGAAGTTCCCTTTGGCTGTTGTGAGGCAACTGGGCTATAGAAAACAAGAGTGGAGGCAGAACGCTGGAGGAGGCTGCTGCTGGAGTAGCCCATGAAGAGATGGGAGTTCCTTACACCGAGGTTACAGTGATGGTGGGGAGAAGGGGACAGAGTCAGGTCACATTACACTAATAGAGCCAAAGGACTCGCTGATGGACTGGAAGTTGAAAGTAAGGGAAAGAGAGGAATCAGAGCAACTGAGTAGCTGGGCGGGTGGTGGTGCCATTTGCAAAGATTGGAAAAGTAAGGAGAGGAGCATTTTTGGAGCTGGGAGATGGGAATCAGCAGTTTTCCCTGGAGAAGTTAAGTTGTAGGTACTTATTAGATGGCATCATTCACTCATTCAACCACAACGCAGAAAATTATTAAGGACCGGGTCTATGCCAGCCACCATCCTGGGCACTGGGAATTATGTCAGTTAAATACAGATGAAACACCCTGCCTTTGTGGGGTGTCCCAGCGTGCACAGGTGTAGAGTCTGAATCCTGTCGAGGAGAAACCTGGCTGAAATGGATAGAGCTGCAAGTCCTCTGCTGATAGATTGCTTTGCATCTGCTTTTTGACATCAGACAATCTGAGCATTTTACAACATGGTGTGTGGCATTCAAACCATAGACAACGCAGCTATAGGCTGTTTTCTGGAGAAACAGACCGACATGGACACAAACCTCCCGGGGCTGCTGCTCTCTCTCTGCGTGCAGGGGTGGAGCCGAGCTGCACTCAAATGGACCTGGAGTTAGGTGAGACAAAGTGCAAGTTGGTTTTCATCCTTGGTTCTTGTAACAGTAACTGAGGGGCATTTTTATTTTTTTTTCCATTGGTTTAAGTGCTGAGCTGACAGAGAAAAAGATCTTGCTGCCTCAACACCAGTATGAAAGAGCCAAGTACAGAGCAGTAAATGAATTTAAAGGCATCTAACGAGTTTTATCTATTACTGCTGAGACATCAGACTTCAAGCCAGTCAGAGCAGTGGGGCCTGTAAGAACCCACCAGTGCCGAGCGTGGATAATAGTGGATATAATAATACTTTGCATTTATATAGCACTTTTACACTTGGATCTTCACAATAATCCAGAAAGGTAGGCCAAGCGGGCATTATTATCTGCATTTTACAAAAATAGCTCCCAGAGGCAGGAAGCATAAGGGGAAGGGTGAATGGATGTAAATGTAAAAAAACAAAAAACAAAAAAACGAAGCCAATGAGGCTTGAAAAATGAGATAGAAAACAAGTGTGTTTAGAGAAAGAAGTTGCATGAACTTTCTAATTAATCACAACACATTTATTTTTTAACTCATGGTGACATTATGTTTGCTTTTAAAGGTGTCACGCTCGTATACCTAGAAAGGCTGGGCAAGCATCCTGAATGAATGATGGAGTGCAGCTTAGTTCTGCTTAACTGCCAAGCCCACACCCACAATAAAGTGCAATCATTACTTCGTCCACTGGGGTGCTTGGCAGAAATGTGGGTCCAAGGTAGACAGATGTTAGGATTTTTTTTTTTTTAAGATTTTATTTATTTGACAGAGAGATCAACAAGTAGGCAGAGAAGCAGGCAGAGAGAGGGGGGGAAGCAGGCTCTCCACTGAGCAGAGAGCCTGATGTGGGGCTGGATCCCAGGACCCTGAGATCATGACCTAAGTCGAAGGCAGAGGCTTAACCCACTGAGCCACCCAGGTGCCCCAGACGTTAGGATTCTTAAAAGAGAACTTGAAAAACAGATCCATCCTATGCTATGGAATGTCTCATTTTTGGTATTTGTAACTAATTTGTAAAAATTATTTTAGCATCCAAAGGCCAAAGAAAATGTCCTTGGGGGTAGATGTGGCCCACAGGCTGTCATTTCTTTCTTTTCTTTTTTTTAAAGATTTTATTTATTTATTTATTAGAGAGAGAGAGCACGCGTGCACATGTGAGAGAGACCACACAAGTAAGCAGTGGAAGGGGCAGAGAGAGAGGGAGAGAATCTCAAACACACTTAGCACTGAGAACAGAGCCCTGTGCAGGACTTGATCTCACCACCTTGAGATCATTACCTGAGCCAAAAACAAAGAGTCGGAAACTTAACCAACTGAGCCACTCAGGCACCCCAGTGCTTGCTGCCATTTCTTGACCATTGGTCTGTGCACTCAGAAATGTCTATGAATCATACCCAGACGGAAGTCCTTATAATCTATTCCCAGAAAGAATCTGTAAGTATTCCCAGAAGACTTAATATCACTATCAGTAGTGACTTCAAATTGAAATTGGGTCTCTGGAAGGATCTTTCTTTAACATTTCAAAGACTGTGAATAAACTTATCAAAGCTCTTTACATGACCTTCTATTAAATATAACTCATGATCTTTAACACTAAAAACCAGATGAACCAATATCTGTAGAAGATACAGGCTGTTTAAATAAATACATACTGATGGCAGCAGAGTGGCATTGTAATCCACATGTCGGTAGGCTTTCCTTTAAGTCCATGGAATTATAACTTCAAGTAGTCAAGCAATTCAAAATAGCAAATGGGATGTTACAAATATTTCTCATAAAAAGGGGGCATTTGATCTGATTTGATATAGCAGCAGAGGTAAAGCTAACATATAGCTTTACCAGCAAGTTTGCTGAGATAGAAAAGCAAGTTTGCAGCAAGTTTGCAGTGTTCTCCCTGTGTGGGAATTCAGCAGAGGGCCAGAAGTATGGATTTTGAATTATCAATAACCCAGAAATACATATATCTGCAAGTGAAGCATCGGTTGACCAGGTGATTCCTCCTGGGCCGGAATAGCTCTTAGACATAGAAGTGAAATCTCAGCACAATAACTTCATTTCATAAACAGGAAACTAAGGCAGGATGTGGATATGAATTTCTCAAATTGATAGGACTAATGAAATAAATGCCTCAAACAGGGTTTTTGTTATTCAGTCTCAGCCCCTTGCCAAACATAAAAATAAACTCTGAGCCCGAAGTATACACATACACATTTGTAGACATGAAGACACACAGATACCTTAGGTAAATTAAATAAAAATTGTAAGAGCTATATGAGAATTATTCCTCTATTTCCTTTCTTTGTTCTATCCTTCCTTCTTTCTTGCCTTCCTTTCTTTTCTCTCCTCTTTTCTGAAGTACTCTGAGTTGGAAAATAAGAGACTAGTGATGTCACTGTGGCTGCTGGCAGACGAACACTGGCTAAACCTAGCAATAGAGGAGGACACAGTTGGACGTTGAGATAATTTGAAGGAGTCTAAAACATTTCTTAGATGAGATGCAATTTTTTTTCAATTACCAAAGAAATACTTCCTGAAGAATGATAAGCCAATAAAGGTAAAAAGGGAAAAAAAATTCAGATACCTCATCACTCAGAGAAAACTACTATGGTTTTAGTGTGTGATCTTTGTGAAAATTTATGTATGTAAAATTTTCCAGGGCACCTGGGTTAGTTAAGGGGCCAATCTTTGATTTTGGTTCAGGTCATGATCTCAGGATCCTGGGATCAAGCCCCACATGATCTCAGGATCCCTGGGATCAAGCTCAGGGGAGAGTCTGTTTGAGATTCTCTGTCGCCCTCTCCCTCTTCCCCTCCCCCAGTGCTCTCATGCACTCTCTTTCTCTCTCAAATAAATAAATCTTTAAAAAAAATTTCCCATGAGTTTTTTCCTATTAAAATTTATGTATTTAAAAATTGGTCTCATGCAATGGTTATTCTTAGTCTGGAGGATTTCCAAACTGAGTTATGACCAATTAGTGGGTCAGAAAATTTATGTAGTAGGTAACAACCAGCATTAAAATAATTAATTTAAATAGAATATTAAGAAACAGAGTAAATAGTGTAGAGTCAGGGTGATCATTGTTGTGTGTATATGTGTGGGAGGGGGGTGTATGTGTAGATGTATCTGGGATCATAATGTAAAATTATTTTCTTATTGTTGGTTAAAATACTTGAAAACCATAGCTGTAGCCAGCTTTTCCACTTATTAATTGATTACAAAAGCTCTTCCTTTTTAATAAATATTGTCACACATAATCATATTAAATTCTACCTGGATGTTTTATTAGCCAATCCCCTGTTGTTGGATAATACATTTATTCTCATCTTCTGTGATTATACACAAGACTGCCATGAACATCTTTGCATAGGCTTCCAGGCATTTCATGGATCTGATGTAGCACACATCACTTCCATAAAGTATGACTGTTAAAAAGTTTTCTATAAGCAGTGTGGTATTACTAAAAGAGCATGTGTCTTTGATTATTGCTCTCTGCTTTGTGAGGAGGTGGGATCCTTTGCCTTGGAGGGGGTCACCCAAGTTTCAGTATTTATCCCCACTCCATTCTCATCTTGGGATCCAAGTGGAGGTTTTCTCTGGACTGATGTTTATTGGTATAAATATTTAGCAGCAAAACAGTAGGGTTTTAGAATTCCTCCAACTCAGACAGCTGATACCTTGAGATCATTTTGTCCTCCGATCTTAATCATAAATGCAAGCTGATTCGGGAATAAAGCAGTACTTTTACATTGCTTATTACTATATTTACTTAGGATAAATACTGTTATGGCTTCTTATACACAGTCCTGCTTATATCTCTGAAATCTGTAGACTTTGATTTTGAAAAGAAAAATAATCATGAATGAAAGGCAGTGGGTTTACTTGATATTTTCTCTTCCCTTAGTCATATGTGAATTCAGTCTCATGGACCATTCCGCTTTGAAGATGACCCTTTTTTTCCCCTTCATTTGGCGTGCAGTTTTCTTTGGCCCACATCAGAGAACTAATCTAACTTCCAAGGATTAGTTCACAAAGTGGATGACCACAGCTCATCCTAAATTCTGACTCTTCTAATCAAACAGCTTGCAACAGATTGGTTGCAACCTATCTTTTCTTGAACCAGGATGTGAGATTAAAGTCTATGGAGAGGGTTATGGGGTTCCTAAACCTTGCTGGCATATTAATTTCATGTTTTATGACTCATATAGTAAAGAACAATTTATAAATGTTTGCTGCAAGCAATCTTAGAATTGTTTTATCTGAACACACACACACCCCTCATTATGTTAAAATTACATAGTGTAACAAGTCTCTATATGCATACTGCACATAAGACAAGCTTCCTGAAATTTATTTGACATAATGAATAAAGTAAATGTATCAGATGATCGGGAAGTTGTCTCTAGAGTCTGCATATGAAAATTATTCCTTTGAATTAAAATCTTTATATATTTTCTGTGATTTGATAAGAGAAGGGCTGAAAATTGCCTATCATAATAATTATTTCCAGTTGATAGGCTACCAGAGTTTTCTGCAAGCTGCAAAGAACATGCCAGCATGTGGTCACTATCTTTAAAGGGCTTTCATGTTTTCCATCCTCACTCAGGAGGATGAAGACTTGTCAGATGAACTCTGTAGAGCAAGGGGGTGAAACTAACATTCTTGTGTGTAAATAAAATAGACTCAAAGGCGTAGCGGTTTAGATGTCTGTGCCACTCTCCTCTGTTAAGGTCATGGCTAGCTATCAAGTCAAATGCAGCAAATTTTCACCAGCTATCATAAACAGGCAAGGGACTGAAAATTTAATAAGTACAATCTCATTTCAGGAATCAAAAATAATTCAGGGTGGAGAGACCTCTAGTGGGCATTTCCATTCATACCTGATAATGGATCAGAAAAAGAAAGATAAAAGTTGCTTTAAAAATCACATTCTAGGGGCGCCTGGGTGGCTCAGGGGGTTAAAACCTCTGCCTTCAGCTCAGGTCATGATCCCAGGGTCCTGGGATCGAGTCCCACATCGGGCTCTCTGCTCAAGAGGGAGTCTGCTTCCCCCTCTCTCTGCCTGCCTCTCTGCCTACTTGTGATCTCTCCCTCTGTCAAATAAAGAAATAAAATCTTTAAAAAAAAAAAAAAAAAAAAAAAATCACATTCTGTATTTCTGCAATAATACCTTCTTTTTAAAATAAACTACCTCTCTAGGATAGGGTGTAGAGTATAGCCAAAATGATCACTCTTCAAGGAAAAAAAAATTGAAGTTCTAATCTTATGCATATACTCAAAAACCAACTGCATTTTTTTCCTTTTAAAATACCACAGAACCAAAATATAAATGTCAGTAAAAAAATTGACAAGCAGATATTTTGCCCACCTTACTTTTCTTTCACTAAAATCCTACTTAAAATTAATGAAAATATAATCCGTACATAAAACTCTTATCTATTATTGTCCTCAATTAAAGTTTAATTGAATTGCATCATGGAAAATTTTGC
Organism: Martes martes; assembly: GCF_963455335.1. NCBI lineage: Eukaryota > Metazoa > Chordata > Mammalia > Carnivora > Mustelidae > Martes > Martes martes. The sequence continues at coordinate 175,858,107 of NC_137888.1, read as the reverse complement.
AAAATGAGAAGCAACCAGTCAATCAAAGCTCCCTTCCATCACGCCCTTCACACAAGGTTCCCCAAGATACTATTTGGCATAATAAAATTAGTAGCCTGAGTAATTATGAAAAGCTAGGTCAAATAAATAAGTCTTTGCCCTGCCTTAGAAAACTGAAAGTGTCAGAAAAAGCAACAAATCACAAGAGGCTGGGAGTGCCAGGGGCTAAGACATCCTTCTTCAAAGAATTTGGAGCTTTACAAGCAGTGCTAGAAAACTTTATAAGAGAAAAATGGAACCTAGCAAATTTTTAAAATCTGTAGGCATATTACAAAATCTAATGTACTTTTTTTCTAACAGTTTATTAAAATGCACATTTTAAATTATTTCACAGTGTAGCACAAACTCTGTCATTTAGTACTTAATGGCTTGGTACTTACCTCTGATGGTTAATCTTGTTTTCCCCTCCCAACTTCAAGGTCCTTGAAAACAGAGAAGCCATCCTCTTACCTTTTTTACACTTCCTTACTAACATATTTTTCTCCCACCTCTATATTATACAATTTCCATGCCTGCTTATCTGCAAGCCCTCTCCGAATGACTTCTTGAAAAGATGATATAAGGAGTCCGGAGTGCATGGCTGAGATACTGGGAAAAAGATCCAGCCCTTGCCGCAGACACTGCTGATGTTGATAGGATTCCCCCCATTCCTGGCCTTCCTCCAGTGTTCCCATTTCAGGCAATTTTGTCTATATATAGGAACTAACTTCTAGAGCCAATGATTAGAATAAGTTTCTTAATCTAGGTAAGAGAACTTGAATTAAAAAAAAAATCCCTATTTTTACAGAAAGTTAACATTTCCTTTCATTAAGAAGGTAGATAAAAAAGAAAACAAAAGACAAACAAAAACCCATGCATAGTAATATTAGCAGCATCTATGATGTCTTCAACAGAAATCACAAATATTTTCATATCACATTACAGTAGTGGCAGATAAGTCGAATATTATTTGGGTTCTATGTAATTATAGTTTTTAGACCTGCCTCTAGATCTTGGCCTTTAAAAAGAAGCTCATATATTGTCTTACAAATATATTTCTTTTAATATATTGGTAATTATTCCAATATAACTGATTTCCTTTTCACTCCCATGGATTGTATCTTTTGCATTTGCACGTATTCTGAGAAGAGGTGCTGAGGCTCCATCGGAAACTATTCAGTGAGGGTTTAAAACCTTATTTGTTTCCTCTTATTTATATTTTCCCTATTTTTTTTCTACCCCCTCCATAAGTGTGATAAAGTCATTGATATATTAAGGACCCATGCATGTTTTAAAAGTTAGATAGGATAGAAGGCATTGAGCAGACCATTAACTCCTCTGGAGGTGGTCGCAGGTAAGAGGTACCTGGAGTGTTGGCACAGATGGAAGCCGCTTTGAAAAATGGCAGGAAAAAGGTGAATTCCTGGAGGCAAACTGAAAAGGAGAAGGGCTAAGTGCTGTGGACGGACTGAGACCAGCCTCATGGCCTACAGGGCTGGAGCCTGCCCTCATAGCTGAGTGGCCTTACGCTGAATGGTTGTTGAATCTTCCACACCTACTTCAAAGGCTGTGTGAGGAAAAACTGAAATAGCAGATGGCGGAAACAACTCTAACTAAAAGGAATCCGAGTTTGAATCCTAATTCAGCTCTTGTGCAGCTGGGTGGCCTCCTGCAAGGACTTCCTCTCTATGCCTCTGGTTCCCCTTCTTAACTGCAGAGCACACAATTGATCGTCTACAACTTTCCTTCCAACTCTATAAATTTGTGATGAATTCTCTGACATGACTTGAAACTGTGAACTGTTATCAAGGTTGTTCTACCAGAATTAGCAAAACCTAAGCCATTCCAGAACAATGCCACTGAACAACCTTTTAATAAAGTGTGTTTTCATTTTTTGGTGTTTTTTTTTTCTTTTTCTTGAGGTATTCTGAGGTATCTGTAAAGGAGAAGTGTTCAGATACTAAATGCATAGGTTGATGAATTGAAACAGAAGTACATCCCTTGGCAGCCAGATCCACGGTATAGAAAATGTACAGCAATCAGAGGATCCCTGCACTGTCTCCAAATGTAAAATCTCTAAGAGGCAGCAAGTCTCTGTCCTCTGTCACCATAGCTTCCATTTGCCTGTGGTATGCTTCATAGAAGTGAAATCAGACAGAAGCGATCTTTCGTGTCTAGCTTCTTACAGTTAATATTCTGTTTGTGAGAGTCATTCACATAAGTATGTATGGGAATGGTTTCTTCTATTTCATTGCTCTGTAGTATTTAGTCATATGAAAACACCACAATTCATGCATCTATTCTACTGTTGATGACCATTTGTTTCCTTTGCCATTGGGGACTATTATAAAAAAGCTTCGGTGAACATTCTTGTACATGTCTTTTGTTGGACATATGCACACATTTTTGTGGGGTTCGTACTGTGAACATGTTTCACTTTAGTTGATCTTGCCAAACAATTTTCCGAAGTTGTTCCTGTTTATCCTGCCATGGGCAATGAGGCTTCCCATTTTTCCATATCCTCTCTAACACTCAGTGCTGTTAGTCCTTTTGTTTTGATCCATGCCAGTGGGTGTATAGCAGAATCTCACTGTTCTCAATTTACCTGTCTCATAAATATTGATATTTTACTCCAAAAGAGAAAGATATTTGGAAAAAATAAGAACAGCCGCACTTCCTCTGGATACATTTGCTTTGTCTTCTTGTTGTTTTGTTTTGTTTTTTTTTAAGAGTTATTTATTTATTTGAGAGAGAGAACGTGCAGTGCAGAGGGACACAAAGAGGGAGAGAGAGTCTTAAGCAGACTCCATGCAGGGCTTGAGCCCAACATGGGGCTGGGTCTCACAACCCTGTGATCAAGACCTGAGCTGAAAACCAAAAGTGAGAGGCTCAACCCATTGCACCACCCAGGTGTCCCTGTCTTCTTGTTTTAAATGTATTAACAAATTAGGGGCACCTGAGTGGCGCAGGGGGTTACGCATCTGACCTCTTGATTTAGGCTCAGGTCATGATCTCGAGGTCATGAGATCGAGCCCCACGATGGGCTCCACACTCAGTGCAGAGTCTGCTTCAGATTCTCTCTTCCTCTCCCTCTGCTTCTCCCCCTGCTCGTGCTCTTTCTTTCTCTCTCTAAGATAAATAAATTAACTTAAGAAAATAAATGTATTAATAAATTAAATGTATATTATATAATCACACAATTTTAATTTGCTGCTTTAGAGGAGTTGTTACCTGCTAAAATATAAAGGACTTAGAACTATCAGTATTTAAGTTTCATCAGAAACTTTCATGAAATTGCTATCATCCTCCATTTTAAGCCACCCTTCGGGTCTACAGAACAGGCTATCGAAAATAACATCATGCAATACTGGAAAGTATTCCTCAGTTACGACTACACTTTGGCTGGGGAAAAGACTTTCTTGAAAAAGTAAAAGTGTCTATGTGAAATAAGTCCTTTGCTTGGATGTTTCTGGTGCTGACTCTGTCTTATAAGTGATCTACTTTCTATCAATACTGTGGATTATTTTTGCTCTTCCCCACTGTGCCCTGAAGACCCACTTTCCCTTTCTACATACAGGCCATTACTGTCATACTGATGACAGCTCACAGACCATCCATTCATTAAAATTTGAAAGTGCTCTTTTGCTCTTGTACCAATCCAAAATACTTCCATTACTTGCTGCCAAATATTAATAGGTCTTTTAGATTTGAGAGACTAGTTCACTTGTCAGTCAGTTAAAGTGGCTATCCAATGTAAGAAATTAGATCTAAGTTGATTTTTTAAAGTAATATGCATTTTTTACAGATTTATTCCTATATGAATTTACAACCCTATGGAACTAAAAGAAAAATAACTGAGCTATACATGACAAAGCCCAATGTCTATGTGTGCTTTAAAACCTGCTCATAATAGTTCAATTGTCAATTCCATGTTTATATCACTGCAAACACCTTAGTGAACAAAAGTTTCTATGATAACATGTAAGATTTTGATATTACATTAATACATTAATGTGTTTCTGAAATCATTGTTGCAGTTAATGACAGCCATGCCACTATATATCTACAACAGCTACACATTTACATTGAAGAGTAATCAAAACATCTTTAAAATTAGTAATGTCTAATGTATAAGACAAATATTGCATTAGATAAAATATTTTGTATATGATAAAATATTCTATATGTGTGGTCAAAGTTTCATATGTATGTGTAAAATATCCACTCTCCTCTATGATACCAATTTGAATCACCATATTATGTCCATGCCAAACACCCTCCATTTCAATAATTCAGTAATGAATTATACAGATTATAAACTTATCTGTTTAGTATGGAGTTGCTAAGTGGCTTTAACATCACTTCTTGAGAGCCTAATTTTCTTATATTTGAGGTTAGAAGGTGTCAGCCATACCATGCTGACTTGTACACCGTAATATCCAAAACTAGAATTAAATGATTGCCCAAATAGAAAGGTAATTCATATGTAATACACATACTGATATAAGAAGATCTTAGCTTCTCTTGAAAAATCAGGCTGTCCTGCAAACCTGACCTTCACCCTGCCAGGCCACTATCATCCAGAGCTTAGTGGTGCTCTTTGTCCCCAACTGTACCACCATCAACTTCTTTTGGAGATGGAGTAATCGAGAACATTCAGTTTTTCTTTCATTTACATTTACTGCCTTGCCCTAAAGGCATTTGCAGCTGATCTAGTCTTATTTTCATCTTGTTGTATCTTCAGGTCCTCCTGATAGTCTGAGAAAGAGATGAAAAATCACCATATTTATCTGATTATAAGATGCCTTGAGACAGTCTATCCATATTAGACACAAAACTGATTTAATAACGTTTATTTTTGTTAAATGATAGTTTACTCCATTCTTTGACATTTATATCATAAAACACGTCTTGATTTAAAAAAAAAAAAACTTGAAAAATCTTAACTTAAGAAAATTATTATTTATCCATACTACAGAAATGACATTTAAGTAAGAAAATATCTAGGTGGGTTGACTAAGGAAGTCAGCTATAACTAGGAATAAATTGCTGATCATAACTTCTGATTCTGTGCTTTTACCAGAAATTTGCCTATATACTTGGATAGGTACTTTTTTTTTTCAGCTTTACAAAGGTTAAATTGACAAATAAAATTGTAAGATATTTAAAGTGTACAACATGATGATTTTGTATGTGTATATATTGTGAAAGGAAGCCACTCATGGGGTTCCATGACTGCAAATATTTTAAAAGCTCTAGTAATGACACAGGAATTGAAAATATGCCAGCTTTGGAACAAACAATTCTAAAATTCGTATGTAAGTAAGAAAGACCCCCAAATAGCCAAAGTAATGTTGAAAAAGAAAACCAAAGCTGGAAGAATTACAACTCTGGACTTCAAGCTCTATTACAAAGCTATAATCATCAAGACAGTGTGGTGCAGGCACAAAAACAGACACATAGATCAGTGCAACAGAATAGAGAACCCAGAAATGGACCCTTAACTCTATGGTCAACTGATCTTTGACAAAGCAGGAAAAAATATCCAATGGAAAAAAGAGTCTCTTCAACAAATGGTGTTAGAAAAATTGGACAGCCACATGCAGAAGAATGAAACTGGACCACTTTCTTATACTACACACAAAAATAAACTCAAAATGGATGAAATATCTAAATGTGAGATAGGAAACCATCAAAATCCTGGAGCAGAATACAGGCAGTAACTTCTTTGACCTATGCCATAACAACTTCGTGCTAGACACATCTCCAAAGGCAAGAGAAACTAAAGCAAAAATGAACTTTTGGGACTTCTTCAAAATAAAAAGCTTCTGCCCAGGAAACAGTCAATAAAACTAAAAGGCAACCTACAGAATGGAAGAAGGTATTTGAAAATGTCTTATCAAATAAAGGGCTAGTAGCCAAAATCTATGGACTTATCAAACTGAACACTCAGAAAACAAGAAAACCCAGTTGAGAAATGGGCAGAAGGCATGAATAAGCATTTCTCCAAAGACATCCAAATGCCAACAGACACATGAAATGCTCAACATCACTCGAAATCAGGGAAATACAAATCAAAACCACAATGAGATGCCACCTCACACCAGTCAGAATCGCTAAAATTAACAACTCAAGAAACCAGATTTGTTGACATTGATGTGGAGAAAGGGGAACCCTCTTACACTGTTGGTGGGAATGCAAACTGGTGCAGCCACTCTGGAAAACAGCACTCCTCAAAAAGTTAAAAATAGGGACGCCTGGGTGGCTCAGTGGGTTAAGCCTCTGCCTTCGGCTCAGGTCATAATCTCAGGATCCTGGGATTGAGCCCCACATCAGGCTCTCTGCTCAGTGGGGAACCTGCTTCCTCCTCTTCCTGTCTCTCTGCCTGCCTCTCTGCCTACTTGTAATCTCTCTCTCTGTCAAATAAATAAATAAAATCTTTTTTAAAAAAAAGTTAAAAATAGAGCTACCCTGTGACCCAAAAATTGTATCCTATGACCCAACAATTGTACTATTAGGAATTTATCCAAAAGATACAATCATAGTGATTCAAAGGGGGTACAGACACCCCAATGTTTACAGCAGCAATGCCCACAATAGCCAAAATATGGAAAGACAGTCGACAGAAGGATATTACTCAGCCTTCAAAAAGAATGAAGTCTTGCCATTTGCAATGTCGTGGATGGAACTACAAGGTATTTTGCTAAGCAAAATAAGTCAGGCAAAGTCAAATACTATATGATTTCACTGTAATGTGGAATTTAAGAAACAAAACAGATGAACATAGGGAAAAGGAAGGAAAAATTAAATGAGATGAAAACAGAGAGAGGCAAATTATAGAAGTCTCCTAACTAGGGGCGCCTGGGTGGCTCAGAGGGTTAAGCCTCTGCCTTTGGCTAGGGTTATGATCTCGGGGTCCTGGGATCGAGCCCTACTTTGGGCTCCCTGCTCACCAGGAAGCCTGCTTCCACTTCTATCTCTCTCTCTCTCTGCCTGCTGCTTTGCCTCCTTGTGATCTCTGTCTCTCTGTCAAATAAATAAATAAAATCTTTAAAAAAAAAAAGTATCTTAACTATAGGAAACAAACTGTTTCTGGAGGGGAGGGCAGTAGGAGTATGGGGTAACTGGAGATGGGCATTAAGGAAGGCATGTGATGTAATGAGCTCTGGGTGTTATATGCAACTGATGAATCACTAAATTCTACCTCTGAAATTAATAATACAGTATATGTAAATTAAATTGAATTTAAATTTAAAAATTTTTTAAAAGAAAATATGTCTTCTTTGGAAGAGTGTCTGTTCATGTCTTCTGCCCATTTCTTGACTGGATTATTTATTTTTTGGATGTTATACACAACTGATGAGTCATTTTTGCACACTACACCAAAAACTAATGATGTACTATATGTTGGTTAATTGAAAATTTAAATAAATAATAAGCCAGCTTTGAATTACCACCCCCATGTGTAATCTTCTGGTATTACCAGAATGGATTCCAAAAGAAAGTGATACAAATAGCCAATACGAAGACCAACACTGAGACATACGTGGGGAGAAAGAATATATTCTATTTATTGTGGTAGAAGTCCATCAGCCAAGGAAGTGGTGATGGTTAGAAGAAAGAAGGGTAGACAAAGAAGAAGAGCAAACCAAACACAGAGAGCCATATGAGTTATGAAGCAGGTGTGTAAGTACAGAACATATGGGTGCCTGGGTGGCTCAGTGGATTGGGCCTCTGCCTTCAGCACAAGTCATGATCTCAGGGTCCTGGGATCGAGCCCCACATCAGGCTCTCTGCTCAGCAGAGAACCTGCTTCCCCCACCCTCTCTCTCTGCCTGCCTCTCTGTCTACTTGTGATCTCTCTCTCTCTCTGTAAAAATAAATAAATAAAAACTTTTAAAAAATAAGTACAGAACATAAACAGAGGCTATTACCTAGACATTGAGAAAATTCTTGATGGAAGTAGTATGAGAATTTAGTTTGGTCAAGAAGATTACAACCAAGCTAACTTGAGTCTCTTTATTATCACGAAGTAACTTTTAAAAAGTCATACAACATTTCTGGAATGGCAAAAAAATGATGGTGTTAATAAAATCAAACAATAACCAGGCATTAAGTAAATTATATGAAAATCTGGTTTAAAAGACCTTGTTTCTGGGGTGATTGGGTAGCTCAGTCAGTTAAGGGTCAGACTCTTGATTCACATTCAGATCATGATCTCAGGATTGTGAGATTTAGTCCCATGTTGGTCTCCGTACTGAGTGTAGAGCCTGCTTAAGATTCTTTCTCTCCCTCTCCTTCTGCCCCCTCCCCCCAAAAATAGACCTTGATTCCAAAACAATTACAAAATACAAGACATCACAATGAAATACTTGCTGATAATGAATACATATATGTACATGTGAGTGTGAGAAAGAATATAGCAAGAGGAGAAGGAGAATGAGGAGGAGAGGCAGAGACAAAGTAGAGGGTGAGTAGGAGAGAGAGAGAGAGACTGGAGAGCACTTTCCTAGAGAAAGCTGGATTGAATCAGTGACCTCAAAATTCAGACAGAGGGGACATCATTTAGAGAATATTTACAAGTTGCCCATCGGTCCAAAGGTATGTCTATCTTATGGGGACACCCAGATATCTCCAGATGAGAAGAAAACCAGTGTCTTATTACTCACAATTAAGAGCTTGAGCTTTGGAGTCATCAGGCAGATCTAAAATTAAACCCTAGCTCTGTTGTTTATTTACAGTGTGAACCAATTTTATTAAACTTAAAGTCATCTTCACATTATTTTATTTTTCTACATTCTTTAAATAAATTCATAATCCAGGCTCTTGTCTTCCTTCCAGGGCCACCGCCTATTCCAAAGTACCCCATCCCACCACCCCTACAGTTTGCCCAAATTATTGCAGTACCTCCTGCCCATCCCCCACCTTTTCCTTTGCTTCCTTTCCATCAGTTCTGCAGCTATGAGGGTGATTTTGTAAAAACTTAAGTCAAATGATGCTATGCCTCTGCTCAAAATATGCTAATGGACTTCCATTTCACTCAATATATAACCTAAAGTTCTCCCTCTGACCTAAAAAGTCATATATGATGCATACATTGAGCCCCACTCCCTGAATGTTTCTCTGAACTTGCCCTCTACTCTCCTGCCCTGTGCTGTCACTACTTAAACTCCTTTTTTTTTAATGTTTCAATAAAACTTTACTTAAAAAACAAGTGATAGATTAGATTTAGTCTACAGGTGGTAGTTTACCAACCCCTGATCTAAGCTAATTTTGTTATTTCTTTTCTGTAAAATATGTAGTCACATTCTAATTTATTCTTAAATAAATCTTTATGTTGTCTATTTAAGACCCACCTATATTTTTTTTTTTTAATTTAGTGATCCATCGCTCACATATAACACTCAGTGTCCTTACTTATTCTAGTTACACTCTTATTTCTCGCTCTTCCTTGAACAGTTCATGCACATGGCCATGTTCAGGGCATTTGCAATTGCTGCTTTATCTACTTAAATTTTTCTTTCTCTAGTTACTACATGGCTGGCATTTTGGGGGCATTAGTCAAAGATCTTGTCACAGTGGGTGGTCTGACCAACCTGTGTAGAATTTCAGTTTTTTTTTTTTTTTTTTAAGATTCTATTTATTTACTTGACAGAGAGAAAGAGCACAAGCGGGGGGAGCAGGAGAGGGAGAGGGAGAGGCAGGCTCCCCACTGAGCAGGATGCCTATCTCAGGGCTCTTTCCCAGGACTCTGGGATCATGACCTGCACCGAAAGCTGCTGTTTAACTGACTGAGCCACCTAGGTGCCCCTAGAATTTCAATTCTTTTTTTTTTTTAATAAAGCTCCAAATTCTTTAAAGATTTTATTTATTTATTTGTTTATCAGAGAGAGAGAGAGAACACAAGTAGGCAGAGTGGCAGGCAGAGACAGAGAGAGAAGCAGGCTCTCCACTGAGGAAGGAGCCCGATGTGGGACTCGATCCCAGGACCCCGGGATCATGACCCAAGCTGAAGGCAGTGGCTTAACTGACTGAGCCCCCCAGGCATCCGTAGAATTTCAATTCTTGCCACACTCTTTCTATCCCCTTTCTTACCTTATTTTTGGCTGAAGCATATTTCACTAATATGGTATATATTTTAGTCGGTGTATTATATATATATCGTTTATTCTCTCTTCTGCTGTAGAGAAGAGAGAACATGCTGGAATATGAGTGCCTTGAATGCATACCTTTGCTCATAGACCCTTGCAGAGCCTATTACAGAGCCTGGTACAGAGTAGCATTCAATTAACATTTCTTAATGAGCAAACGATTCAAGGAATGAAACTTTCTCAACCCTAGAACATTTCAGAATAACCCTCTTAAGGTTATTATAAAAATTACATGAGGGGTACCTGGGTGTCTCTGTCAGTTAATCCTCCAACTCTTGATTTTGGCCCAGGTCATAATCTCAGGGTTGTCAGATCAAGCTCTGTGTCAGGCTCTGTGGTGGGCGTGGAGCCTGCTTAAGATTCTCTGTCCTTCTCTATCTCTCCCTCTCAAAAAAAAAAAAAAAAAAAAAAAGAAAGAAAGAAAGAAAAGAAAATTACATGAGGTAATATTTGTAAAGTATTTAAGCACAGAACCCAGATATATATTGGTTGAAATGAAAGAGTTTGTTAAAATTAATTTCTTTTTGAAAACTTTTTATATGTTATTAGAAAATTCAAATTTTGGAGCACCTGGGTGGCTCAGTGGGTTAAAGCCTTTGCCTTTGGCTCGGGTCTTGATTCCAGGGTCCTGGGATCGAGCCCCACATCGGGCTCTCTGCTGAGCAGAGAGCCTGCTTTCTCCTCTCTCTGCCTGCATCTCTGCCTACTTGTGATCTCTGTCTGTCAAATAAATAAATAAAATCTTTAAAAAAAAAAAAAGAAAGAAAGAAAATTCAAATTTTACATGTGGCTTGTGTTCATTTCTGTTGGACAGAGCTGATCTGGAACCTGTGAGATTCCACATTAATTCTCTCATGGCAGAGACACAGGTGCATCATGGCATAGTAACCAGATTGCGTGGAGAGTCAAAAAAGCTAGAACTTGATGGAAAAAGAAGGAGGAAGAATTGGAAGTATGTCACTCAGTTTGGAGCAGGAAGCTGATGGCACATTAAACCAAGATAACATAAAGATGTTTGCTAACAGGATTATTTACCAAGGTGTGGGCAAGAGTGTAGAGATACTGTAAGGTGCTTTTCAGTATACACTGAGGTCTGAAGGGTTGAAGGGAAGGAGTAATTACTAGAACCTGGAAGGAAAGAGAAAGCCACACAAAGAGACCATTCTGTTAAGGGCTGTTACCCCCTGTCAAAGCTCACAGTAAGTTCAAAAGAGACTCTACAGAGAAAGGGGGATCCTGGGAAATAAATACCCTGACCTCATTCTGCTCCCTGCCTCTGATCAACTTGGGGCTCCCCCTTGCCTGAACCAAAGGGTAGCCATCGAAAAAGGATTTTTTTTAAGATTGTATTTATTTATGACAGAGAGAGATAGTGAGAGAGGAAACACAAGCACGGGAGAGCTGGAGAGGGAGACGCAGGCTCCCCACTGAGCAGGGAGCCCCATATGGGACTTCATCCCAGCACTGGGACCAAAGGCATACACTTAACGACTGAGCCACCCAGGCACCTCAGAAAGAAGATTCTTTGTGGTTATCTGTACAGGCCAGCTTCACGGGACAGAGATATAGAAGGGTAGGGGATCTCAAGGGGTAAATAGGAATTATCTGGCAAAGAGACACTGTTGTTTTGATGCAATAAGGACACTCTCAAGAACTACAGCCTGCCTTTAATCTCCTTGTGTGTGATGTTAACCCCTCATGCATGTAGGCACTGAGCAGGAACATCCAAATACATGTTTCTAACTTCTGCATGAGCATATAACATGGGAATGCGAGTAGCCAATAATAATAAAATCACAATTCCATGTCGAACAAAGTTCATATCATCTCTTGGTATTAGACTAGTTCCTTTATATATAGTAACTGTGGGGAGAACTGGGTTTATTCTCTAAGTAACCGCAAATGAAAATGCTCTACCTTTTTGAGTGTCTACAAGGCTCCCTAAGTGTTCATCAACAGATGAACAAGTGTTCATCAACAGAACAAGTGTTCTGCCAATATTAATTCTCTGAAGAGTCATAGTCCTATTCCTGTCCCTCCTTCCTAGCTCTGGTCAAAAAACTGCTGGAGCACCAGAAGTGGTAAGTGGCCCTCACCAGGACATACTCAAACTGCTATGGGGCAGTGATTAGAATTTCAAGTTCCTGTCTTAAGCTTAAACAGATTGATTACACAGGCCTCCAGAGAGAAGCCTCAGCCAGCTGGCAACCTTGGCCAAACGCAGCAGGCTCTGGTTTATCCTTAGTTCCTTGGAAGATTTTCCTTGGGGGATCCATGACCCTCAGAGGAACAGGCTTTTGACTGGACTGCTTACAGGAGACTTAGTCCAAAACACCTCATCGCAAAGAGCGCCTTTCTGGAAGATGATTAGGTGGTTTGTTTCATTGTACTTCTCTTCTTTCTATTTCTTTGATAAAGTTGCACAGTGATCTGCGGCTACGCACATTGCTGTTTAGGGGAAATCATGAATTAATGAAATGTGCTTCAGCGTTTATTGCTACATGGAAAATGTGTTGTACCGGTGAGCAGAAACACCGTGGTGATTACAGTTAATAGAATCAGGACTCCCTGGTGTTTCCTTCAAACCGTCCTTGTTCACATGGCTTCCGAATCACTCAGCCGATTTGGAACTTCGAAGCTGGAAAGCTCAGACCCAGTGATGATCTAGTAAGAGCTCATTTCTATCACACTCTATCAATATCTCTTCTAAACTGTTATCAGTTTAATGTTTGGTATCTCTTAACACAAGTCTGGCACTTTCTTTGTGCATATGTCAAAATAATGAAATGGCAAACCCTATCAGGTTACTGTTCACCTGTACACACCTGTTGGTAGATCAAAGGTGCTGATCTGAATTTTGTTAAGGAGAGAAAATAAGCAGATGCTATCGGGCAAACAAAAAAAAGCACCTTTCAATATAAATGAATAGGTTAACTGCCTTAATTATGAGTTGATCCTTCCTTTTAAAGACAAAAGTGTATTTATTTAAAGCCTCCACTGAATGGTTATTATAGACTATGTAAGAATAAAACAAAAAAAGCTTGTATGTAGTCCTATTCTCAAGAAGTTGACAGTCTAGGGGCCGCTGGGTGGCTCAGTCAGTTAGGCATCTGCCTTTGGCTCAGGTCATGATTTCAGGGTCCTGGGATCAAGCCCAGCATTAAGCTCGCTGTTCAGCAGGGAATCTGCTTCTCCCTCTCTTCACTCATGCTCTCTTTCTGTTTCTCTCAAATCAGTAAAATCTTTTTAAAAGGTTGACAGTCTAGTGGGAAGGACAGTTCTTGATTTAGTCATCAGTTACATACTGAGAGCCAGCAGTGTGCAAAGCTCTGCACTAGCAGCCAGAGATAGAGATGAAATGAGACCACACTTGCCTTCAAGGTGCTGGTGGTCTAGCCATAGATGCATGTGTTCTAATTAGGAAAACTGTCTTGGGACAGGTTCCCTGGAAGCAGACTCAAATGGGAGTTTGTATAAAGAAGGTTTATTGGACAGTATGAATGGAAACAAATCCTGTATGAAAATGAAGAAAGCAGGATTGACTAAAATGAAACTGAGACCATCACCAGTCTTATAGGCTAGAACAGGAATGACCTTCAGAGTTGTCCCATATTTAGGCAAGGGCCTATGCCCTGGAGAGGGGTGTGAATGGTAGATGAGGTAGCTCCCTTCATGAGAACAAAAGCCTGAGAAGGACACAGTGGAAGCCATCAGCAGCATTCTCTGTAGCTGGTGGCCTGAGTGGCTTGTCGGGGAGGCCAGAGCTATGTGACATAGTCAGATACAATATAGCAACCGTGTGTTGCTTAAATCCACTTGCTTATGTACGTTAGTTCTATCTATGAATCCCTTCTTTAGGGTTGTGGTTGGACTCCCATCCTGGTGAGATGTAGGAGAGAGAGGTACTAGAATGAACTGCAGCTCTTCTCACTGCACTTGGTCTTGAGCTTGCAGCTGAGCCCCTGGTCATCACGCCCTTCTCGGGCTTCATCAGCAACACTTGTGCATTACCCAACCCAAACAGAGGGGAGGACCTAGAGTCTCCCTTCCAATCTCCAAATGCCAGACATACTCTTCTCCGCCGCTTTCTGTAACAGTGCCCCTGTTATCTGTACCACAACCAATAGGTTGATTTCTTTCCTTGTCCCCAGATCTCTTGCCCTGACGGGCAGGCACAAAATGACCAAACAGCAGCTGTGGCTGGAAGTTCAATGAGACATTTGCTGCGCCTTTAGCTGTTGAAACAAGAAACATAAATTCCCCATGGGGGCTACTTGAAATGATTGTATTTGGAGTCCCCTGTACCCTTGGAACTTGTCCCAAAGAGTTTATCTACTTGGGACATAGAACTGTATCACTTTAATTGATTTAGGGTGTGTACTTCCTCATGGTGGATAGTGTCCTATCCTCACAGGGAATGCTCTCCCAGCTGGCTTCTGAGTGGTACAGTACGTGTTAAAACAAGGCGAGAGAATGGTCAGGTGCAAACTGCTCTATCTCCTTTGCTGTAAAGTGGGTGACTTTTGTCCAGTGCAGCGTATGTGGGGTCCTATGTCAGTGAATCTCTTCATACTGATGATACATCCTCCAGTTTTGTTCTTAAGATTGAGTTTGCTATTTTGGGGGTGCCTGGGTGGCTCAGTGAGTTAAGCCTCTGCCTTCAGCTCAGGTCATGATCCCAGAGTCCTGGGATTGAGCCCCATATTGGGCTCTCTGCTCAGCAGGGAGCCTGCTTCCTTCTCTCTCTCTGCCTGCCTCTCTGCCTACTTGTGATCTCTGTCTGTCAAATAAGCAAATAAAATCTTTAAAAAAAAAAAAGATTGAGTTGAGTATTTTTGAGTCTTTACATTTTCATATAATTTGAGAATCAATGTGTGAATTTATACTCACTATTTATAATCTAAATAGGATTATAATGACTCTATAGACTGACTTGAGGAAAATTGACATCTTCACAATACTGAGTCCTCCAAACTATAAACTCACTGTATGTCTTCATTTAGTTGTATCTTTTATTTCTCCCAATAATTTCTTTATAGAGGTTCTATAAATCTTTTACTTGTTTCTGGTTATTTGAAGTATTTTATGTTATTTACAGGGTATCTTTTTATTTTATTATTTTCATGTACCTGGTCTATAGAAATATAGTTACTGTAATTATTTCATACTGATCAAATGTTCAACAAACTTGATAGGTTCACTTGTCAAATCTAATAGTTTAATTGAAGATTCTTTTGGATTTTTTATATGCACAATTGTGTAATGTGTGAATAATGACATTTTATGTCTTTCTTTTCCACCCTTTTATAATTTTCCCCTTGATTTATCCCACTGGGCTCCAGGACAATAATGAATAATGAATAATGAATAAAATTCTCTCAATAGTGAGAATTAACATCTTTATTTTAGTCATGATCTCCAGGGAGAAGTTTTAACATTTTCATGATTCAATATGATGTTTACTGCAGGGTTTTGTAGCTATCTTTTGTCAGATTATGGATGTTTCCTTGTATTCCCAGTTCAGTAAATGTTTTTTATCATAGATGTCCCTTAAATCTTGTCAAGTGATTTATCACAGCCTATGAGAAGATCATAGGCTTTTTCTCCTTTATTTTGTTAATGTGGTCAGTAAGATTTATTGATCTTTTTAAATGATATAAAATCTTGGATTCCTAGAATAAACATATATAGATGTATCTGATGACCTAATTGGATGAGATTTTCCTGAGCCTTGAGATGGGTATAAATACATTTTATGTGTAGGAGTAACAAAGAAATGGTGACCAAGAGAATAAATTATTTGAAGTAAATTCTGGTGCTCTTTCTCCCTTCTCTCTACCTCCTTCCCCATAGTAGTATTAATTGGGCATATAGTTCCCATTTCTGTCATTGATGATGCAGAGTACTTGCCAACTCCTGTACTTGGGACTTTGCCAGGTGGCCTTAATGAATGGGTATTTCATATAGTTGATACGGAAAAAAAGTTTGAAATGTGCTTGCATGGTTGATTTTTTCTCACTGTCATTGTTAAAGAAGAGCATAGTCTGGGTAACTATCACCCATCTAGCCTGGACTACAGAATGAAACAGGCAGAATAGAGCTACCCTTCTGATGTACCCACATGCAGCCTTAAACAGAACTACTCCAGCCAACCTGCAGACCTATAACCTACGCCAAAACGATTCCTAGCCAACTTATAGACTGTACAAGAAAGAAGCAAATGTTCATTGTTGTATGCTGATGAGATTTTATGCTTCCTTGTTATGCAGCATAGTTGTGGATATTGCTGACTGATACTCTTGGTTTGAGTGAAGATTTTTTATTGAATAATATACTTTGAATATGAAATGCTGCAGAAACGTGGAATAATGGGATTTCCATCCATAGAGGTATTTATTCTCTCCTCTGAAGGGCACTAAGAGTATAGGCAGATTATCCTGTTCTCACCAAGGACTGAGCTAATCTTAGGCCGAAATACAGTGTTTTGAAATTTCTCTTTACCACTGATGTATTTCTACTTCTAGAATAAAGCTCTTCAGAATTCCATTTGAGAGCTTTGTATGTTTACTACGATTCCTCCTTCTTGGCATATCATGAGTTATCATTTGGTCTCCCTAGCAGAGTGAAACTTCTGAAAACTATTTTACTTTTCAGATAATATCTGTGTAGCTCTTAGTCTTTCCTACTATTTAGCTAATATTCAAGAAATGTCATAAGGGGAAAACCATTGTGATGGTGGTCACATTTATATGCACTTTATTTTCCTCCAGAATCTTAGCCCCTCATGTTGACTGCCTTGGCAGACCAGAAATCCTCTTCATCTCTCAGAACATTAAGAATACAGAATGCCTTGCTTGCTCTTTTAACTCATAGAAGCTTTGATCTGCACAGGTTTTTAGCCTCATGCCCTCCTCCAAAAATTGGCAAATATTCTATGAATGAAAACAGCATGGAGAATATTTTGCTCACCTCAGTCAACTTTTGTTATATCTGGAATGTTGACCCCTCAAATCAATATCAGTAGCTCACCAATTCTTCAAAAATATTTTATTTTTATTTATTTTAGTTGACTTTTCTACACTATTAAAAGCTAATTTATCATAGGTTAAGGTAGAAGCCATATAACTTTTTTTTTTATTTTTCCAGGATCCATTAAGATCTATTCATTTTAACTGTCATATAATATTTCATTGTGTGGATATTTGATGTATGTGTTCTTCTGCTCTTAGACATTTTTAAACTTTTTACTGAATAAAAATAAAAAGAATGTCTGTATATGTATATATATTTGTGGTAAATATATGAAATCACCTCTTCAGGGTACAAATTTAGAAGTAGAATTATTGAGATGTAAGATAGGTGTATGCTCCATTTAAAAGATAATGCCTAACTCTTTCCTAAAGTGGCATTTGAAATTTGTACTCCTTGTCAGAAAACAGTTTTATTTTTTTTGTTAGCATTTATTTCATCATACTCTATTATATATTAATAACACACAGGGGTTTTTTCCTGGATTTTAGGTACTATGGACAATGATGCTTTGAACAGTTTTGGTCTTGATACCTATGAAAGAATTTTTCTTGTGCATATGCTTCAGAAGAGAATTTCTGGGTCATAGGTTATATCAATGTTCAATTTAAAAAGGAATGCCACGCTGTTTTCCAAAGTGGCTAAATTTTCACTACCTGTTAGTGGTAGATTCTGCTTCATTATATTTTTCTCCTTGTGTTTATCTTAACTCAATATTCTTTTACATGTCTTCTTACTTTTTAAATTTTCTATCCACTCATTAAAATGTAAGCTCTTTTAAGGAAAAAAGAAAACTTTTTTTTTTTTTTAGTCATCGCTACACTTAGAAAATTAACTAGCATTTATTAGTCTTTCAATAAATACTTGATGAATCAATCAATGAGTGAATCAAAATGAGGAAGTCATGGGAAGATTTGAGAGAGAAGATAATGTTTTTGAACATGTAGATAAAATATCATGAATGAATCCTCATGGAGCTTTCCACTAGGCACTTTGACAACATGGCAAGTTTGAAGTCCAGGAAATAGTTCAATATTTCTTTCAATTCACCTCTCAATCAAAATTATTCCTACTTTCAAAAAAAATTATTCCTACTTTCTCTGTGTTTACACCACATGTTCTAGTATATTTAATCATACCGAATTTTATTCTGTCTCTGAGACGATCATGAATATGTTTGCTTCTAGACTGTAAACCCTTTGCTTCTAGACTGTAAACCCTGACCTTGTGTCTTTGTGGTGGCAGTACACTAGTATGATTAAGTTGTTGCAACTCTTGACTCATATGTCTTGATTCAACTATTCAGAAAAGAAAATAATTACTATGAATAATATGAGAAAAGAGATATAATGTGGGAATCATGACTTAAACCAGTTGTAAAAATGGCTACAAATTCTTCTCTTCTTTATCTATGCCCTTGGATACACTCTCTCATAATGAGATTGGGTTTAGCCATGTGACTTACTTTGGCCATTGGTATAATGTCAGGTACGATGCAACATATTGAACAAAGGAACTTTTCCTGTCTCGCCTACTGCTGTTAGGTCCTGTAAATGCCTTGTAAAGAAGCCCAACCTGTTCTGCTGCAGGGTGACATGTCATGTAGAAGAGAACTTAGACACCTTAGGAGGCACTTGTAAGTGCTAAACATGTAAATAAGGACAGCAAGATCATCCAGCTACCAACCAATCCATGATCTGACCCTAGATGCATAAGGAAACCTAACAAGCCAGCTCAGAAAAACCCCGAAACTGCTCCCGACAGACTTGTAAACTAAGTAAAGTGGTGTTGCTTTAACCTAGTACATTTTGGAATGGTTTTAGAGCAAAAGCTGATTGACGCAATGCTTACATAAATGGGTAAGAAATTGGAAGCTCTGGTTGGAGATCAGACAGTCATTAGCAATTTTAGTGGGAAACATTGCAGTGTCTGGAAAGAGTAGAGGTCAAGGGAAATTATAGAAGCCACTGCATCTAGTATCAAAGTGGGTTTCTGTAGTGTGCATTTGACTTCTACAGTGTCACCTTACCTGAAGAAACCAGCACATCAGACCACCACAGCTTCCTGAAGAGAATGGCTTTTCATCAATCACCTAAAGGAGCCCAGATACCTGTGGGATATGCCAGTATTCAGTAAGATACCAAACTGGACATGTCTCTTTTTTATAGGCTCAGTAAAACCAGGCTTGAGTTCTAGCTCAACCAGACATGAGGGATCATGTCCCAGAGAGGAGGAGCAAGATGGTGCTCCCAAACTACCAAGAATTTGTGACTTCTCCCTCTCTTTTGTGTTTCTTTCTATGCACCACCCACCTATGCAATTCTAGCTGGAGCTTCCCCTGTAGAATTAATGCATGTTAACCCCATGTGTTAACATCTTCTCTTCACAACATAATTCCCATGCTTTGTACTGAGGTTGGAACAGGCTTTGAATAGCTGCTGCAGTGAATTCTCTAGGGAGTGCACTAGAGATGGGCAATGCTTCCTTAACAGCTTTCAGTAAGCATGAATTGTCCCTTACAGAACCTTCATGTGGATGTCACATTCCCTTTCCAGGGTCCCGGAAGAGGGAGAGGGATCAAAATAGAGATTTAAATGAATATTGTATGCCTCTATTATTTTAAGAAATTTGTTTACTGGCTCCATTAAGTTTTAATATTTGATATCTTACACTGACTTCTTTTCTAAATTTAATGTTGTATTTTTCATTGAGATTTTCCAAAAATAAGAGAATGGGCAAGTTCTTAGATAATCTTTTCAGCTTTTTAATTTTGTAAATATAGGCATTATGTGCTAATTGAGGGCAGGCTATTAGTCAAAAGAAATAAAACATATTTTAAAAAAAGAAAGAACAAGAATTCTCTCACTGTGATCTCATGCATAAGACTGTCATAAATATTCAATTAAGGAAAAACCATGGAATGACTTAGTAGCTACTTCCCTGCTCTGCATCCCCCGACCAAGACTCACATTAAAGAAAACTGACTTGAAGGAACTGAGAAATTGTTGAGGTGCTCATTCAGCAGAGTGGTAAGGAGAAAAACTAAATTAGAAAGGAATGGAAAATATTGCATAGTGAGGAATAAAAACCACATTTTTGAGTTACAAAAAGGGAACTAGAAGAAGAAAACATGGTGAAGAATATGATGAGGTTATGACAGAGATGGAAAGCTTTCTAAGATACCTGCCTAGAGATTTTTGAACAAGGCATATGAATACGTTTGAGAATTCTGAATACTGTCTCTTCAAGATGAGTCCAAGAACAGGTACACATAGAGTGCATTAATTTGTGGGTCTAGCAATCATAGAACTTACCTGCAGTCAGTTGTTTTATGGATGTGTGGAGACATCTTAGCCTCAGCTTTCCTATACATTTAAGGATGGATCAAGATTTGCCTTGTATCAACTGCACAATGAAGACAATTCATCTTGGGCTTTTGCCTCAGCCTTTGGAAGCTTACTTGCCTACTTTAATATCACTTCCATCATCTGTAAACTTGTGCAATGGTAATGGTCTTCTGACTCTTGCTAAGAAGTGACAAAAATACTATGGTTAGTACTTTTGTATGATATCTGCTCTGAAGATATTCATATGGTACTCCTAGGAAGATGCTAAGATTGGTAAACAATGTAGAGACTTGGAAATGATCTTACTTTCTAGAAAGCCCACATTTCTGCTTTGCCAAACTTCTAGATTAAATGTATAAGAACAAATTTAACTCTAGGGATTATGAAAGCTGCAAGTACTTAAAAGATTATTACCAAAAAGAAAAAGTGAAGGGAACAATTTCAGTCAACAGATGAAAATATGCTAAAATTCTTTTCTTCAAGTAGTTACAAAGACTTCAGTTTGTGGGATTGCTTCAGTGAGATTTCAGTTTTACTGCTGACGAAGTCTTCAAGTGCAGGAATAGAAGAGGAGAAAAGGAGAAAAGTGTGGGCCTTAATCTACTATATTGTCTATTTTATTTAGATGAAGAAAAAATTGAATAAGTAGCTGAAAATAGCAACATCAGCAGTATCTAATGCCAGCAGAGTTGGCCAAAAAATATATTTGCCTTCAACAATTTCAAGTGTAAATTACCTGCTATTTAATATTACAAATGAGTAGTATAGTGATCCCGGTACTGAAGGATGTTTGTTTCTGTCATCTAATGTTGCAGGACTAAACTTTGATAGCCAAAACACTTACTAATAAATTTTCTTACTAATCATGTTTTTAAATAAAATTTAGATTAAATTTTGTATCCCAGAACTTCATTTTATTATGTGATATTTGTTTTAGACTTTAGCCTTCGTTCACTATTGATTTTTTTTTTTTTTTTGCTTTTTGGTATATGGCCAAATGTGTATATGTATTCAACGTAGCTTTAATGTTTCTCCATAGATTTCAGGAGCTTAGGGAAAGGGCTCATTTTTTCAGCTGTGTAAATAGCTCATTTGCCTGCCCAATCCGTCTATGTGGGTAAATCCAATTACAAGCTCTCTATGACCCATTGCTTTGGAATGGAGAGAAATCTCAGGGAAATAGAAAGGAATAAGCAGCCATCCTTCTCAGACTCTTATCTATTTCTAAAATTTCAAAACAGAATGCTATCATCATCCATCCTTGAATAACTATGGGTAGGAAATACTGAGATATTAATGACCCCATATGACCACTGATGTGTTAATGAGTCAACTAGAGAATGTCTTGTGCAATTCTAGAATCTACCATAAAGGGGGATATCAGGGAGTGGAATTAGGTATCAGGGCATCATTCAGTTAAGTAGAATGTTCACCAGGCCAGTCCCAGTTCCCATCAGGAGGAAATAAAGGAAGCAAGATGTGAAACTTCTATTTTACTTTTCATGTTTTAATTATTTCATTAAAAATACTTGCAGCACCATTTCTGTATCTTTCTATGAAGAACAAACTGCAGCAGAATTATCAAGGCACAGATAAACACCTAGGAAACTGGGAAAAATAAATTAAACAATGGTTTTCAGGCATCAGACAGTAGTTAGTGCCTGACTATGATAAATAAGAGAAGAGAATTTAATGAGATATGGTTCCTGTGATCAACCCAGTTTATTGCCTAAACGCAATTCTCAGACCACAGTACATGGAGAAGAACAGAACCTGGCAGCAGTCTTGTTGAATTGAGAGAATAGAAGGCTGAATTTGGATAAAAAATAGCTGCATGCAGGGAGGAGCAGTTCTAGAGATTTGCACACAGGGTCCCAGGGTCCCTTTGAATCCTTGGCTGAGAGCTGGTGAGCACATGAGTGGGATGAAGTTTTCCAAGACCAGGGGAAAAAACACTTTCACAGAGCTCACACAGAGCTGGGGACATTTGCATCAGTGAGACATGGAGAAAAATAATTCTGCTGCTAGATGTGTCATTGGAGACCCTGAAATATGGAGGAATGCAGAAATAAAATATAAGGAAAAGCAATGGTATAAATATTTTCAAATCTGGTGAAACTAAAACCACAGATCCAAAATTTGGAACAAACTGAAGACCTCATACAGACCATAAAGAACACCACACCAATATGAATTAACAGTCTAATCACTGGGAACTAGTGATTAAAAAAAAAAAAAAATCTTAAAATCAGCCAGAGGAAAAAAGACACATTGCAAAAAGACAAATATAAGAATGATGGAAGACTTCTCATCTGAAACTATGCAAGCCAGGAAATAATGGGCAGGCATTTTTGAAAAATTGAAAATAAAAACTGTTAGAGTTTAACATATGTTATGGTTAATATGTCTTTCAAAACTGAAAGTGATATAAAGACATTTTCAAACAAATGCTTGGAGGATCCATTACCAGGATATCTGCACTGCTAGAAATGTTAAAGGATTTCTTTTTAGGCAGAAGGAAAATAATGCACTGTGGAAATTTGATTGACTCTTGGCCCATACACTTTTCTCTTACTCTTTAACCAGACTTTCAGTGAAAACAGTCACAATGCCTTAAAGACGCAATTCACTATAGGTTCGTGCAATTCAATATCGACCAGGTTTTCACCTGTGTTAAACAATCCTTTCTTTTTTTAATTGTTCTTTGATTTTGTTGTTCTTTGATTTCTGAGTGTATATCTTATAGGACAATTTCTAGGAACTGTGAAATCTACTTTGCCATTTCCCATTGTTTTCTAATCCTTTCAACTGCCATGGGGGAAGTTTGAAGATGAGAGAGAGAACTAAAAACTCTACAACTGCTGAACAATCTGTGGTAGATCCAAAAATGTAAAGAAACAAGGTACAGATCTGTGCAACTGAGTGTATTACCCTCAAAGTCATATGCCAGTTGAAAGAAATCAGGAAAAAAAGACTTGTTGATGCATATTATATAATTCCATTTACGTAAAACTTTAGAAAAGCCAAAACTATAGCAAAATAAGTCTACATTAGTCAGGACAGCACAAATAGATCAATCAAATGGAATAGAGAATCTGAAAAGAGACCCACATATATATGGCCAATTGATTTTGAACAAAGTTATGAAGGAAATTCAGTAAGAAAAGGGTAATTTAATCACAGCAACTGCTGGTATGATTGGATATACATAAACAACAAAATGAAACCAGACCCTTATCACACACCACATATTGAAATTAACAAGAAACGGACAGGAGACAATGAGCACTGGGTGTTATAAGCAAATAATGAATCATGGAATACTACATCAAAAACTAATGATGCACTATATGGTGACTAACATAAGTTAATAAAAATATGGACAGGAGACATAAATATAAGAGCATAATGCTAAATTTCTATAGATTATGCAGAGATTTTGGATATGACACAAAAAGAATGAACCACAAAATAATGATAATTTGAGAATACATCAAAATGAAAATATTTTGCTCTTTGAAAGACAAAATGAAGAAACAAGCTATAGACCAGGGATAAATATTCACAAAGCATATTTCTGATAAAAGAATTGTACTCAAGATACGTAAATAATTCTTACAACTTTATACCAAGAAAATGGACAGCATGATAACCATATTGAGCTAAAGATAAAAGATGAATGGCAAACAGACACAACAAAAAAGGTTCAACGTGATTAGTCTTGGATATATGCAGATTACAACCATAAATAGTTGCCATAACACACCCACTTTCATGACTAAGATTCAGACGACTGAACATACCAAGGGTTGTGTTGAATGTGGAACCCTTAGATGTCTCGGACATTGTTGCTGGGAGTGTAAAATTTTATCGCCACTTTGGGAAACAACTTGTCAGTTTCTTAAAGCCGTACACTTGCCATTATGATCTGGCAACCCCATCATTGGTGTTTACCTTAGAGAAATGAGAACATATGGCCACACAAAGACAAAACACATGCTCCAGGTAAACTAGTGTAGACATGAATGAACAACTCACTGTTAGGCACTGTGGCATGTCTCCATGTGTTTTCCACATACAGATCTTGGTGTAAGTGTGTTAGCAGATCATGAAATAAAAGCATGGGTGGGTTTCTGTTTTCATCAACGACTTAATAAAGGGAAAAAAACATAAATAGCAAATAATTAAAGAAGCTGGGATAAAGTTTTGAGAAAACAACTAGCTTGGAGTGTTCAAAATAGAATAATCATGAATCGATTCTATTTAAAATCCTCTGACCCTCTTGGGTCAATAACAATATTTCATATCCCAAACCTCTTAAGAATACTCTGATGCTAGAATTAAAAACATGCAGAAAGCAAGTTAAAGGTTGACGCAAATCATGTTCCATGCCATATTATTTGGGTACAGTACTGAAATAGAAAATCTTATCCCCTTTTTTTAACATGACTGTTTTCAAAAGTAAATGCATTCTGTTTGTTCTTTTTTGACTGCAATAAATCTAATAATGGAAGTGAAAGCATTCTAAGAATTATAAATGTTGACATTCATTAAATTTTAAGGGAAAGAGAATAGAGCTTTGCGTTTTCATAGAGACAGTTGGCATTCAAGTAGCAATTTCAACATGATCAAAGATATTCAGGGTTTTTTAATCACACTTCAGTGTAGTCCTATAAACTAGCTCTCCTCAGTATAGGTCCTGGAATATTTGTTCTAATCGTGATGCATGTGCACACATACATGTGCATGCATGATTGTGCGTATGAGTATTTTAAGAAGTTATTGATGGCAAAGAAATAGAGTTACATGTAACAAAACTAAGAGGGATTTAGTAGATCTCATAAAATGCTGCATCCAGTGCTGTGACAAGCCTAATAATGTCAGAGAAATGAGAGGCAATAAAGTCTTCCTTTAATTTATGATTGGCGAAGCATCTGCTAAGATGAGGTACATAAACCACAGGGCACAAGGATGAGAATGTGTATGCCTCACCATAGATTGCAGTGGAGAGGGTTATAAAGAAAACATTCCACAAAACAGGAAATTTCACATCTTCTACATTTAATTGTGCTGAAAATTACTGGCTTGTATCAAAGTGGTCTTACACAGTATTTAAAAGATTAAACAACTCCTTCCTCACTACCTAGTCTTTAAGCACATACTTAATTTTTTAATTTAATAATAAATGAATGTGTTAAGACTTTCTCATTTATACTTGATTGTTCAAAATGTGTTTGCATATTTACAAAATAGAGCAAATTTTATATTCATATAAACTTCATTATTCTCCTTTTGCACCCAACTTTGCTTCAAAGTTAGCTTTGAATTCTCAGGATTCTGATGGTTCTTTAATAAAGGCATTGAGAATGCAGAGAATTTGATTTGTTTTATTCAGTATTTGTGCATGCCTGGAAGTTAATTGCATGAGAATTCTCTTAAAATCCTGTAGGAATTTGGGGTAGTAACATAGTAACTTAGCAAAATTGTTTAAAAGTATAAATGGCTTTAATACTTAAACCAGTGATATTTAAGCTACAATTAACAGCATCTCTTATAAGGCAAAACACTCCTTTATTCCCTAATAACCTCTCTTTAGATGTAACAAGTCTGTCTACCTTTTAAACAGATTATATATATTATATATATATATTATATTATATATAGATTAAACTATATATAATATATATATAAATATATATATTTATATATATTATATAATAATAATATAATATATTAATTATAATATATTATAATATATATTATATATTTATTATATATAATATATTTTATATAATATATAATAATATAATATAATATATTAATAATATAATAATAATATATATTATATATAGTTATATATATTATATATAGTTTATATATATATATAAACTATATATAATAAAGCTAAATTTGGGGTGTCTGGGTGGTTCCGTTGGTTAAACATCTGACTCTTGATTTCATCTCAGATCATGATCTCAAGGTCGTGAGATCAAGCCCTCCATCAGGCTGCAAGCTGAGTGTGGAGCCCACTCAAGATTCTCTCTCTCTCTCTTTCTCCATCCCTCCCCCTCCTCCACTTAAGTTTCTCTTCCAATTCCCCTCTGCCCCTCCCCGGCCTTGCTCTTAGCCATCTTGCTTGCTTGCTCACTCTCCCTCTTTTAAAAAAAAAAAAAAAAGCTTAATGCAAGCTTCCATAGATGTTAACTTGAACAGACAGATTTGACAAGGGGCCCCTGACTCATTTTTGTGATGATATCCATTAAGGACTTATTGTAAGTAAATCACAGAGAAGTGGGTCTTAGCTCTATTTTAATGTGCTTAGAACAAGTGATTTTACTTCAGGTTTATACAGAGTCCAGATTATTTTTTTTAACCCTCAAGTGAAAACGATAAGAAAGAAGAGGTCAAAGAAAATACAGTTTCCATTTATCTTTGTCAGATTCTACAAGCAGATTTAAATTTTGATTCCGTTTATGTTACAGCATTGTGCCTGCTTATTCTGCAAACTTCTGTACTTATTGACATATACTTTGTGATGTAGATTCCCCAAATATAAAATCATTAAAAAGACTACATGTCATAAACATATCTAGTCACATAGCTCATTGCTGGTTCATTGCCTTATAGACATGGCTATTCTCCTCTTTTACAGAGGGGCCCTGAGAAGTAAAACTATCTGTCTGGCATTACACAGATTATAAGTGGGGGGAAAAATTCACAAATAGCTCTTTGATTTTTTTAATGCATTAGATTTATTCTTATTATGTTATTAGTCAAAATATGAATAACTTTTACTTTTCATGAAATATTTTAAGCATATGAAAATCAGCACTTTCTATGGAAACTGTCAGCCTTATGATAGTAAATTACTTAATGGTTCCTATATCTAACTGTGCTTTGGAATCATCCAAAGGATTTTTTTTTTTTTTAGTGGTAAATATTACTGGGGATGAATTCCATAATTCTGAGAAAATAGGCAGGGGTGAGAGCCCAGCATTCTGTCTATATTTAGTAAGCTTTCTTTGTTATTCTGTTGCACAACCAGACTGAGCTGCCTGACTTAAGGTGGAACATCACTTTTTTCCCAAGTCCTGTGGCTTTTAAACATGCACCAGTATCTGCCCTAGTCTAAGAGAAGTGTTGTTCACCCAAGGTGTGGTTTAATAGTGTCAAGGACCTTCTAGAATCAGTTAGGCCCTTAATAGAAATTAAACTAATTATTTTCCTTAAGATTGACCTATACTTTCTTGTTTCCCTAGTAAGATTCTAATTATATGCACTGGCCACTTACCCAGGTATTTTTGCAATAGCTATATTCTTATTATTTTAAATCAGAAACTATAAATATTTCATGTTTTAGTGAGCTGTTTTAAGCATACAGAACCATAGGATCTAAGGTAACAAACTTTATACTCCTAGACAGTTATGACCCAGTGAGTCCAAATGTCAGACAAAAATACTGACCGTGAAATTATGTCATGCAAAAATATATATAATGACATTTTTACACTGGTCTTCTTTGTTATTTTAATTAGAAATTTCTTGAGCACAATAATTTATAATAAAATAAAATACTGCATAGAACATAATCCTTTATATCGTAAACTGTAGTTTTTTTAAAAAATAATCCTTTTTCCTAACATTTTTGTCTACAAATTTTCAACCCTATAGATATGTTGAAATAGTATAACATTTCATACATTCTCTAGATTTATAGTTGTTAACCTATCCTTCTGCATTTTTGTCTATCTACTCATACACTTTTTTTTTTGTCTGCTAAACCATTTAAAAAAAAAACCACTTTGCAAGAATTAAAACTGTTATTTCTGAGGATTTTGGTTTGTGTATCTTAAGGAAAAGGCATTCTTTCTGACCTTCATACCATTATCAGACCTAAGAAAATTAGCATTATGGGTCACCAATCTGGCTTAGTCGGTAAAACATGCAGCACTTGATCTCGGTGTTACGAGTTCAAGCCCCACACTGGGCATGGAGCCTACTTTAAAAAAATTTAAAAAGAAGAAGTAGATTAGCACTAATAAAATACCTTCTGACTTAAGAGTTATTTACATTTCTCCCAGTTGTTGCCAATGGTTTTTATAACTATTTCTTTTTTAATGTTCAATTCAAGGGTCATGCATGGAATTTTTTAATGTTTTTGATCTCTTTTAATCTAGCTAGAATGGTCCCTTTGCAGTTTTTATTAGTTTTCCATGACATTACATTTTAAGGGCCCAAGCTTGTTTTTGTTTGTTCATTGTTATTGTTGTCATTTTTTGAGGAATGTTTATCATTCTGAATTTTCTAGTTAATTTCTCATAATTCATGCTAAGCTAAAAACTTCAGCCTAGTACATAGATGATACTAAGTATTATTGCATGCTCTCAGGAAGCAGAGTACATCCCATGATCCCATCATTAGTGTTGCTAATTTGATAACTTGATGAAGTTCAGGAGCATCAGGTCTTTTTATTGCAAGGTCCATTTTCACTGTAATTAAAAACTAATTTGTGGAGTGATACATTGAATCTTTATGGAAAGCACTCCTTTTCATCTCTTTTCTGTCTCTTTTTTTACTTGTTTGAAGTCATTGTTTAACATTGCCACACTCAGTGTCTCACCCATGAAAAACCTAAAAGCATGTCCATGAATGTAGAGTGCCCGATTTGTAACTCACTATGCTTGTATCAGTAAAGGTGGAACACAGTGTCTTGTAGTGATGAAGTGTTCTGCATTTCTGGGCCAGGCTCTGTGAGATTTTATTCTGCAGCTGAAACACAGTAGCTTAATGAGACATGGTAGATGTGAAGCTCTTGGCTCTGATCTCATTTTCTATCTGATAGAGCTTCCTCCACGGCAATGCTTCTGTATTTCCTAACTCTTTTTTTTCTTTAATTTTTTAACTTTCCATGTTGAAGTAAATAGAGATCCTGAGGAAACTTCAAAGGAGGATCCTATGCGCCTTCATTCAGCCAATTAACTTCGGTGTTAACATCTTACATAATGATAGTACAATGTCGAAACTGGGAAATTGACGTTGAAACAACACACAGAGCTGATCAGATTTCATGAGTTGCGTAGGCACTTGTGTGTATAAGTGTGTGTGCATGAGCGTATGCCTCTTTGCAATTTTATCATGTGCATGCTTCATTTAATTTCATTAGTCAAGATACTTAACTGTAGCATTGTTACACAAGGCTCCTTTGTCATACCATGTTAGAGCCAACACTGACATCCTCCTCACTCTAACTCCTGGAAACCATCTATTTGTTCTTCATCTCTATAATTAAGAAATTCCATCAGTTTTAGAGAAATGGAGTCATACAATAAGTTTCTTTTTTAGGTTAGCTTTTTTCACTCAGCGTAACTTTTCAATGTAGAAGATGAATAGCTTACTCTTTTTACTGATTATTAGTATTCCGTGGTATGGATATACTATAGTTCCTTTAATATTCACCCACCGAAAGACATAAGGACGGCTTCCAGTGTTGGATTTTGACAAATAAAGCTTCCGTCAACCTTTATGTACAAGTTCTTGTGAGAAAATATGTTTTCATTTCTCTGTGAAAATGTCTAAGTGTGCAGCTGCTGGGTTGTTTGTAAGTCTCTTCAGTTTTTAAAGATTTATTTATTTATTTATCAGAATGAGAGAGAGAGAGAGAGAAAGAGAGAGAATGAGCAGGAAGGGCAGAGGGAGAGGGAGAGAATCTCAAGCAGACTCGAGGCTGAACACGGAGCCTGAAGCAGAGCTCGATCTCAGGACCATGAGATTACATCTTGAGCCGAAATGAAAGGTCAAGGTGCTCAACCAACTCACCAGGTTCTCTGTAAATCTGTTGTGTTTTTTTTTTTTTTTTTTTAAAGGAGGCACCTGGGTGGCTCAGTTGATTAAGCATCCACTCTTAATTTCCACTTTGATCTTGATCTCAGGGTCTTGGGATTTAGCCCTACATCAGTGGGAAATCTGCTTGAGATTCTCTCCCTCTGCCCCTTCCCCAACTCATGTGAGCCCTCTCTCTCTCTTTCAAATAAATAAATCAATCTTAAAAAGGAAAAAAAAAAAAAAAACCTGTCAAATTATCTTCCACAGTGGCTATACCATTTTACATTTCACTTAGCGATGAATGAATTTCTCCATTCAGTTTCTTCACACCCATGTCAGCATTTGGTATCATCACTATGTTTTATTTTAGATATTCTGATCTCACTGTAGATTTACATTGCATTTTCCTAATAACTAAAGGTGTTGAACATCTTTTTGTGTGCATATGTGTTGAATTTGTGTATAGCTTCTTCGGTGAAATGGCTCATCATGTCTTATGCCCATTTTTAAAAAATGGGTTTTTTAAATTTTGAATGTTGAGTTCTTATATATTCTAAATATTAGTCCTTTGTCAAGTGTGTGATTTGCACATATTATCTCCCAGTCTAGTGCTTATATTTTCATGTTCTTAACAAGGGCTTTCACAAGGAAAAAGTATTTTTTATTTTCATGAGGTCAAATTGTCAATTTTTCCTTTTATGGATCATGCTTTGGTGTCAGTCTAAGAAGCCTTTTGCTAGTTCTATATCCCAATGATATTCTGTGGACACTTTATAGTTTTACATTTACATTTAACTCCATGATCCTTTTTATATATCAAGTTAATTTTTTGTATAAGATATGAGGTTTATATTGAAATTTATGTTTGGTTTTGGTTTTTTGTTTTGTTTTCTGGTGGGTTGGGTTTTTTTGTCTTTTGTGGGGGGAGGGTGCAGGGGTGCCTATGGATGTTCAGTTGGTTCTACACCATTTGTTGAAAAGGCTCTCCTTCCTGTGTGGAGTTGCTTTTGTTCCTTTGTAGGACAATTTTTACCCAAAAGCAGAGCTATCATTTACTAGGTGGAAAAAAATCAACAGTATTCACCTAAAATATGGAATATGTGCGGAGATGCTACAATCATTTCTTCTAATCTTAGGTTGTTTCACAATCTGCACGATGCCTTGTAGTTTCTCAGTTGCCTTGGAAATGATATGTAGTTGATATGCACATATAGTGTTAAAGAGACTTACTTTATATTAGAATATGAAAAATCTGAATTTCTAGTTTCTTGAACTTTGAAGCAAGTAAATATTTTCAACTACACATAAGCCAGGTGTTAATGACTATTGACCCACAATCTCTTTTCAAGGAGATTAGCATTAATCAAGACAAATGTCCTGTCAAGTTTAAAGGTTCAATGTCCTCTACATACAAACAAATAAAAACAAAAACATCACTTACTTGTGAACTGAAATTTAGTTTGCCTAAGAAATCCATACAGTATTGAAGCTTCAAAGTCTTTAGTTGGCTTAATCTAAAATTAATGGACCTCAATATTTCGGGTTAATATTGTGGCTTTTTTATTGTATCTGTTCAAGAAATACATTATGGCAAGTGTGTGTTGCTGGAAGTTAAAAGGACAAAGAAATCATAAATGAACATAGATGAGGATAAATTTACTTCTCATAATCTGTGGTAAAAATTGAGTTATAATCCTGGGATATTTTGTAGATTATATACTTAAACTATTCAAACACTTACATAGTATTTTTCTGATACAAGCAAGGAATGTGTAGAGGGGTTCAGAGAAGAACAATACAATCAACACTCAAAGAATACTTAAGAACATTCTTCAGTGTAACTGTCCTCCAGGAAACTGCATTCTAGGGGAGAATAAAGATGGTGGCTAATTTATAATGCAATTATATACAGTGAAAAATGCAATAAAAAGAATAAGAAAGGGTAAATAGCCACAAAGGTTCATATTTAGCTAGGTTTGTGAGGGAAAACATCTCTGGGGAAAAAAGATTTTATAGAAGGAAGAAGAACCTGAAGGATGAAAAGGACTCTGGAGGAAAAGTGTCTCATGCAAAAGCAACATATTTGGTTAATTGAAGAAAAACCAGAGGACTATTTGTCTGGTGGGAGGCAGGGAGGTGGAGGGTGGGAGCTTGTGTTGTATGATAGGGAATGGCAAGGAAGGGTCACTGAAAGAAACTTAATTCTATTCTAGCCATAATTGGAAACCCTTAGAGAATTTTAAAGATTTTTTTTTTTAAAATTTGACAGACAGATCACAAGTAGGCAGAGAGGCAGGCAGAGAGAGAAGGGAGGAAGCAGACTCCCTGCTGAGCAGAGAGCCCGATGCGATGCGGGGCTCTATCCCAGGACCCTGGGATCATGACCTGAGCCGAAGGCAGCGGCTTTAACCCACTGAGCCACCCAGGTGCCCCCCCCCTTAGAGAATTTTAAAGAGAAACTCAATATACTCTGTTTCTGTTTTGGAGAAGCAGTCTCACTGCTGTGTGAATAATGAATACGGTGAAGGGCTGGGGCGGAAACAGGAAGCAGGAGGCAAGGCAATAGTTCAAGAGAAATGTGATTATTGCCAGACTAGGTTGATGGTGGTGCTGGGATTCTCAGCCTATCTGAAGGTAAAACTACCAGACCTTGCTGATTGATTGTAGAGTATGAAGGAAAACAAGGATAAGATAATCCCAAGTTTTAGGTTTGGATGCCTAAATAATTAACACTGACACTACTTGAGATGGAGAAAAACTAATGGGTTTGGTGTGGAAATCAATTTGGAGATGTCCATGGAACTGAAAATCCAAGTGGAATTGTGGAAAACAGCATTCAGGTACTCAAAGCTGGAGTTCTAGGTTGACGTTAAGGCTGGAGATACAAATCTAAGAATTACTGTGTTTTAGTTTTTAAAGCTTAGATCAGTGATCTGTTCCCTTAATGAGGAAGTATAGACAGAGAAGATAAAATGGCTGAGGACCAAGTCTTTTTTTTTTTTGTAATTGTCTTTTTTTTTTTTTTTCGTATCTTGTCTTTTGGTATCAGAAAGAGAAGAAAGTCAAGAAAGAGACAGAACACACATTTACAGTTCTCAGTATAATTGCTTCTGTAGGGTAAGGACAGAGGGAAGGTTAACAGGGGAAAAGTGAGAGAGATCACTCTGGCTGAGCCATTCTGGGATGCTCTGTTGGACTTGACTGTGGTCAACAACGTCCGGAAGAGTGAGTGAAGCAAAAGGCAGAAGGGCTGGGCATCAGTGGAGATTCTTAAAAAGGAAAGAGCTGTCACCACTTCTCATTCCTATGCTACCCGTGGAGCACCTTAGTCTGAGTCAGTAAGCCATGAGACTCTCACTCTTTATGAAATGGGAATGGGGAGGCAGTTTAGAGCAGAGGCAGAGTAGCTGAAACCCTTGCAATAACTTAAATAGCACAGAAATGTTTTAAACTACAATTAATTATAAATGATTTGGCTGAAGTGGCACACAACACAACTAAGATAATCCGTGTTGCATTTTTTTTTAATTTAAAAAATACACGCAGAGACCTGGGTAGCTCAGTCGTTAAGCATCTGCCTTCTGCTCAGCCCATGATCACAGATCCCAGTGTCCTGGGATGGAGCCCCACATTGGGCTCCCAGCTCTGTGGGAAGCCTGCTTCTCCCCTCCCCAACTCCCCCTGCTTGATCTCCTCTCTCAATGTCTCTTTCTCTCTGTCAAATAAATAAATAAAATCTTTTAAATAAATAAATAAAAATTTTAAATACATGCACATGATTGGAAAACTGAAATTATGCTGAAAGGAATGAAGCTCACTCTTTCAACTTTCCTTCATTCATCTAAGAGTTGTTAAGTGTTTTTCTGTATGCCAGGTGTATTAAGTGCTGGGGACAACAATCAAGAAGACTTAGCTTTCAGTAGAGAACTGAAAAAAAAAAAAAAAAAAAAAAAAAAAAAAAAACAAGAGACACCGGAGCCTTTGGCTCAGGTCATGATCTCAGAGTCCTGGGATGGAACCCCACATCAGGCTCTCTCTGCTCAGCAGGAAGCCTGCTTCCCTCTCTCTCTCTGCCTGCCACTGTGATCTCTCTCTCTCTGTCAAATAAATAAATAAAATCTTTAAACAAACAAACAACAACAACAACAACAAAAAAACTCAAACAGAAGCCTTCCATTTCCAGTTCCTGTCCTCCAGGAAGATAAAAAATGTTATCAAGTTTTGGTGCATCTCTGCAAAAAAATAAAACACAGAAATGCTGTGGTATGTTTGTATGTACATATAAAGCATTTATTATATATGTTTACATTTATTATAGAGATTTTCTTTGCACGGTGATATTATTTTATACACTCTTTTGTTCTTTGTCTTTTCATTTACTACTATATTTTAGAAGCTCTTTATGATTCCATGATAGATCAACTTCATTTTATCAGAAGCCTTTTTTTTTTAAGATTTTATTTATTTATTTGACAGAGAGAGAGATCACAAGTAGGCAGAGAGGCAGGCAGAGAGAGAGGGGGGAAGCAGGCTCCCCGCTGAACAGAGAGCCCGATGCAGGGCCCAATCCCAGGACCCTGAGACCACAACCCCAGCCAAAGGCAGAGGCTCAACCCACTGAGCCACCCAGGTGCCCCAGAGCCTTATGTTTTGTTATATGACTATACCATATTTTATTTTATTAATCTACTCATGGTAAACATTCAACTTTTTTTCTGCTAATTTTTGCCACTAGAAATAATGCTGCAGGGGCGCCTGGGTGGCTCAGTTAGTTAAAGCCTCTACCTTCGGCTCAGGTCATGATCCCAGGGTCCTGGGATTGAGCCCCACATTGGGCTTCCTGCTCAGCGGGGAGCCTGCTTCCCCCCCCCCCGCCCCGCCCTGCTGCCTGTCTCTCTGCCTACTTGTGATCTCTGTCAAATCAATAAATAAGATCCTTAAAAATAATAATAATAATGCTGCATATATTCATATATTAAGCATACAAATTGCAAATGTATCTATTTGTGAAGTAAATTCTTAGCAGAAAGTTGTTGCATTAAATGGTTTTCTGTTCTTAATTACTCAAATGGTGTTAATTGCTCATATAAAAAGAAATGATTATTTCTGGCAGTAACAATATGAGCCAAATAGTTACCAAAAGTAATTCTTTGGGGCGTCTGGGTGGCTCTGTGGGTTAAAGCCTCTGCCTTCGGCTCAGGTCATGGTCCCAGGGTCCAGGGATCGAGCCCCACGTCGGACTCTCTGCTCGGCAGGGAGCCTGCTTCCTCTCTCTCTCTCTCTCTCTGCCTGCCTCTCTGCCTACTTGTGATCTCTGTCTGTCAAATAAATAAACTCTAAAAAATAAATAAATAAATAAATAAATAAATAAATAAATAAAAATTTAAAAAAAATTTTTTTAACTTAATTCTTTAAGAATTACCCAGGATTCCAGAGAGTTTGGCTTAAAATCATTATCAAACTTGTTTCCTAGGTAGAAATAAGCTTTTGGGGCTGGCAGGGAATTCTAGTGAGCAAGTTCATTAGTCAGATTCTACTTATGCTTCTACTATAAAAATATAGCTATTTACTTGCTTAAAAAAGAAATTTTATTTTGATTGTATGTCATAATACATAAAAATGAGCTGGATATTACATATTTTGATATGTAAGACAGATGACTCTAATCCTGCTGGTAAAGCCCCTAAATTAGGGCTTGGCCAAGAGCAGGTAACTCAGTAAATTAAGTTACTGAAATAATGTCATTCGCAGCTCTAAACACTAAACACCAGAACTTGCCTTATCTGGAGAGCCAAAGAGGTTTGCTTATTTCAGCAAGACTGGCTTGTTTCCTTCCCCGGACCTTCCTGGTTTATAGTCCTGTGGCTAAACACCTGATTTACCAGCAGAGCATGGTAGTAGACCTACCCAAGGGGCAGATTCATGGTAACCAAACCTATGAAACTGATGTGTAGAGTAAGCCGGCAAATATAGTAGCTTACAATGAGAGCTGTAACTGTTGAGATTGCTTAATGCTGTCTCAGTAATGTCTACCGGCTCACAGGCTCCATTTCCCATGACAAATTGAGATCTAAAAGTCAGTTGGTGAGTGTGGAATTGAACAATGTGAGTTATAAGATTTCAGTCTTACATAAGTTTGTATTGTGTATGTCTCCAAACTATAGGGATATACCATCCATGGAGACTCAAGCTTTTATGTCCTAGATACATAGTGGCGTTTTCCCTTCTTGAGGATGGTGACAGCCATTTGGTGCTTTTATAATTGCTTCTTACTGCTTCTCTGCCAGCTCTACTTTCTGTTAGATACATTCTCTTCTTAAATATATTAACACATCCCGTCAGTTACAATCAAGTCCTGCTGGCATGAGATAGATTTACACTTTTTTCTTTGATCTTCGGAGGTTTGATTTTACAGTTTGTTATGGTTTAACTCTGAGAGTCAGGTAACTTCCCTCGTTTCCAAATTCCTAAGAACACCTTATTATGGCCCAGAAAGAAATTAAAACAGTGATCAATAATGAAAAATCTCATGGTATTTAACAGATACTGTGTCCTATATGCTTTTAACCTTACAATTAGAATGAAAACAAGACCCTAATTTGATGCTTTTGGTACTTGCTATGAATATTAGAGAGTATACATAAAGAATACACAGTATTTTAGGAGTTATGTTCTTATATTAGGCCATTGGCATACCCAGATTCAACACACAACTAAACACACATGTATCTGTATTTCTATATCATATATCTTTATGTATATCAAGATATTATTGAGTATACACCACACCTTCAATGCCAATCCTACATAAGGTGTTTTATTTTCCCCCTGGCCTCCAACAGTGGGACACCAAATGCCCACTATAAAAATAAACTGAATTAACTTTTTTAAACTACAATCACATGAAGTAGTTTTAGAATTGCTAACTGATATCAGAGTAAACAAAATCTACAAGTTAAAGTTCAAGACTTAATTTTTTTGTCTTTAACATAAACGTGTGTAATCAAAATTCTGTGCTAACAGTTTACTTGTGTTAACTCTCTCCTGCAAACCCTTGAGTGTAGTTATGCTATTCACTTGAAATTTGGCCAACTCTCAGAATTTTTTCCAGCTTCATGGAGATATAATTGACATATAATATTGTGTAAGATTAAGATGTACATTGTGGTAATTTGATACATGCATTTCTGGTGAAATGATTACCTCTCAGAAAATGTGAGCATTAAGATAGTGATAGTAATAATATAGAGAATAAAATAATTCTATGAATCTATAATGATAAAAGTAAATTAATGAGGGACACCTGGGTGGCTCAGTTGGTTAAGCATCTGCATTTGGCTCAGGTCATGACCCCATGGTCATGGGATCGAGTCCTACACCTGGCTCCCTGCTCAGCAGGGAGTCTGCTCCCTCCACCTGCCACTCTCCCTGCTTGTGCACTCTCTCTCTCTGTGTCTGTCAAATCAATAAATAAAATCTTTTTTAAAAGGTGAATGAATGAATGAATAGGGTAGAATTCTTCCTTATAATAGAAATAAACTAGTAAATATAGATGCAATGATGGAATTAGAAAATCACTCTCTGACAAACACAAGAGTATAAATCATGTGAAAAAAAGTATTCATCATTTGGGACAGAATCATCAAATGTCAGTAAAACTACTGCTGAGTAAAAATTTGATGATAAGCAGAATAATTTCTTCAAAGGATACCTATTAAACTCAAAGAGGAAAAAAATAATAACTTTATAGTAAAGAAACGTGGCAGACATTATCTTAGCCAAGTGATCAAAGTTAAAATCACAATTAATGGTGATGTACCTCCTAATACAATGCACTTTTTGAGGTATTCCTGCAAAAGAAAGAAAGAAAGTTTGAGAGAGAAAGGGAAGGAGGGAGGAAGAGTGGGAGGGGAGGAGAAGAAAAAAAGAAAAAGAGAAAGAAAAGAAAGAACAACAACAAAAACACAACTGGAATCTAACCATATGGCATATTTGAGAAACTCAAACTGAGAGACAGTCTACAAATAATAAATAAGTAAAGGCCCATCGTCTTCAAAAACACTAAGGTCACAGATGAAGAAATCCTAAAGAACTGTTCCAGATTAAAGAAAATTAAAGAAGCTTGATAATAAAATGCAATGTGAACTCTTAGATGAAATCCTGCACAGGGGGGGAAAAAAAAAATATATATATATATATATATATATATATATATATATATATTTCTTTAGCCATAATCAGTGATACAGAGATAATTGGGAAGCTTGAATTTTAAATTTCATTTACATAATGCCTATAGATTAGGTACTAATAATGTTGCCATGTTAATTTCCTATTTTTAATAATTGCACCATGATTATATGAAAAATAGCCTAGTTTCTAAGAAATATGCATGAAGATTTTAGGAAAAAATGAGTCATCATATCAATAACTAACTTCCAAACATACCAGAAAAAAAGAGAGAATAAATAAATGTGGTAAAAGACTAATATGTTGATATTTGGGGGATCTAGATGAAAATCATAATGAGATTCTTTTTATTGGATTGTAATGTTTCTCTGAGTGTGAAATAATTTCAAAATAAAAGTGGAAATTTTTAGGTTAAAAAGTATTCTAGGGGCACCTGGGTGGCTCAGTGGGTTAAAGCCTCTGCCTTCAGCTCAGGTCATGATCTTAGGGTCCTGGGATCAAGCCCTGCACCGGGCTCTCTGCTCAGCAGGGAGCCTGCTTCCTTCTCTCTCTGCCTGCCTCTCTGCCTACTTGTGATCTCTGTCTGTCAAATAAATAAATAAAATCTTTTTTAAAAAAGTATTCTAAGCCAAATATTCTGGCACCTTTATTCTCAACTATATGCTATAATATTTTCCTACATGTAGAGAAAAGATATTTTCAAAATATTTGCAGAGAATATATTGTGTTGCGTTTTGAATATGAACACATTTGTTTATTTTTAAGCCAATGTTATATAAATATTGAGTAAATGAATAAAATAATTTTAAAAATAAAGAAAAAAAGGGGAAGAAACAGGGAATGAGAGAGGAAATGAGAAATGGAAGAAAGAGAAGAAAAGAGGTTATTGCCTAACTATTAGCCTTCTGTACCTGGTGGAGAGAATGCCCACTGGGGTGTGTGTGTGTGTGTGTGTGTGTGTGTGTGTGTGTCAGCGGGACACATTTTCATATTGCAAAAAGTGAATATGAGAAAGTATTAGAAGTGGGCATTCTGATGATGACCCATTTCTTTTAAAAAAATATTCTCCAGAGTCACCTGGGTAGCGCAGTTGGTTGAGCCTCTGACTCTTGATTTCAGCTCAGGTCCTGATCTCAGGGTGGTGAGATCGAGCCTTGCATCCAGCTTCGCTCTAGGCTCGGAGCCTGCTTATGATTCTCTCTCTCTCTTTCTCTCTCTCTGCCCCACCCTGACTTGTGCACATGTGCTCTTTCTGTCTCTAAAGAAAAAACTTAGTTTTTCCCACCTTTTGCAAATACTAGTATTAGATTCCTTTTGAGAACTTGCTGAATTTTATCTGTATATTATTTGGTGGTCAAAGACAATACATTCTATCTCCTCAAATTGTTTCTACTTTTCAAGTAGAGTGACTCACTCAGCAAGGAATTTGTGGTGACAAGTAGTATTTAATCTCATTTTGCTCTTATTTTTCCTCTGTTGGTGGAGGGTGAGAATTATTTAAAAGTTTAGGTCGGTATCATGTGACAGTCTTTATTCTGTAGCGATCATAGTGATTTTTTTTTTTTTAATCTGGTTCTCATTCTTAAATTTCCTCCCTACTATGCAACTAAAAAAAAAAAAATCAAGTTGGGCTTTTACTTAGAACTAATGTTCTTCTGTTAGAATGGTTCTAGGGCTTAGTAACACTAAAGTCTTCATGACTTTAAAATGAAAAATTGACTCAATTTTGTTTGAACTAAAAGCTTTTTTCCTTCTAGACACCACTTTGCTTCTGAAAACTACTATTAATGTCTGAACATTCTTTCTGGGAATCTAAACACAGATACACAGTTGATCGCTGAAGCAACTGCAAGGGGTTGAGCATCAGCCACAGATTTTTTTTTTTTTTTAAGAGTAGTTTCCTCTTTGTCAGGATTTATATTTTCTTGAAATTTAGTGCAATAGCATAAAACTTTTTTTATATCTGATACATAATGTATGATTGCCCATAAATCTGGACTTTGTCTGGCAATGGACATGTTCAAGCACCATGGTGTAATAAATTTATTACAATGACTGACTGTAACAACCCCTCACAGTCTAAGTTCAAAACATTAGAGCTTTTGGAATTTCCACAAACTTTCTAAGTTCCAACTCTTCCATCTCCTTCACCTGTTTAAACAGAAGTAAACTAATGGAAAAGTCAGTTAATCATAAATGTTTGGCTCACTCAGTTCCACATAGAATGCTAGCATTCAGAGGCCCACTGATATTGCCAAGTTTTAAAACTCCTAAATTATTTTCAAAACAATAAAACAAGTTAATATCATTTATTTTTCAGGGAACACTGAGTTAGAAGAAAATTAAGCTAAATGTTCTCTGCTCTTCTTAATGCCTTGAGCATAAGGTGAACTGGCTTTCTAGTATCCCACCCTTCCTTTTGCTCATTGTGTGGTGGGCTGGAGCCTCTAGCTGATGGGCAAACATGCGAAGGAGCTGCCCTTCCTAAACTGTCAGAACAATGTAGCCTTCTCTCTGGGCCGTTGTTTCTGTGGACCCAAGGTAAATCCAGAACATTTGCTGGAACTCGAGGGAGAGAGGAGCCATGTCTCCCTGGTGTGGGATTTAAAGATGAAACCTAACACTCCTGGACACCAATATGAAAACTCATCTGAGCCCCATCATTGATGGGAATGTATCAAGCATTGGAAAAGAACCTAGTCTTCTTTTTTAAGAGAGAGAGAGAAAGAGCATATGAGCAGGGAGGAACAGAGAAGGAGAGGCAGAATCTTAAGCAGACTCCAGACTCAGTGTGGAGCCCAATGCAGGGCTTGATGTTAGGACCCTGAGATCATGACCTGAGCTGCATCAAAAAGTCAGATGCTTGGGCGCCTGGGTGGTTCAGTGGGTTAAAGCCTCTGCCTTCGGCTCAGGTCATGATCCCAGGGTCCTGGGATCAAGCCCCGCATCGGGCTCTCTGCTCAGCAGGGAGCCTGCTTCCTCCTCTCTCTCTGCCTGCCTCTCTGCCTACTTGTGATCTCTGCCTGTCAAATAAATAAATAAAATCTTAAAAAAAAAAAAAAAGTCAGATGCTTAACTGAGTGATCTACTCAGGCACCCTATGAGAAGAACCTAGTCTTGATGGCATCATTTTCTATCCTGGATATAGCTTTACCTGGAGATTTTCTATTGCTTGAGTGTTCATTTACAAAAGACAGTAATTCTACCCCTTCCCCCACACTAGCATTTCTGTTTAAGCCAGTTTGGGGTGGGATTTAGTCTCTTGCATTAAAAGTGTCATGAATAATATACTTCCTAATTTTGTTGAGAAACAGATTGATACACTCAGGAAGGCTCATATAAGGCTGTTTATAATCACATCAGAAACAGCTAGCAAACAAGGTAGATTCTGATTCAAAATGTCAGGGAAGACTGTCAAATATATTATGACAAGACGACTTAAGTATTTTGGGTAATACTCCAGACTTGGAGTAAAAAGGTTTGAGTTTAAGCCCTTAATTCAACACTACTGTCCACAACCTTAAGGAAGTCATTTACTTCCGTGGGGCTTTGGTTGTAAAGTGGAAATGATAATTACCTTTTTACCTACTTTACATGGCTGGTATAAGAAACAGATAGGTAATGGATATGTATGAGCTTTTAAAATTGTAGAAGTACTAAAAATAGAATTAATAATAATAATCAAGCATAATTTTCCACTTATATCAAGTAGGTTATTTCCATCTTTGCATCTATCTTTTTCCTTTAGATAATCTGTTCAAGTTTTATCATATTTTCAGAATGCTTATATTTAGAACTAGAAAAATCTGATGCAGATAAGTAAAGCTAACAATGAATATCAGTTTATGATGGAACACTGAAAAATATTTTCATTTGAATGTTTCACATGAGATATTTTTTCATATCTGCACACTTTGAGAAAATATACTTAAAGATTAGGTGCAGTCACTATGGAAAATAGTGTGGAGATTTCTTTAAAAAATTAAAAATAGAACTACCATATGATCCAGTAATTCCTTTTTTTCTCTCAAAATTATTCACTTTTATTTATTTATTTATTTAAATTCAGTTAATTAACATATAATGTATTATTGTTTTCAGAGGTAGAGGTCAGTGACTCCTCAGTCTTCTATAATACCCCGTGCTCATTATATCACATGCCCCCTTTAATGTTCATCACCCAGTTACTCCATACCTTCACTCCGTTCCCCTCCCGAAACCCTCAGTTTGCTTCCTGAGATTGAGAGTCTCTTATAGTTTGTCTCCCTCTCTGGTTTCATCTTGTTTTATTTTTTCCTCTCTTCCCCTATGATCCTCTGTTTTGTTTCTTAAATTCCACATATCAATGAGATCATATGATAATTGTCTTTCTCTGATTGGCTTATTTCGCTTCCTATAATACCCTCTAGTTCATCCATGTTTTACAAATGACAAGATTTCATTGTATTTGAAAGTATTCCATTTCTGAGTAGTATTCCATTGTATATATATACCACATCTTACTTATCCATTCATCCGTCTATGGACATTTGGTTTTTTTCCATAGTTTGGCTATTGTTGACATTGCTACTATAAACATTGGGGTGCAGGTGCCCCTTTGTGATCCAGTAATTACACTTCTGGATTTTTATCCAAAGAAAATGAAAACACTAATTCAAGGAGATATATGCAAGCCTATGTCCATTGCAACATTACAATAACCAAGATGTAGAAACAACCTTAGTGTCCACTGATGGATAAAGAAGATGTCACAGACACACACACACAGGAATATTACTAAGCTATTTTAAAAAATGAAATCTTGCCATTTGCAACAAATGGGTGGACCTAGAGGCTATTTTGCTAAGTGAAATAAGTCAAACAGAGAAAGACAAATACCATATGATTTCACTTATATGTGGAATCTAAAACAAAAATCAGAGATACAGAGAACCAAATCATGGTTGTGAATGGGAAGAGGAATTATGAGGTGGGCAAAATGGGCAAAAGAGAGGCCAAGAGGAACAAACTTCCAGTTATCAAATAAGTCAGTCATGAGAATGTTATGTTTAGCATGGTGATTATAGTCAATAGTACTGTAGACCGTATTTGAAAGTTGTCAAGAGAATAAATCCTAAAAGTTAACTTTGTACAGTGAGGAATGGCAACCAGATTTATTGTGGTGGTTATTTTGCAATATATACAAATACTGAATCATTAAGTTGTACAGCTGAAACCAGAATGATATTATATGTCAATTATACCTTAATTTTAGAAAATTTAAGATAATAAGTGGTGCCTGAGTGGCTCAGTAGGTTGAGAATCCAACTCTTGATTTTGGCTCAGGTCATGATCTCAGTTGTTGTGAGACTGAGCCCTGGATGGCCCTCCATGCTGGGTGTGTAGCCTGCCTAAGACTCTCTCTCTCTCTCTCTCTGTGTCTCTCCACATCCTCTCTAAAAATGTGTTTTTAATTAAGATAATAACAAACAAGAGGTGGAAAGAAACTGTTTGAGATGATGGATGGCTTAATAGCATAGGTTGTGGTGATGATCTCATAGGTTTATACTTATCTACATACTCACTAAGTTGTATACATCAAATATATACAGCTTTTGTATGTCAAAATAAAATTAAGTGAAATTAAATTTATTAAGACCATGGGGGGAACAAAAAGATTAATAAGTAGAGAGTTTCTTTTCTTGAGATCATAGTAATGTTTATATGAAACCAAATAATTTTTTTTTTAATTTTCAGAAACTGAATGGAGAACTCAGCTGCTTATTCTCAATAGGTTTTTTAAAAAACATTACAGAGAACAAACATATGGAGCTGTAATGTGATGTAAATCACACTGTACATGAACAGGTCCAAACAATAGGAGCTTAAATGTGAAGCGACTGGAAGTCCTCATGTAGAAAC
Organism: Martes martes; assembly: GCF_963455335.1. Taxonomy (NCBI): domain Eukaryota; kingdom Metazoa; phylum Chordata; class Mammalia; order Carnivora; family Mustelidae; genus Martes; species Martes martes. The sequence goes on along the minus strand of NC_137888.1, from coordinate 175,813,649 downwards.
TTCCATGTAAAACAGGAATTTGTGCTGAATCACTTAGGTAATAATAGTTTCATAGTTTAATAGTTTAATGAGGTGCTCATTAAAAATAAGGATTCCAGGGATAACCTCTGAATTAAACAAATACAATGATTCCTCTGTATGGCGACTTAGAGAACTGCAGTATTAAATTGCATTAAAGTAAAACAAAATATAATCATAATGATGTTACAGGAGCTTAAAATAAACAGCAATGATAATGGTGATAAAATTAAGACATTAAGGAAGGATACAGTCATATTTCTGTCACCCGCACCCCACCTCCATCATCAGAAGCTGCCAGCTTAGGCAGTATAGCTGCCTACTTCTCTTTGCCTCTTGCACTACTTACAGGACACCATGACAACAATGAAGGCGGTGCTTTGCAAACTTAATGGGGATCGGAAAATCCCTGGGGAGCTCATTCACAAAGCAGATTCTGTGGCCCTTCCATATGCCATGTCAAATGAAAGTTTCTGGCATTGGGGCATCAAAAGCTGAATTACACACAAATACCAAGATTGATTCTGATTTGACTGTTTGGAAGACCAGACTCTCAGAAACCTTGTAATAAGAAAGACGTTGACCTTCAACTTATCTGTATTTCCTAAAGATCAGTAGAGATTAAGAAGGCAAAGATCAGGCAAGTGCAGTAATATTATCTATAGATCAGTGACCCAAAGATATATCTCCAACTTTGTCATTTCCTAAATTCATATTCCAAGTGACTCCTTGACATCTCCAGATAGATGTCAAATAGGCATAAGTAACTTATCATGGACAAATAGAGCTCTCATTTCCCCCTGCCTAGGATGCTCTCTTAAATCAAATCCCTATAAACAGTAATTGCATCCACCTATTGGCTGAAGCCAAAAACTGGGAGTCATTGTTCATTATTCTCTGTCCATGAGCCCTCATGGCTGAGAGCTTCCTGTTCCCTGTTAGCAAGTTCTTATTGCCTCTACATCCAAGAATATCACTCATTATCTGGAATATACATAGGGGTTTGTTTAATGAAATGAAATCAATACTCATGCCACACTCATCAAGGCTACTACTCTTTCACTTTTAAGCTAATGAAAATCATCTTAATTATTCTCCCTGTTTCCATTGCTACTCCCCCAAAATCCATTAGTCATACAACACTCATAGGAATCTTGTAAAAGTTATAATGGCACACCTATTTAAAACAAGAATGACCATCCGTTCCACTTGTCTAGAGTGGTCCCAGTTTATACCTATTGCCTTGATGTACTAATTAGAAAAAACACCATTATTTCCAAAAAATATGCTGTTTTGGGGGAAAAATATCACTGTTTAAAACCTTCTATTGGTTACAAATATGTATTTAAAATCAAATGCAGTTATTGACTCTGAACTTTAACGTGCTACAACATAGTCTGGCACTGCCTGCTCCTCACCTTCATCTCCTGCACTACACCTGTACCTCATTCAGCCCTAGTCACACTTACCGGCTCTGTTTCTTCACCCCAGTGCTTTTGCACAAGACTTTTTTTTTGGAATAATCTTCTTCCAGAGGTCCCCATAATGAATCCCATCTTCTTATTCAAGTTCAGGTTTTTTTTTTTTAAGATTTTATTTATTTATTTGACAGACAGAGGTCACAAGTAGGCAAGAGAGGCAGGCAGGGAGAGAGAGGAGGAAGCAGGCTCTCCGCAGAGCAGAGAGCCCGATGTGGGGCTCGATCCCAGGACCCTGGGATCATGACCTGAGCCGAAAGCAGAGGCTTTAACCCACTGAGCCACCCAGGCGCCCCTCAAGGTCAGTTTTAATGTCACCAAATCACATAGGCCCTACGTCTAGTCATTCAGTTGAATTAAACCCCCAGGTATTATCTATCATTGCTCTGCAGTTATTTTAATCTGTCCTGTAAAATGTCCCCATAGGGTACTTTGTTTCCTCATTTACTTGTTTATTTACTCCTCTCTTCTACTATAATGTAATCTCATTAAAAAACAGAGGATTTATTGGTCTTGTTCACAATTTTACTCCGAGAAACTTTCTAGAAAAGGGCCTGTTGCTAAGGAGGCCCTCAAGAAATATTTGTTCAATGAATGAATGATGAGTGAATAGGACCCAATGGGTAAATTCTGTCTTATCTCAGTCGAACTTATAAGGTCAGGCAAATTCTGCCATTCTAGTTGAATCATTAATCAAAATTTCTGTAGTATAATTTTAGGAAAAGTCAATGTCCAAACCTTTTCATTCTCTGTTCCTCTTGTTCTTATTTTGCCAAAATACGGCAAAACGTCACTCCCAATATTTTCTCAGTTAAGTTGCAAAACTGTCTTGAATTTGGTGCTAATTTAATTTCCGTCATTCTTCAACTTGGATTCGGAGCCTTTGTTGTGAAATCAGATGTGCCTCTGAGACTTTTTTTTGGACTCTGAAAAGATAATTATAGTCCCTAACTTTTATGAAGAATTACTGACGCTATAATATGATCATAATGGTGATAGGGCATGAAGGTAGAAGCCATTTTGTTAGCTTCATAGGACTCCTCAGGGAGTTTCCTCAATACTAACCTATCCCCACCTCAAGTGACAAGCTGCGTGCCATAATCCCTCCCTTTGTTCTAACCATCAGAGAATAGCATTTAGCACAGTTTCTGCCCCGGGCCTTTTTGTCCTTTGGCCCAAATGGTACAGGGGTATAATGTAGCATTTCTTTTTCACCCTAGTTTCCAATATCGTGGGAGAAGCAGGAAAAGTCAGTGGTTCACAGCAAGAGGCCCAGGCTCTTCTACTGACTGTCACTTACAAGTTGTGCCACCCTGGGATGTTTCCCCCTTTCAAAAAGTGGGAATCATAAGAGTACCTGCTTCATAAAGTATGAGGTTTACATGAGACAATTTGCAAACATCCCTTGGCAGAGTCACTAGTATCCATTAAATACACAATAAATACAGTATTTGTTGCTTTTACTATTGATATTTCTCTCATAATAATTGCTTTTGCACAACCACTGGCCTGCATACTTCATGTAAGTCATTGTGAGACTCAGGAGACAGCAGGACCAACACAAACCAGATCCATGAGTTTGACTCGACAGGAGAGCACAGGGCAGCTCTTCTTCGGCTGGAGCACAGAGGACGGGGCCGAGGGGGCAGACAACTGCTCTGTGGGTATGTAGAGGTCTGATATCAGTCCCCAAAACACCTTCAAAAGTAAAACCAAAGGTTGTCTGAGGCACGTGTTTCTCCTCTGTCCCTGTCCAAGAAGAGATCTGATATGATTTTATAGGCTTTTATCCCCCTTAGAGGAAAAGAGAACCAATTAGAAATAGTCTTTGCTTATTAAAACATATTAGAAACAAATATGTATAAAAACTTGGTATTCATTTGCCTGTCTACTACTTTTCCCCACCTTTCTTCCCATAATCTTCAAACTAGTATTCCTTGAACATCGAACTTTCACCTTCATTTAATGAGATTGTTGAAAAACTAGGTTTGGCTCCATCCAGCTTTCCTAAATCCCTCTTGTATTTCCGTTGAAATATAGGCAATCAGCGGTCAAATAAATTCCTCCTAAAACCATATGGTAATCAAGCATATGGTAAAGGAAATTTTGAGTTTTTATCTGCCAAGCCTGACCTCAAACTTCAAGGTAACAGATTGCTATGTAATTTTTAATTAACTCTTCATCCTTACAAGGATTGGTTATTCAATAAATATGTGGTTGACAGCATACTGTGTGATATTCTCATTATGTTTTTAATCTAAGTATAGTTTTCCTCTGTAGTGGTTTACCAAAATGAAATTGATACTGCTTCACTTTTTTATTGATTTACTTATCTTTAATTTATCCGACAGAGAGAGAGAGAGAGAGTACAACCAGGGGGAGCGGCAAGGGGAGAAACAGGCTCCCTGTGCAGCAGGAAGCCCAATGCGGAACTCGATCCCAGGACCCTGAGATCATGACGTGATCTCAGGCAAAGGCAGACGCTTAACCGACTGAGCCACCCAGGTGCCCCGTGTTTCACTTTTTTTAACTATAGGGCTTGATAAGAACTGCTCAGTGCATTCACTGTGCTTCCTATTTTAAAATATAAAAATGTATAAAAGCCACCTGCAGAATGAAACTGACAAAAATAAAATTTTCTGATATTGCCATCCCCTGTTTTTCCTCTTCAGGGGAAAACCTGATCCTATTTATTGCAGCTTTGACAATATTTGTGTCATTCCTTCATGTTATTCCATTATCACAACTCAGCAGACTCAGTGGAATTTGAGACCAATTTGTTAAAATCCATTTTTTTCTCTTTTGCTATTTTAAACCAAATGTAGATATAATGTCAAAGAAGTACAGAATTGACATTTATTAAATTATATAATGTTAGAATGAAATAGTATGTCCTATATAATTTTCTTGCATAAAACTAATTTCAAAATGAGCAGTTTGCAGTGGATAATTTTCATCCTGTGGAGTATAATGTCTGGAAATAGATGGGAGGCTTGTTTAATTAGGGCTATGTTTTACAATGACAGTTCACTCAGGATTTTATGTTTTAAATAGAAGATTAAAAAATTACAATTAAATTTGTAAATAGTTTTATAATTTGCCAAAGAGCTTTGTCTGCATTACCTAATTTTATCTTTAAGCTTATAACAGACCCGGGAAGGGAGCAAGGCAGTTGCGATACTATGCCTTTTCCATAGAATTTATGGAAACATGAAAAATAGAGCTGTTGCTCGGAGAACTAACCAGATTATCTGCTTTGTGAATGTAGATTGCCTCCCATTTAATAAGAAAAAATATCTGCTTGGTCAGGTTTGAATCCTACTTAGGAATTAAATATGTGATAAAGATGATGTTTCATGGGGTGCCTGGGTGGCTCCGTCAGTAAATCATCTGCCTTCAGCTCAGGTCATGATCTCAGGGAGATAGAGCCCTGCATCCGGCTCTCTGCTCAGTGGGGAGCCTACTTCCCCCTCTCTCTCTGCCTGCCTCTCTGCCCACTTGTGATCTCTCGCTCTCTGTCAAATAAATAAATAAAATCTTTTAAAAAAATAAAGATGGTGTTTCACATCAGTGGGAATCACATGGTCATTTCAACACCAGTTGGCTTTCATTTGGAAAAAATATGTAATTAGATGAACTGTACTAAAAAAATCACCAAAGTATTATTGTATTTAAAGTAATTAACGTATTTAACTGTAAACAGACTGCTCAATGAAAGGTTCAGAACAAAATAGAGAAGGATATTTTTATTATTCTAGAACAAGATACATACCCCAGGAAAAATATTGGAAAGTTTAATTCTGTAAAAGATCATAAGATCTCATATTATAAAAATACATAAAAAAAGACAAGTTACACCCAGAGAGACAATATTTGTACAACACACTGTTAAGTTGGAGGTGCAGAAGCAACACCACACTACAATGGACATTCAAAAAGTAAGGTTTCAAGCCAAATGGAAAGTTTTAATGGAGATATCTCCAAACCAGTTATACAACCCTTAATCCCCTAACCCAAACATGAAGGGATCTGGGAGATGCTGAGGGAAAGGACCAAAGGACTGTTTGTAAAGCAGTTATCTGAGGTGAACTGTCGCAGGGCTAAAACATTTAAAACTCTTCCCATTTCCCTCGGGTGAAAATGCGTATTTCAGGACTAGTGAGAAGACTAGTGAATCCAGGGGGAGCCTGCTAAGTGTCCGCTGCATTTAAAGGTGACAGGTGTGCCTGATTCTCACTGGGTACATGTCAAGGTTGAAAAATGGGCTTGATATCTCTCACAAAAGTCACTGTTGCTTTAGGATTTCTTTGTTCTCCCAGAATGTGTCAGGACAGTGTGTCAGGATCCATGAGTGATCAGAATCCAGGTCCCATTCTGGAAATAGGCAGGGTGATGCTTTCAGAGGACTGATCCAGAAAGGCTGAATGAACCTCAGCAGAGAGGAATTCAAGCTGACCAGCATTCACACAGGTCAGAGCATGAAAGATCCCAACAGGATCTATGCAAGCCCCATGTGAGAGTCTGTTTTAAGTATCTGCCAAGTGCTGAAAACTCCACCTGTCTCAATGCAGTATCCATCAATTAGGACTTTTTGCACCCCCCTCCCTGACACCCTTTCTCCCCTACCCAAAACCCAAACCCCACAGGCGCCAGAAACTAAATTTAGCAAAGCTGGGAGAGGGACAAAGCTGGGAGAGTAGGATGAAAAAGCCAGCTACATCATTTTTCCTAACTAGAGGCTCCCTCTACAGTTCAAGCGGAGACGGATGAGATTCAATTTTAAGCCAGTTTTGGAGTTTTGATTATCAAATGAGAAAGTCAACTTCCTGAAATGTACTGTTTGCACTCAATGTGTATATGGTTCTTATTTTCTAAATCTCTACTGTTTTTATACTATTTGTTCTAAGTCTATGCTATTTGTATTACCTAAAGGCAACTAGAAATGAAGTTACCCAGTTTTTTACCAAGGGCAGAAGAAAAACAAGTTTCATTAAACAAATACAAAGAAAAAGCAAGAGAGAAAATGGTTACTTTAAAACCCCAGAGTCCTGTTTATTCAATATACTGGTTGCATTTATAGCATATGTAAGGGACAAAAGGACAAATCTGGAATTCTTAAAGATTGCCTGGAGAGTCAGGCTACTCATTAAGAAATACAAACAGTAGAGTTATGAAACTATGCCCAACCCCACAAGTAACCTAGGAAATGCATCTTAAAGTAAGATTTGTTTGGCTTATTAGATTAGTAAAAATTACTCCCACTGGCAATATACAATGGTCGTTAATTTGTACAGAAACAAAAGTTTTCTTACACTATTTATAGGAATGTAAATTGACCTAGTGATTTCAGAGGAGAATTTAGCAGAAACTATCTGATTTTATTGTGTACACCATCAGAACCAGCAGTTCCACATTTAGGGATTCCTTTGAGATAAATCTTTATCCATGTGTACCTAGAGATATTTATTTGGTCATTGAACCAGTGTTAATAGAGCATCCGTTATATCTAAGGTCTGTGCTAGAAACTGGTAACATGTATCAAAGAATAAAAAACAAACACAAAAGGAAGAACTCTTGTCCTCATTGAACTTACTTTCTAGTGTGGAGAGACATGCAATGAGTGATATACCAGTTTATAGGAGAACTGTGTTATGGGGAAAATATAGTGCAAGTGAATGAGCATCTAGTTTGGTTGCATGGGAGCAACAGATATGAAGTGGGACAGAGAGGGTATGCATGTGGGAGAGGTGGGTATGCATGTGGGAGAGGTGAGTGGGGATATGTGGTAATCTGGGATATCTGGTAATCTGGGAAAAAAGAGATTTGGGGGGGACATCTGAGTGACTCAGTTGGTTAAGCGTCTGCCTGCGACTCAGGTCATGAGTCCCCATTGGGTTTCCTCCTCAGCAGGGAGTCTGCTTCTCCCTCTGCCTACCACTCTCCCTGCTTGCGTGCTCTTTCTCTGTCTCTCTCTGACAAATAAATAAATAAAAATATTTATTTAAAAAAAAGATTTCTTAGTAAAGTACTATCTAACACAGAGTCTGTAAGGCAGAAGCTAGGTTGAAGCATTTGAAAAATAGAAGTACATTTTGGAATCTAGAGTACTAAAGGAGAGGCTGAGCTTTGGTGGAAAGAGGGAAAACAGTAGATACCGGAGATAAGAAAGAACATTGGGTATAGACCCCCACAGGTGGCTTCATATAGGCGGCTGGGTTGGGTGGAAGTTTTCTAGTTTTCTTCTGATTGCTTTACTATCTCAGCTAGGGAAAGGAGTGGAAGACAGAAGAAGGAGTGAAATAGTCACGTGGGAGACCTGGAGAGTGTTTTGAGTAGGAGACACAGTATCAGAGCCAGACAGCCTGAAAGGTCTGCTTGAGGTTTGACTTTATGCATTTCAAGTGACGTTGTTCAGTCCGGTTATAGTCCCTCCCCAGACATGTTTAGCTGTGCAGACACAAGCAGAGAATGGGCAGAGATTGGGAGTTACCCACGGTTAGTCTTTGCCAAGTGAATAAGGTGGACCGAGAAAGCACAAGAGAGATGAGAGGAAGTATGCAGCAGAAATTATTTTAATGAGTGACTATAGAATGAAAACCGGGCAAGGGGAAAGAGCAGACTCCAGGTGGCCCTAATGGAAGAATTGCAGGGGGTCCTCAGAAGTGTTGACCTTGGCATAGGATGTGGAGTTTGCTGGAATAGAAAGCATACTAGGAGGTGGAATGTTCTTTACTGTATTATGCTCAATAGTAAACATGTGTGTATACCTATATGTTACCTGTAGGGGCTAGGGCAGTAAATGTGATACATGCATAATTTAAGATTTAGATAATAGTCACACAGTTAGGGTGCATATGCTGAAGTAGGGAAAAACAAATCAAGGAATAGCACAACATAAAGGGTGGAATCCCATTTATGTGAAAACGCACACATAGCCAAAAAGGGCACATATGTATAAAAATGGATGTTATATATAAAAATCATCACAATGTATACTTTAAATATCTTGGAAATTTATTTGTTAAGTATGTGTCAGTGAAGCTGAAATATATGCATATATATGCATACACACACACACACGCACACACACACACAAGAAACGATACCAAATGACATGAAAGGATTTACACCCAGCTGGTATTTGGGGAGGAGAGTGAGGAACATCCAAATTGAAAGCTCCACAAAAGGGATTCTGTCTCCATTTCCTTACCAGGACAACCATCACCAGGTGCTATACTTGTTGAGTATGTGGAAGTTCAGTCGTTATTGCCCAATAAGTGAACTAATTAATTAATGGCTTTTACCTTACATTCTGCATTGTTCTTTAGTTAGAAATTTAAGACACTGTATTTGGGTACTACTCATACAATTAAAATCAACCAACCATGAGTGCTTTGGTGGCTCAGTTAGTTGAGCATCTGGCTCCCGATTTCAGCTGAAGTCATGATCTCAGGGTCGTGGGACAGAGCTCCGTGTTGGGCTCCGCACTCAGTGCAAAGTCTGATTGTCCCTCTCCCTCTGTTCCTCCCCCCGCGTTAAAGAAATAAATAAAATCTTCTAAAAAATAAACAAAACAAAATAAACCAACCTATCAGCCAGCCACCTAACAAATAACTAAGAGAAAAAAATCCCCTAAAACTCTAGGAACAAGCATTTCTTTTTAAGTAATTGCTATATCCAATGTAGGACTCAAACTCAGGATACTGAGATCAAGAATCTTATACTTTACCAACTGAGCGGGCCAGGCACCACTAGGAATACTCATTTGGATTAAGAAAGCCTTCCAAGGGGCGCCTGGGTGGCTCTGTGGGTTAAAGCCTCTGCCTTCAGCTCAGGTCATATCCCAGCATCCTGGGATGGAGCCCCGCATTGAGCCCCGCATCCGGCTCTCTCCTCAGTGGGGAGCCTGCTTCCCTTCCTCTCTCTCTCTGCCTCTCTGCGTACTTGTGATCTCTGTCTGTCAAATAAATAAATAAAAATCTTAAAAAAAAAAAAAGCCTTCCAAGATATCATCAGACTACATACTGAATCTTAAAAGTGATTTTGTCGCAAATAAGTTAATTTTTTAATTCTTTCTTTAAAATGAGACATACAAAGTGATACTGTATTTTCTCTAACGTGAAGATTAGTTTAAAAGAAGTTTATTAACCAAAAGCTTCTGGCGACTTCATATGTAATTCCATGGTACATCTCACAGAACCATTTCTGCCTAGAATAAAACTATTGCTCACAGACATAAATACAAAGCAACTACATTATGCTGATTAAAATTGAGTCATAACTTCTATGAGCTTTAATGCAACTACTTGTTTAATGCTGTTTTGTCTCTCCTTGTTTACTATTAATTTATGGCTCTGATTTTCCAACTTTAGTATTTGATGCTTACTTACACATTTAAAGGAAGGAGTTTTATGGCAATATAAAATTAGACATAGGATTAATTCATTTTTAACTGGTTTTTAAAATATATCCCATGTCAGAGTACATTTTTACTTAGAAACAATAAACAGGTTGTTAATGAAAAAAAGGTCATTATTTCTTGGTGTAGTCACACAGTTTCGTTAACTACAGAGAACTGCACGAGAAGAAGGAATATTTAGGGACCCAGGAAAATGTGAAAATCCTGTATTTGTTACATGCAGAAAGAGGAAGTCAGGGCTTGATAAGAATTCAGTTTCATTCCGTTTTATAAAATGTAAGCAAAGGACATTCGCCCTCTACTGGATTATTTTGGAAAGAACATAAGGAAATATTTTTTAAAAAAATTAAAGGGAGATGGAAGAATGGAAGGACAGAGAGACAGAAGAAGGGAAGAGGAGGACGGAGGGAGAGAAAGCTGGTGGTGAGGAAAGAAAGGATTATATTACACTGTATATTGCTGCTGGAAATCTGGGATTCAGTCTCTGAATGTATGACTCAAACTCTTTAACTTCTCCACTTCTAATCTGAAAATGGGCCCCAGAATAGAAGCCATTTAACTTATAACCTTTTTGTGGTACAGAATGTCATAAGACTAATAGATAATTACTACCACTTTAGTGGATGACTGAGTATCATTGTCTTAGAAAAGTTAAATTTGGTTCTGAAAATTTAACAAGATTTTCCCAACCTTAATTAGTTTTCATTAATATAGTTTAAAATGATTAATGCCTTCCAATAAGTAAAATCCGTGTTTAAATTTGTATTCATCATTCAAAAGGTTAGAAGTTTACTGAGATTATCTATGTATCCATAGACCACCCAAATGCAAAAGTAATAGGCAGATGTCAGAGGGAGCACCAAAGTCATGGTAGTCCAGGCCAGTGACTCACAGGTCTTCTTGGGATCACAGTTAGTGGAGATAGGGAGACTTCTGTCCTGTCTTCTGAGTTCTTTACCCCAAAATGACCCAACTGCTTGACCTATAAATACTCCCTCCCCAATACCCTGCCTCTCAGTTAGATACCTGAAGGGATGGCACAGTCAGAATTCTCTCCCTCTCATAAGTTCCCTTGTGCTCTTAAGATATGACTGTCCAAGACATTGACCCAGTAGCTTCTTTTTCCACCTTCCCTGATTCAGGAAAGGGTGTGCAAGGGAAAAGGTAAAACACTCAGAGAAGCCTCACAGCATCATTCTCTTCCAACTCATAACCTCTCAACCAGGGTGTGTTTTCCAGGTACTTCCAAAAGTTTGGAACATTGGTGGATGGAACAGAACTTAAGTTCCACATCAAGACCTTTGGATGTTGCCTTAAAATATCCTTAAATCCATCTATATTTCCCCATTTTCTCTCCCATCACCATTGTCCAAACCACTGTCTTCTGTCACCTGGATTACAGACAAAGCCATTTAATTTATCTTTCTTTTTCTCATCATGCCCTTTCCAAGTGACTTTAGTTGCTTTGGGATCACTCATCTGGGGATTCACATCACAGTTATGCCTCTTATCAATAGGTGATCTTGGACAAATTAATGTACCTTTGGACCCACAGTTTGCTCATGCAAAAATGGGACAAATTTATCTCATAGGTATATTTCAAGCAGTACACACACATATGTACACATGCTAATATACACACATGCACACAAACACATATACCCAAATAATGAGCATAAAATTTGACTCATAGTTGTTGCTCAAAATTAACTCTTATTGCTCTTTTTAGTAGATCTTACTCAAAAATTTTCTAAACCGAATATGTAAAAATGTTATGGCTAACTAGAATTCAAAACAATGTGCTAAGTCTCTTGTGAATGGTTTGGAGTAAGGACTCTGAAAATTTGGAAGCTAGAGATATCTCTTCTGGTGGTAGGAAGATCTGCAAGAAGAAGCAAAGACTAGCAAATTTTTCCTTTTTTTTGTTTTTACTTTTTTATTTTTATTTATTTATTTTTTTTTGCTAGGTTTAGAACTGAATTAAAGACTAGCTGTGCTCTCTAAAGAATAGAATAATACTTTTAGGATGAAGAATCCTGCACCCATTAAATTATGGAGAAACCATTTATTTTGTGACATTATTATATGCAGTGAATATAATCGGCTTGGGTGAAAAACATGGTTGGTAAATGTCGGTTTATTTCTCTGTTGGAAACTTTTGGCTGGAAGGAAGAATTATATTAGGCCCCCATTTTCACAGTGGATAGGATGCCCCATTGGTTTGTTCTCTGTATTCCTTTGATTTTATTACGCTTGGAAAAATTTCCACATTTTCTCAGACTTATCTTGAGCTGGGATTCAGAATACCAGTAAAACCTTCCTTTGCTTTTTTTTGTTATTGTTCCCCAGCCCACAACTCTGCCTCCTCCTTGGCAACATCATCTCCCTTCTTTAGGGTGCCTCTACTCCACTCAGGGTACTTTGACGGGACAGTTCATCGTTCTCTCCCCTTTACATAGTTGCAGTGATTGGCTCAGAAATGGACGCAGAGTCCAACAGACTTAATTACAGTGCTTCTCAGAGACTCGGTAAGTGGCTATATGAAGAGAGATGCTTTTTCTTCCAGCCTCTAAACTGGAATGATTTCAACTGGAGAAAAAAAAAAATCCGTTTCTATGCCCACTCCTATATGGCTCATCAGTTTTACAGAAAAAGAGTATAAAAATAACATGGAAAGAAGAGGTGCTTAAAGATGAAGGAATAAAGAGAGAAAGAGAAGGGAGACAACTGGCAAGGTCATTGGAGACTTTTTAAGTATTTTGATCTCTAACCCCAGACTTTCTAGTGGTAAGTAAGGTAAAGAGTTTCTTTCCTTTAAGCTACCTGGAGATGAATTTCTGTCACATGCAAAAGAGTTTTTACAAAAGCACATTTCTCTTTATTAATATCATTCAAGTCATGTTTTTTAACAGTATATTTCCCCTTGATAAAATCCATTTAAAAATCCTTATTATCTCTTGCTATAGAAAAATGTAAAATGGTTTTATTAGCTTGAACAAAACATAGCATTGAGTTAACAGATGGTAAAGTAGTATTTTCAAAATTGAGGCTCTTTGTAGGTTATTGTAGCTCCAATCACACAGGTGAAAACTGATGTATCCTTTTATTCTGCACACAATTTCTCCTATGGGCAAATCTTTCTTTGTAAGAAGAGAGTAGATTGGGACTTAATGTAAATATAACTTCCCTAGAAGTTAGGTGGATATAACTTCCCTAGAAGTTATATTTAGTGAAAGTAATATCATTCTGTATCTAACCATCAAAGTGAAGGATAGCCATTTGCTTGGCCTTTCAAGAGGCTGTAAGTAAAAAAAAAAAAAAAAAAAAAAAAAGAATGGAGAAAGATATCAAGGCACCATGGTGATATGAGCTAGAGGAAGGGGAAATTAATGCCACACTTGACATTCATCAGAGGGTACAAAGATGGACAAAAAGACTGAGCTCGGGGGAGACAAGATGGCGGGGAAGTAGGAGGAGGCGCCTTTTCAACCTGCACCCTAAAGTGAGCTGATTACCTACCAAAGAACTCCGATCACCCATGAAATCAGCCTGAGATCAGAATTATACACGTCTGGATCTCTACGGGGGCCAGAAGACGCCAGTGGGCAGGTAAAGTGGAGTGGGAACGTCGGACTGATATCGGAAGATAAACAAAAGGGGGAGGGAGCCACCAGAGGCGACCGACTGGAAAATAATACCCCAATACGAGAGTGCCCGGCATCTGGGGACCAGCATTAACTTGGAGTCTTGTTGAAAGCACTCAAAAGAGCAAAGACTCGAGCGGGGAAATTGTGGGAATCGGGGCGGATAGGGATAGGGGCTTAAGTCCCCAGACCCAGGGCAGCATCCCCTGGCGCTGAGCCGGAGAGTGCGGCGGAGAAACCTGGTCTTTGTCCCGGAGCCGCCAGTGCGCCCGAGAACGGGTGGAGTCCGGCTCCCGTGAGGGGCTGGGAGCCACACCAGACGGCAGAACGCGCACCTTACTGGAGATGCTCGCGTGCCTCAACCTCCCCTGAGAGAGGTGCACGCCCAGCCTGGTGTTCTGGGACCCACGCGGCGATAGACCCACGCGGCGATAGAGCCGATAGAGCTGGAGGCGCCGCGCCCCAAACCATCCCCTGGGAGAGGTGCGCGCAAGACCTGAGCTCTTAGCCCCAGCCAGCGGGAAAATCTCAGTGTGCGATTGCTGCTTGGAACCTCTCTGGCGGTCTGGAGCTGCCCAGACAGCCACAGCTGCCTTGGTTTTGCGTACAAGCAGGAGATCCTGCGTCCCCAGGGACCGTGACTCAGAACCTGCTCTGCCAGCGGCCCAGCGGCTGCAGCACCTGCAGGGGAGCAGACTGAGGCTTCTCTCTGAGAGGGAGGTTGGGGTGCAGTTTTCTTTCCTCTAAACCTCCAAAAACCATCAAAAGCTGTCAAGGCGAGAGAAAAGAAGTGAACAAACATAAAAACCTCCAGAGAACAAAAACCTGAAAAAAAACGTTTTTCTCAGAGCCCACCCCCTTGAGGGGGTCGGGAGGACTTAACTCAGGGAACATCATTGACTGAAAACCCATGTGGCAGCCCCCTCCCCCAGAAAACAAATCAGGAAAAAAAAAAAAAAAGACTACAAGAGAACAACCACCACTACTTCATAGATACAACTTTTATTTTTAATTCTTTCCCACTATTCTGGTTCATTTTTTTTCTTTTTTTATATAGATAATTTTTTAACCTATTTACCATCACAGTGAGATGTCCAGTACATCAAATTCCATGATAAACTTCTAACCTGAATTTTTTGATACATACACATGTGTTTTTCTTTTGCTTTTCTATTTTCTTAATTTTTAAAAAAATTTTTAATTTAGTTTAGTCCAGTTTATTCCTTTTTTATTTTTATTTTCTAATATTCATATAGAGTTAAACTTCAAGGTAATCCCCTTTCTCCAAGCAATGCTACCCCTATAGGTGAACCAATTTTTAATCCCCCTTTTTCTTAGGAAAGCTGAGTCCTTTAACAAAGATATCAAGATACATCCAGGAAGAATCAAAATAACCTTCCTCGCCCACACCGAGAATCTATAACCATGCTCCCATCTTTTTCTTCTGCCAGTGTCTCTGTGTATTTATGTTTGTCCGGATAGTATATAAATCTTATACTTGGGGTTCTTCTTGACGAGGCTCCTCCTTTTTTTTGCTTATATATATATATATATATATATTTTCTCTCGTCATATACTTTTATCAGTCTTTTAGTTTGTCTGTTTTTGTTTGTATACGTCATAAACCTTACCCTGGGGCCCATTTGGGCTGAACCTTCACTTTTATCTTCCTTTTTTTTCCTGTCTCTCTCTCTCCCTCTTTTTTCTTTTTCTTTTCTTTTTTCTCTCATTTGGGTGGGGAATCCTGAGTGCTCAGAAGCATTCCAGGGTGCACCTTGACTGCACCACGGTCAATACATCCAGCTACATCTGTCCAGTCATCTCTCACCAAAATGACTAGGAGGAGGAATCCCCAACAGAAGAAAAATACAGAGGATGGGCCTTCTGCAACAGAGCTAACGGCTATCAACATAGACAATATGTCAGAAAGAGAATTCAGGCTAACAATTATCCAGGCAATAGCTAGGTTGGAGAAAGCCATGGATGACCAAACAGAATTGATTAGGGCAGAATTGAAAGCGACCAGAGAGGAGGTTCATAATGTTAGGGCAGAGCTGAAGGCCACCAGGGATGAGGTTCACAACGCTCTCAATGAGTTCCAATCTAATCTAAATTCTCTAAAAGCTAGGGTAACTGAGACAGAAGATAGAATTAGTGATCTGGAGGACAAACAAATAGAGAGAAAGGATCAGGAGGAAGCCTGGAACAAACAGCTTAGAAGCCACGAAAACAGAATCAGGGAAATAAATGATGCCATGAAACGTTCCAACGTCAGAATTATTGGAATCCCTGAAGGGGAGGAGAAAGAAAGAAGTCTAGAAGATATAGTGGAACAAGTTTTTCATGAAAATTTTCCCAATCTTGCGAATGGAACAAGTGTTCATGTACTAGAAGTAGAAAGGTCCCCCCCCAAGATTATAAATTCAAAAAAAACATCCAGGCACCTCATAGTAAAATTGAGGAATCATAATTGTAGATACAATCTCTTGAAAGCCGCTAGGACAAAGAAGCTCCTTACATACAGAGGAAAGCCCATCAGAATAACGTCAGACCTGTCCACAGAGACCTGGCAAGCCAGAAAGGGCTGGCAAGATATATTCAGGGCACTAAATGAGAAGAACATGCAGCCAAGAATACTTTATCCAGCAAGACTGACATTCAAAATGGATGGAGAGATAAAGAGTTTCCAAGACCGGCAAGGCTTGAAAGACTATGCAACCACCAAGCCGACACTGCAGGAAATATTAAGGGGGGTTCTATAAAAGAGGAAAAATCCTAAGAATAGCATTGAACAGAAATATAGAGACAATCGACAGAAAGAAAGACTTCAAAGATAACACAATGTCAATAAAAACGTATCTCTCAATAATCACTCTCAATGTGAATGGCCTAAATGCACCCATAAAACGACACAGGGTTGCAGATTGGATAAAACGACAGGACCCATCCATATGTTGTCTACAAGAGACCCATTTTGAACCTAAAGATACACCCAGACTGAAAGTGAAGGGATGGAGAAGCATCTTTCACGCCAATGGGCCTCAAAAGAAGGCCGGGGTAGCGATTCTCATATCAGATAAATTAGATTTTAAACTAAAGACGGTAGTCAGGGATACAGAAGGACACTACATCATTCTTAAAGGGACTATCCACCAAGATGATCTAACAATTGTAAATATCTATGCCCCCAATATGGGAGCAGCCAATTACATAAGAAAACTATTAATCAAGATAAAGAGTCATATTGATATGAATACATTAATAGTAGGAGATCTTAACACGCCTCTCTCAGAAATAGACAGATCATCGAAGCAGAAAATCAATAAAGAAATAAGAGCATTGAATGATACATTGGACCAGATGGACCTCATAGATATATACAGAACATTCCACCCTAAAACAACAGAATACTCATTCTTCTCAAGTGCACATGGAACCTTCTCCAGAATAGACCACATACTGGGTCACAAATCAGGGCTCAACTGATACCAAAAGACTGAGATTATTCCCTGCATATTCTCAGATCACAATGCTTTGAAACTGGAGCTCAATCACAAGGAAAAGTTCAGAAGGAACTCAAATACCTGGAAGCTAAAGACCACCTTGCTTAAGAATGCTTGGATCAACCAGGAGATCAAAGAAGAACTTAAACAATTTATGGAAACCAATGAGAACGAAGACACTTCACTCCAAAACCTATGGGATACAGCAAAGGCGGTCCTAAGGGGGAAATTCATAGCCATCCAAGCCTCCCTCAAAAAAATTGAAAAATCCAGAATACACCAGCTGTCTCTACACCTTAAAGAACTGGAGAATCAACAACAAATCAAACCAACTCCACACGTAAGAAGGGAAATAATCAAGATTAGAGCAGAGATCAACGAGGTAGAAACCAGAGATACAGTAGAACGTATCAACGAAACTAGAAGCTGGTTTTTTGAAAGAATCAATAAGATCGATAAACCATTGGCCACACTAATCCAAAAGAAAAGAGAGAAAGCCCAAATTAATAAAATTAAGAATGAAAAGGGAGAGATCACAACTAACACCAAGGAAGTAGAAACAATCATCAGAAGCTATTATCAACAGTTATATGCCAATAAGCTAAGCAACCTAGATGAAATGGATGCATTCCTGGAAAACTATAAACTCCCAAAATTGAACCAGGAAGAAATTGACAACCTGAATAGACCGATATCTAGTAACGAGATTGAAGCAGTGATCAAAAACCTCCCAAAAAACAAGATCCCAGGACCTGACGGATTCCCTGGGGAATTCTATCAAACTTTCAAAGAAGAAATAATACCTATTCTCCTGAAGCTGTTTCAAAAAATTGAAGCAGAAGGTAAACTTCCAGACTCTTTTTATGAAGCCAGCATTACCCTGATCCCCAAACCAGGCAAAGACCCTACCAAAAAGGAGAATTTCAGACCGATATCACTGATGAATATGGATGCTAAGATTCTCAACAAGATCCTAGCAAACAGGATCCAACAGCACATTAAAAAGATTATCCACCATGACCAGGTAGGATTCATCCCTGGGTTACAAGGATGGTTCAACATTCGCAAATCAATCAATGTGATAGAACAAATCAATAAGAGAAGAGAGAAGAACCACATGATCCTCTCCATTGATGCAGAAAAAGCTTTTGACAAAATCCAGCATCCGTTCCTGATTAAAACGCTTCAAAGTATAGGGATAGAGGGAACATTCCTGAACTTCATCAAATCTATCTATGAAAAACCCACAGCAAATATCATCCTCAATGGGAAAAAGCTTGCAGCCTTCCCATTGAGATCAGGAACACGACAAGGATGCCCACTCTCACCACTCTTGTTCAACATAGTATTAGAAGTCCTAGCAACAGCAATCAGACAACAAAGAGAAATAAAAGGTATCCAGATTGGCAAGGAAGAAGTCAAACTCTCTCTCTTCGCAGATGACATGATTCTTTATATGGAAAACCCGAAAGACTCCACCTCCAAACTACTAGAACTCATACAGCAATTCAGTAATGTAGCAGGATACAAAGTCAATGTCCAGAAATCAGTGGCTTTCTTATACACTAACAATGAAAATACAGAAAGGCAAATTAGAGAATCGATTCCATTTACTATAGCACCAAAAACCATAAGATACCTCGGAATAAACCTAACCAAAGAGGTTAAAGATCTGTACTCGAGGAACTACAGAACACTCCTAAAAGAAATTGAAGAAGACACAAAAAGATGGAAGACCATTCCATGCTCTTGGATGGGAAGAATAAACATCGTTAAAATGTCTATACTGCCCAGAGCAATCTATACTTTTAATGCCATTCCAATCAAAATTCCACCAGTATTTTTCAAAGAGCTGGAGCAAATAATACTAAAATTTGTATGGAATCAGAAGAGACCCCGAATTGCTAAGGAAATGTTGAAAAACAAAAATAAAACTGGTGGCATCACGTTACCTGATTTCAAGCTTTACTACAAAGCTGTGATCACCAAGACAGCATGGTACTGGCATAAAAACAGACACATGGACCAGTGGAACAGAGTAGAGAGCCCAGATATGGACCCTCAACTCTATGGTCAAATAATCTTTGACAAAACAGGAAAAAATATCCAGTGGAAAAAAGACAGTCTCTTCAATAAATGGTGCTGGGAAAACTGGACAGCTATATGTAGAAGAATGAAACTCGACCATTCTCTTACACCGTACACAAAGATAAACTCGAAATGGATAAAAGACCTCAACGTGAGACAGGAATCCATCAGAATCCTCGAGGAGAACATAGGCAGTAACCTCTTTGATATCAGCCACAGCAACTTCTTTCAAGATATGTCTCCAAAGGCGAAGGAAACAAAGGCAAAGATGAACTTCTGGGACTTCATCAAGATAAAAAGCTTCTGCACAGCAAAAGAAACAGTCATCAAAACAAAGAGGCAACCCACGGAATGGGAGAAGATATTTGCAAATGACAGTACAGATAAAAGGTTGATATCCAGGATCTATAAAGAACTCCTCAAACTCAACACACACAAAACAGATAATCATATTAAAAAATGGGCAGAAGATATGAACAGACACTTCTCCAAGGAAGACATACAAATGGCTACCAGACACATGAAAAAATGTTCATCATCACTAGCCATCAGGGAGATTCAAATCAAAACCACATTGAGATACCACCTTACACCAGTTAGAATGGCCAAAATTAGCAAGACAGGAAACAACGTGTGTTGGAGAGGATGTGGAGAAAGGGGAACCCTCTTACACTGTTGGTGGGAATGCAAACTGGTGCAGCCACTTTGGAGAACAGTGTGGAGATTCCTCAGGAAATTAAAAATAGATCTTCCCTATGACCCTGCAATTGCACTGCTGGGTATTTACCCCAAAGATACAGATGTAGTGAAAAGAAGGGCCATCTGTACCCCAATGTTTATAGCAGCAATGGCCACGGTCGCCAAACTGTGGAAAGAACCAAGATGCCCTTCAACGGATGAATGGATAAGGAAGATGTGGTCCATATACACTATGGAGTATTATGCCTCCATCAGAAAGGACGAATACCCAACTTTTGTAGCAACATGGACAGGACTGGAAGAGATTATGCTGAGTGAAATAAGTCAAACAGAGAAAGTCAAGTATATGGTTTCACTTATTGGTGGAGCATAACAAATAATATAGAGGACAAGGGTAGATGGAGAGGAGAAGGGAGTTGAGGGAAATTGGAAGGGGAGGTGAACCATGAGAGACTATGGACTCTGAAAAACAACCTGAGGGTTTTGAAGGGGCAGGGTGGGAGGGTGGGGGAACCAGGTGGTGGGTATTAGGGAGGGCACAGATTGCATGGAGCACTGGGTGTGGTGAAAAAACAATGAATACTGTTACGCTGAAAATAAATAAAAAATTTAAAAAAAAAAAAAAAAAAAAAGACTGAGCTCTCTGGCAAACCTTCCTGACTGAAGAGGAACAGTCATAGGGAAGTCTTAAATGGCAAAAGGTCAAACTGGGTATGCAAAGATACCCAAGCAGTCAGATGACCCGATGCCTTCTGCCACAAGAAAAATTGATGAATTGTTTGGAATCAATAGAAAAGCTGCATCCTGTCTCCTGGAGTTCTCAGTCTGTTCTTTGAGTGTATTATGATGGATAGAGTTCGTGTGGATGAATACATTAGGGGAAAATGTAGTGCTACATCTTAATGTTTTCAAAGGGTATCGATTTGTGGCCAAATACAAAATACCTATACCCCACTCCATTACAAAAGGATGGAGAAAGAAAGACACCTGAAAGGCTTTAATCAGCTTTGAGATGACCAATAGGGACTACATAAATTCAGATTATTCTGAGGCTATGAATGCTTATTACCAGATCACAGAAAGCCTCACAGAGAGGCAGTCACTAGCCATGGAATAGTCCCTGAGCTATTACTAGTTGTGCAATATCGGCTGGGCTCAGCCTCAGTGTCCTTCGTCCTTCCCAGTATGAGATCTCAGCCAGTTTTCAAGCCCAGTCCTTAAGCATGAGATCTTGTTTCCTTCCAATCTATCTTCACTGAAGTGTAATCTACAAAATGAACATCTGACTTCTCCGTTTAAAAGCCATCATCAGTTCCCTGTCGGGTCTGGACTCATGTCTTAGCATGATGCATGAGATTTTTCATATCCTTGTCTCTGTCTGCCTCCTCAGGCTTACCTTCCACATGAGAGTTTACACTTTGAGAACACAAAATTGATCATCATGCACAATATCGCACCTTTGATGTTGGTTATTCTGTATCCTGCCTAAGGTGCCCTTTGAACCATTTTTCCCTTGGCCAACACCTACTCATTCTGCTGGACCCCAGCTGAGGGTTTATTTTCTTGTGGAAGCCTTCTTCAGATCTTCATATTGTCATTAAGTTCTCTTTTTCTCTACCTCTAAGGTGTCCTTACACACTTACTCAAAGCATGTGGTCCTGTGTTTTTACACATCCTCTGTTACCCCTTTCAGCATAAAGTCATGGTTTTATTCTTTTAGGGACCCAGCAGAGATACCCAATGTCTATTTGTAAACTGAAATGAACTATAGTTACATATAGCTTTTAAGACAGAACTGTACCCCGGAGTGAACTTCCTGATGTGCCAAATAAGTTATTAGGATATTAATCTGGGTTTTATTCTTCCCAGATTGTTTTTCTTTTTTTTCCATGCAAGTAGGTAGACCTTTGTGTTCATTTGCATACATAGTTTCTTAGGGCTGCTATCCCAAATGACCACAGAGTGGGTGGGTTAAAACAACAGACTTTGTTCCTTCTTCGTTCTGAAGGATAGAACTCTGAACCAGGAGTCACCAAGACCATGCTTCCTCTGAGGGTTCTGGGGGCTGCTGCAATTGTTAATGCCCCTTATCTGTTAGCTCATCACTCCAGTTTCTGCCTCTGTTTTCACATTGCCTTTCCCCGCTCTGTGTCTACGTAGTGTCCCCCGATCTCTCTCTCTGTCTTTAGAAGGACACCAGTCATTGGATTTAGGACATATTCTACTGCAGTATGACCTCATCTTCACTTGATTATCCCCAAAGACCTGATTTCCAAGTAAGGTTGCATTCACAGGTCCTGGAGATTAAGATTTAACATAACTTTTGGGATCACCATTTAATCCAAAACACTTATCTTTAGTGTGGACTACATCATAAGGTCAGAGGCAGATGTTGCCCCTAGACAGCATGTTTTTGTTTGTTTTTCTGACTTGCCATCTGAAGTGATTGAGCTTCTTATTGCCACTATTGCTGAGGGGCACCTGGGTGGCTCAGTTGGTTAAGCGTCCAAATTGCTTTGGGCTCAGATCATGATCTCAGTCCTTGAATCAAGCCCTGCGACAGCAGGCTCTGTGCTCAGCAGGGAATCTGCTTGTCCCTTTCCTCTGCTCCTCATGCCCCACCCCCATATATATCTTTAAAATAAATAAATAAAATCTTAAAAAGAAAAGAAAAGAAACCAAGTTGGGAGGGTGGTTAGTGGGTAAGAGGAACTAAAGCAAAGAGAGAGAGGGAGAGGGACACACACATGCATACACACAGAGATTCCAAGACTAGATGGTGGAAATAGGACAGCCCTGAAGGAACCAATGACCTTTCTTTAGCAATAGAGAGAGGGGAAGATCAGAGGCAAAAATTATACTCAGGGAGTTCCCATTTTTGGTAAATATCCCCTTGCCCCTGTCTTGCCTTTCATAGAGTATTGTAATGGCCTTGAACCACTAAGGTATTGACCAACCACCACCATAATGGTCTAAAGAAGGAAATTTTCCCATTTTCCAAGACTGCTATAAGTCTAGTTTGGCATTTGCAGGCAGTCTGCTTTGGAAGTTCTGGCTGAAGGGATTGCTTATCCCACTGTTCCTGTCAAGATGTCTTTGATTATATTCCCTATCATCTTTCTTTCTTTCTTTTTTTTAAGATTTTATTTATTTATTTATTTGACAAAGAGAGAAAGAAATCATAAGTAGGCAGAGAGAAAGGGGAACCAGGCTTCCTGCTGAGCAGAGAGCCTGATGCGGGGCTCGATCCCAGGACCCTGAGATCATGACCTGAGCCAAAGGCAGAGGCTAACCCACTGAGCCACGCAGGCGCCCCACCCCCATCATCTTTCTTTGTGAAAATGAAAATCTTTCCATTGCCAATGGATTTGGCTCACTGTCTGTCACAGAGTACAGTGTATATAAATATTTCCAAAAGTGTGCAAAATCTTATTATCCTTGTCAAGTGTTAGTAGCTCAGTGTTGACTTTGCAGAGGACCAAAATGTAAGAGAGAAGCCAGAAATCTTAAGTAGCTCAGGTTGCTTTTCGTGGTATCTGAGGTTCTCTGTTCTTTATGATTGGCACTCACTTGAGCTCTGGGACTCATCCTCCCCATTAAAGAGTGGACTGAACACTCTGATCTTCCTAGGGTCTGGAGAAGTGAATCTTTTTTTGAAAGTAGTGGTGGATTGGGGGTGGATGTAGGGATAACATGGAAACAGCTTTAAACAGTATAGAATGTTGATCTATTCCTCCCTGCTAATCCATGTCCAACAGAGATGCCAGGGAGGATAGGGTGCAGAAGGCATACTAAGATGCCCTCACTGGAACTTTCTCCATGCCTGCCCATCACACAGAGCTCTAGAGCTAATACTCTTGCAAAGCACTCTTTTAGTATGCTTTAGACTTTTTATTTCTTAAGACTTCAATAATGAATTTATTTTCTCCTTCTCGCTTCTATATGTATTTCCCGTCATAGCCTCTTATGAGTACAAGTTTGAGAGTAAAAATGCTGGCGAGGAAGAACAACATCAGAAAGGTACAGAGTTTTGCAGGAAATAGGTGGACAGTTGAGAACGAAGACGGATCTGAAAAAGTGACAGTAGGTTCCAAGATAAGGAAACAGCAAATTAAAAAAATGTTTTTGAAGTTTTTAGTGCTAAAGTATTTTGAAATCAGCATGACAGATCTGTAGAACTGAAATTTCATGTTTTCCGGGGCTTGAAAAATAGTCCTAAAACATTTTCAAGGAATAATAAAGTTCATTGGTGAAATATCTACTATATTTCTTCCTGACAGAGTCACAACGCACAAGAGCAAATGACAAGTTCTAAGAAACCGCTGCAGAAAGGAAACCTGTTTAAATAGTAGATCCAAGGTTATTTGATCACATACCCCCTTTCTGGGTAATACCTATGAACTTCCCAGAACTGATAATCCAGGGAATACACTTTGGGATAATGTGGTGTGGTTCACATGAATTCACGGAAGCAGGTCAAAAGTAAAGGTGAGCAAAGGCGTCTTAATTTCTAGGCCCATCAGTGTTCTTATATTACACACTCCACTAGGGAAATGGAAATCATGTGGTTATCGAACTCCCTGAGAAATTTCTCCCTGACCTTAATCTGTATCCTAGTGTGTGGCCCAGATAAACAAGATTTGATAAAGCAGATTAGATAATTATAATATGCTTTATTTAAAAGTGTAACAGAAAAAGATGGTTGCATGACAATGTGAATATGCTTAATGCCGCAGAACTGTACACTTTAAAAAAATGGTTAAAGTGGAAAATTTTGTGATGTATATTTTACCACAATTTTTTTATTTTTTAAATTTTTTTAATAATTTTCCCATTTTTAAAAAAAGATTTTATTTATTTAGTTAAGAGAGAGACAGTGAGAGAGAGCATGAGAGGGGAGAAGGTCAGAGGGAGAGGCAGACTCCAAGGGGAGCTGGGAGCCTGATGTGGGACTCGATTCCAGGACTCCAGGATCATGACCTGAGCTGAAGGCAGTTGCTTAGCCAACTGAGCCACCCAGGCGCCCCCACAATTTTTTTTTAAAGGAAGGAAGGAAGTGGGAAGAAAGGTAAGAGGCAAGGGAGGGAGGGAGGGAGGGAAAATAGTCCTTCGTATTAGTCCTGCCAAAATATTTTCAAGATGGTGCGGTCTCCTTTTGAAGTAAAGAAGCAGCCTTCCAAAATGCAGTAGTACATGTCCTTACTTACCGAAACAGGAAACCTATGTCTTTCTTCAATGCACATCACGTAACATCTATTTTTTTGTATATTACATTTGCCTTCACAGGTTTTACATAATGAAGCCCAACTCTTTACCCTGTTTTTGTTTCCTTGAGAGAATTCTTTTATTTTAAAATGAGAAAGATCAATAAGTAAATTATCTTTGGTTTGTCAGTGCTTTGACAAAGGGAAGATTGCCTTTCACAAGAGAGCCATTTTCCATTTTGCTATATGCTGCAGTTGTACCAAATTAAAATGTACATTTTTCTAGGGTTTTTTTTTGAGAAAATTTATAGTTTAGAGATTTTGATAAGTTGGGGGTTTTTCTTATTTTCTACATCTCTCTCATTTTAACTTTGTGTTGAAAATAAGATTGGATTTTACAGTACTTTACTACTATGAGAAGATGGAATAATTATGAGATTTCTAAGCTACTGGAACTTAATGGATGTGGTTGGCATGTTTAAAACCTTCCTAACTGACCTCCCTGATACCCTTTTTTAGTGAGGCAGAAAGAGGGTTATAATATGTTAATAATTTGACAGAAAAGCTATATATTTCTCAAAAATGAAACTTTGAAATGTAAAATCATTGAAATGTTTTAATTAAAGTATAATTTACTTCAATATAATAGACATTACCTAAAATCACTATACAATCTGAATTTGAAAGAATTGGTGTAAGCTCACTTATATATATTTTTGAATTTTAGGTTATGAATTCAATCATAATTAGCTTTAATGGAAAGATAAAATAAATAGTCACTAATTTGAGAAAAATTTCCTCTGTTCTGTTTGAAATATTGCTATAGTGTTTCATTCAATCGTATCAAAATTTAGAATTTTGATCAAATTCCAACATCGTTCCCAAGAGGACTTTCTTTCTAGCAAATAATTTCCTTGTTTTACAGCCTTACTTTTGGATGCTGCTGTATCTTAACTAAGAGCAGAGTTAATATTTTTTAATATATTCTGGCCACAGCAATCCATAGAGTTTAGAGTCTTAGAGTTAGACAACCGTGAAAAGTTGGCCATATAAACTCAACCTAAATCTTAGTTTTTCCCAACATTTGTTATAAAGTGTAATGGGAAAGAAAAATGCCATCATGCTTAGTAGGAAATTTAACTCCTTAAAAAAGTAAATGCTCTTGGAGAGCTCTAACCATTACTACTTACTATTATTATTTATTCATTCAAAAATATTTTTGAATATATGACTTATTCTGAATGCTTCGGATAGATCAGTAAATAAGAGAAACAAAGATTACTGTTTTCATTGTTTATAATTATAATAGAGAAATAATAAATTTAATAATTCAGTGAACTATGTATTATGTTAAAAAGTAATAGTGCTGGGGGCGCCTGGGTGGCTCAGTGGGTTAAAGCCTCTGCCTTCGGCTCAGGTCATGATCCCAGGGTCCTGGGATCGAGCCCCACATCGGTTTCTCTGCTCATCGGTTTCTCTTTCAGCGGGGAGCCTGCTTCCCTTCCTCTCCCTCTGCCTGCCTCTCTGCCTACTTATGATCTCTGTCTGTCAAATAAATAAATAAAATCTTTAAAAAAAAAAAAGTAATAGTGCTATAGGAAAATCAAGATAAACCATGGACTTTGGATGATTATGATATAGCAGTGTAAGTTCTTCTGTTGTAACAAATATACTACTCTGGGTAGCCTGGATGGCTCAGTCATTTGAGTGTCCAACTCTTGGTTTCAGGTCAATTATGTCAGGGTTGTGGGATCAAGCCCCACGTCGGGCTCCTTGCTTAAGTGGGGAGTCTACTGGAGATTCTCGCTCCCTCTCCCTTTGCCCCCGCTCCACTCCCAGGTGTGTTCTCTTGCTCTCAAAGAGACAAATCTTTTAAAAAATAAATAAATAAATAAATAAATGAAAATAAAGTGGGGGCGCTTTGGTGGCTCAATGGGTTAAGACTCTGCCTTTGGCTCAGGTCATGATCCCAGGGTCCCGAGCTCGAGTCCCCCATTGGGCTCTTTGCTCAGGGAGAGCCTTCCGCCCCCCCCCCCGCCCCCCCCCGCCTCTCTGCCTACTTGTGATCTCTTTCTGTCAAATAGATAAATAAAATCTTAAAAAAACAAAAAAACAAATACACTACTCTGGTAGGGAATGTGGTGGGGAGAAGCTGTGTGTGGAGAGGGGGAGCAGGGAATCTGTAAGAAATATCTGTGCTTTAACTCAATTTTACTGTGAACCTTAAACTGCCCCCCCCAAAATAATAAAGTCTTAATGTAAAAAATGGTGTATGCTATGGAAAGGTAAGTCAAGGCTCACATTCTGAGTGTTTGTTGGCTCTCATCTTTCAAATCAAGTTCACACTATTTGGTCTGTATTTGAAGACTTTTGATAACTGGTCATTGCACTCTGTACCCAAACTCATATCCCTTTCTTACCCCAAGAAAACCCATCATCTTGTCCATTGAGTACATACAAAGTTCATATACATCATGTGCCTTCACCCTGTCCATTGTGGAACATTTTTTGTCGCCTTCTTAATTGTTTCAATTTTAATTGTGAAGCTCCAGCTTAAATCCTACCTTGATTAAAGAGGCTCTTTTCGTTTCTGTGGCCTGCATTTGTCTCCCTCTTCCTTGAACTGTTACAGTAATTATTGTGTTTTGCTCATTGGAAGAGTTAATGACTCATCACTTATCATGTCATCCATCCATTATGTATATATGACTTCCTCCCCAGGGCAATGGACAGTTTGAGAACCCTGCCCAGGGTAACTAGCAGAGATTAAGATGAGGGCACAATAAGTATTTGCAAGTCATCATCAACAAATATTCGCTGATCATTTTGAATATAACTCAGAATATGTGTGTTCTAACAACAACAGGAAAGGTTTTATACTTTGGAAATACATTCACAGAAACTATTCATCTGCTAAATGAGTGAGCAAAGTAAAAGAATGTGAGAAGTAACAGTGTAAGTCATAGCTCTGATATCTGAAGTTTTAGCCTTCCCTTAATGCAAATATCTCAAAAACAACTTAAGCAGAGAAAATAGGAACACTGAGTGACATGGTGTGGATGAATGCATCTTTTGATTTAACGTGTCTGTTTTGCTTTATTCAATAATATATTTTTCCTCCTCCTTTTCACATCACTGACTTTTAGTTTAATGGTTTTCAAAGTGTGTGATGGGGCTTCAGAAGTGAATGTAGACAGACAAAAAGTTTCTTCGTCTTTTTGTCCCTTGCCTATATTTTACACAAGGTCAATAACGGGCTTCAGTGTTTTTACAATTACCAGGAGGATGGGATTTGTTATTGTGTGCAGATAAATGTGCTGATGCCTCCATTATTTATGGGATGAGATAAAAGTCATGCAGCCTTCTGAGACAAAAGGCAGGTATGTGTTTTATATCTATATTTTTGATGAGTTCTCTCATAGACATTGTGCCTTCCATAGCCCAGTGACTACCTAATGTAAATTTCAGGTGAAGTAAAGCTGTCAACATTTAGTATTTTTTATGACTTACATTTATGCAGCTGGGGAACAAACATCTCACTTCGGAAAAAACTAGGTATAGCAGGTAGAGTGAAATGGTTTGGTTTTTATTTTATTTATTTATTTATTTATTTTTAGTTTCTAGTATTTATGTTAGAGAAAAATGACCCAAACTAAAGTAATTTTAAGGGCCTCTATGTGGAAGGAATCTTGGACCTCAAAGATTTAAATGTTTCTGAAATATTTTAAAATAGGAAATCTGGCTTCATGACTTTAGAAAATAGGCAAGTTAACATTTGTCTTTTTTTTTTTTTAAGATTTTATTTATTTATTTGACAGACAGAGATCACAAGTAGGCAGAGAGACAGGCAGAGAGAGAGAGGGAGAAGGAGGCTCCCCACTGAGCAGAGAGCCTGATGTGGTGCTCGATCCCAGGACTCTGGGATCATGACCTGAGCTGAAGGCTGAGGCTTTAACCCACTGAGCCACCCAGGTACCCCAACATTTGTTTTAAAGTAAATGAAATATGTCAGCCACCTACAAGGACAATATTCTTGACTGATTGTCATCAGAACCTTAATCTTACTTTCTCCCCCCACCCCAACAACTGTAGTAAATTTGGATTTAGGTGTGGCTATGGGGCAGAGAAAGATAATTGGTCCTTATGGGGTCAGTTGGGCCTGTCCTCCATCATATGACTTACCGTCTAGCTGACAATTACAGAGTTCTAATGTCTATGAAACTCTGTTTTCTCCTTTGAAAAATGAGAGAGTAACGCTCAGTTGTACACTTGAGCTAAATATTTTTTCAGTTTCTACAATTTTTCTTCAATTCCTGTAATTTTAATGTGGGTAGACCAGAAACAGCCTTTCTATAAAGCCATTAAGAAGTTAGAAGCTATAATTTCTTTCATTTCCTTCTAAATAATAATTTAACGTACTAATTACATCTCTTTAAAAACAACCATAAAGTCATGTATTATTCTTTAAAAAATATTTACAGATGAACAAATTTTTCTAATAGTGATTGTCTCTAAAGGATAGAAATGGAAACATCAGGAGGTAGGATGGGAGATTTTATTTTTCTATAATGTTTAAACTTTTTTCATGAATATGATAATGAATCATAACTTTAAAAAACCTGTTTCATTATAAATAATGAAACATATCTAATTTACACTTAATGTTAGCATGATTACATGGGAAAAGGCGCTCTCAGAAAATTTGGACAGTAATGTGAAATATTTTTCTGAAGAGGAATTTCATAATATACACCAAAAAGCTTTAAAATATTTATACTGTTTGTGGGCACCTGCATGGCTTGGTTGGTTGGGTGGTTGCCTTCAGCTCAGGTCATGATCCTGGAGTCCAGGGATGGAGTCCTCCCCGGGGCTCTCTGCTCAGCGGGAGGTCTGCTTCTCCCTCTGACCCTTCCCCCTCTCATGCACACTCTCTTTCTCTCTTCCTCGCGCTGTCATTCTCTCTCAAATAAATAAATAAAATCTTAAAACAATAAGATATTTATACTGTTTGAATAATTCAACATTTAGAAATATATTCTAAAGCAATAGCTTATATTTAGTAGTAAAATTTAGAAGTATTCCCCTTGAAATCAGGAAGAAAATTATGCCCATTACATCTCCTTGCACTCGGCATTGTATTATATTCCCAGACAATGCAATATGATCTAAAAATGGGAGATAGATAAATTGGAAAGAAACAAATCTTAATTATAACTCCTATATTTATCTCCATAAAAGTCTAAGAGACTTTTCAGCTAAACTGTTAGAAACAATAGATTTTAGCAGTGTTGGTAGATGTAGGAGATTTATATTTTTTTAAAAAAGCAGAATCTCATATCTTCTGCCATTTTTAAACTGAATTATTTGTTTTTTGGGTATTGAGTTTTATAAATTCTTTATATATTTTAGATACCAACCCTTATTAGATGTCATTTACAAATGTCTTTTCCCATTCTGAAGGTTGCCTTTTAGTATTGTTGATTGTTTCCCTCACTGTGCAGAAGCATTTTATCTTGATGGAGTCCTGATAATTTATTTTTGCTTTTGTTTCCCTTGCCTTAGGAGACATATCTAGTGAGAAGTTGTTATGTCCTATGTCAAAGAGGTTAGTTACTCCTCTGGGATTTTGATGCTTTCCCGTTTCATATTTAGGTCTTTCATCCATTTTGAATTTATTTTTGTGCGTGGTATAAGAAAGTCATCCAGAATGAAATGAAAGTCATCCAGAATGAAAAAGAATGAAAGTCATTTCATTCTTTTTCATGTTGCTGTCCAGTTTTCCCACCACCATTTATTGAAGAGACTATTTTTTTTCCAAGATATTCTTTCCTGCTTTATCAAAGATCAGTTGACTATATAGTTATGGCTTCATTTCTGGGTTTTCTATTCTTTTGCACTGATAAATGTATCTGTTTTTGTTCCAGTACCATACTGTCTTGATGACTATAGCTTTGTAATGTAATTTGAAGTCCAGAACTGTGACACCTGCAGCTTTTCATTTCTTTTTAAACATTTCTTTGGCTCTTCAGGGGCTTTTGTTGCATAAAATTTTAGGATTGGTTATTCGAGCTCTGTGAAAGATGCTGGTGTATTTTGATGGGATTGCATTAAATGTGTAGATTGCTTTGGGTAAGCGTTTTTACAAAGAAGACTTACAGATGGCTAACAGACACATGAAAAGTTGCTCAACATCACTCATCATCAGGGAAATACAAAACAAACTCATGACAAGATACCACTCACACCAAAATTAACAACACAGGAAGCAACAGTTGTTGGCAAGGATACAGAGAAAGGGGAACCCTCTTAAACTGTTAGTGGGAATGCAAACTGGTACAGCTATTCTGGAAAAGAGTATGGGGGTTCCTCAAAAATTTAAAAATTGGAGCGCTTGGGGTGCCTGGGTGGCTCAGTGGGTTAAAGCCTCTGCCTTAGGTTCAGGTCATGATCCCAGGGTCCTGGGATCGAGCCCCGCATCGGGCTCTCTGCTCAGTGGGGAGCCTGCTTCCTCCTCTCTCTCTGCCTGTCTCTCTGCCTACTTGTGATATCTCTCTCTGTCAAATAAATAAATAAAATCTTTAAAAAAAAAAAATTGGAGCGCTTAGGTGGTTCAGTCATGAACTCGGGGCCCTGGGATTCAGCCCGTGTCAGGCTCCCTGCTCAGTGGGAGGAGCGCTTCTCCCTCTCCCCCTGGTGCTCCCCCCATTTGTGCTCACTCTCTCTCTCTCTCTATCT
Organism: Martes martes; assembly: GCF_963455335.1. NCBI lineage: Eukaryota > Metazoa > Chordata > Mammalia > Carnivora > Mustelidae > Martes > Martes martes. The sequence goes on along the minus strand of NC_137888.1, from coordinate 175,781,861 downwards.
CTCAAATACATAGATAAAATCTTTTTTTAAAAATTTAAAAATAGGACACTTGGGTGGCTCAGTGGGTTAAGCCTCTGACTTCTGCTCAGGTCATGATCTCAGGGTCCTGGGATTGAGCTCTGCATCGGGCTCTCTGCTTAGCAGGGAGCCTGCTTTCCGCTCTCTCCCTGCCTGCCTCTCTGCCTACTTGAGATCTCTTGCTCTCTGTCAAATAAATAAATAAAATATTCGTTAAAAATAGTTTTAAAAAGTTAAAAACAATCCTGCAATTGCACTACTAGGTATTTACCCAAAAGGTATAAGAATACTAATTTGAAGGGATACATGTACCCAATGTTCAGCAGCATTGTCAGCAATAGTCAAATTATGGAAAGAGCCCAACTGCCCCTCGACTGATGAGTAGATAAAGAAGATGCGAGTGTGTGCGTGTGTGTGTGTCTGTGTCTGTGTATAAATATGTATATTTATATTTATATAATGGAATACTACTCAGACATCAAAAAGAATGATATCTTGCTAGACGTGGAGCTAGAGTGTATTATGCTAAGCAAAATAAGTCTGAGAAATACAAATACCACGATTTCAATCATATGTGGAATTTAAAAAAACAAAACAGATGAACAGAGGGGAAGAAAAAAGAGAGGAAACCAGAAAACAGACTCTTAACTATAGAGAACAAACTGAAAATTGCTGGAGGGGGGGTGGGGAGGGGGATGTGTTAAATGGAAGGTGGGGATTACGGAGGGCACTTACTGTGGTGAGCACTGGGTGTTTATGTAAGGGGTGAATCACTATATTCTACACTTGAAACTAATATGGCAGCGTATGAATAAAATTCCTAAACTCATACTTTGTCCTTTCTGTGTTGTCCTGCCCATGTTTCCTATAGTCCAAGCCTACCTAAAGCCAGAGGGCTAGGGAGCTGTTTTATTTGATAGTCACAGATTAGCCTCAGAAAAAGAATGCCATTTGAAAAAGATGAGACACAGATTTGGGGGGTCAAATGGGTGATACTGTACAGTCATGAAAATAGATATATTCAAAAGTGATTTACTGAATGAGGATACGTGCATTCTCCATATAGTAAAAAACGGAATAAATAATTGTATATGCAATACGATTTCCACTTCTCTCTCAAACAATCTTGAAGAAAATAAACAAGCAGGTGTATTAGTTCTGCTTAGGATAGTATTATAGGTGACTTTTGATATTTTATATGGTTCTTTTTACTTTTTACATTTTCAATTGTTCTGTAATGAATAAATACCACACTTTCAGTCAAGGCAAGAAATTACTGGTTTTTGTTAAATTACATTTCTAAACTTGTTTTCCTTTTTTTTTTTTTCTTTTCTACATCTTCTATGGCTCTGAGAATTCTTCAAGGAAATATGAGTTATTTAGTCTTTTAATTTTTTTCTAGAAAAAACAAATCATCTAAGAAAGAAAAACAACATGTACTAAGTACCAAATTGAAACAGTATTTTTTTTATTTATTTATTTTTTTTTAGAGGGATCGTGAGTGGGAGCAGGGGGGGATAGACAGAGGGAGAAGGAGAGAGAGAATCTTAAACAGGCTCCACGCCCAGCATGGAGCCGCACTCAGGATTCAATCTCACAGCTGAGATCATGATCTGAGCTGAAATCAAGAGTCAGACACTTAACTGACTGAGCCACCCAGGCACTTCTGAAACAGTATTTTCAAGATTGATACTGAAATCTTTGATGCTGTTCTGAGAGAATAATTAAATTTAAAAATAATTTTATTTCTGATCCATAATAATTTACTCCAAATCAAAGAGGAGAAAAGAGAGGAAATGCCAGACAGTTTGAAGTAAATTGAGATCAGATCACAGGTATATCGTCCTGGTAGACTGACCCTTTTATCAGAGGAGATGTCCCTTTTTTCATTATTAATGCTTCTTCACTTAAATTCTACTTTGTCAGATAATAATATTGCTACATCAGCTTTCTTTTTTTTTTTTTTTTTTTTTTTTTTTAGATTTTATCTGTTTATTTGACAGAGAGAGAGATAGATCACAAGTAGGCAGAGAAGCAGGTGGTGGGGTGAGGGGGAAGCAGACACCCTGCTGAGCAAAGAGCCCGATGCGGGGCTTGATCCCAAGAACCCGAGATCATGACCTGAGCCAAAGGCAGAGGCTTAACCTGCTGAGCCACCCAGGGGCCCCCATCAGCTTTCTTTTGATTAATGTGTTTTTTTTTAAGATTTTATTTTTTTATTTGACAAAGAGAGATCACAAGTAGGCAGAGAGGCAGACAGAGAGAGATTGGGGGGGAAGCAGGCTCCCTCCTGAGCAGAGAGGCTGATGTGGGCCTGGATCCCAGGACCCTGAGATCATGACCTGAGTCAAAGACAGAGGCTTAACTCACTAAGCCACCCAGGTGCCCCTTGATTAATGTTTTTATGATTTACCTTTTTACATCTTTTAATTTTCAATATATCTGTGTACTTACATTTAGGTAGTATAGAATTTGTTTTGGCAATCTTTGCAATGTAGTAGGACTATTTGTTTTGTGTAATTTAATTAATTTCTGGTATTACTGGGTGCCATGTTGCCATTGCTATCCTTCTCACTGTTTTTTCTTACTTGTCATTTGCCTTTTTTTAGACTAGGCAAGTCAAGTGATTTACTAGTCCACTTTCCCTTCTATTAGCTTATTAGTTATATTCTGTTCTTCTTCCCCTTCGTTGTCTTGGATATCATAATATGCATAAGTGACTTAGCAGAGACTACTATAGATTAGTTCTTCAACCATTTCCCAGTCAATATCAGGAAAGTAGAACGTAAGAACTCTTGCCTTTAGTGTATCTGTGGTCCTTGATTTTTAACTCAACATATAATTTGAACCCCTCAAGATCCCATTTTCATTGTCATCGTTTTGGAAAAGCAACACTACTTTGGATTTAACCACACAATGATATTTACATTGTTCTTCATAGCTTTCTGAACTTCCGTGTTTTAGTCAGAGATCATTTTCTTCTGCTTAAGGAGATCCATTTCTTAATTTCTTTTAGGGGGAATCCAGTGAGGACAAAATATCACAGATTTTGTCTCAAAATATCATTTTTTTCAAATCTCCTTTTCCTGACTCTTCTGCATATAAGATCCTAGGTTCGCAGTTATTTCAGTATCTTAATGAGGTCATTCTTTGTCTCTGGTATGGCTTTCTCCATTTCTCTCCTCCTTTCTTCTATGGAGACATTAGCAGCCTTATTGTTGTTACTGTGAAAAATACGGTTTCTTTTCTCTTTTTTGTTTAACCTCCCCCCCTCCCAGATTTATTTAAGATTTTTCTTCTTTATCTCTTGCTTGTTTTTTCATCCATGTTATTAAGGTCTGTCTAGGTGTGGTTTTATTTTATGTCTTTCTTTGTGGTTTGTAGTATTTGTTGACATCTTTAGATTTGCAAAAGTCTTGGTGATTATGTATTCAGATATTCTTTGTTCCATTATATCTTTTCTCTTTGGCAGTTTAATTTCCACTCCAATTGTACTTCCACTGCCACTTATGTGTGTTATGTTCCTTTCTTGCCATGCTGAAGTTAGGAACTAGAAAATGTCTCCAGGGAAATGGGTAGCCCATGTTGGACTCTCTTGTGTGTACCTCCCTTCTTTGTAGGACTTGCAGCCTCCTAGTTTTTCTCTCATCTTCATTAGATTGTTAAAGCTCTACCAGTATATTTTCTATGGTGTATTACCTGTCATTCTATGCCACTGAAGAATTGGCAAAGTCCCTGAGTTTTGTGCAAAACTGAGGCTTCCCTCAATTAGCTGACTTCATTTCAGGATACTTGCTCCAGAAGTCCTAACAACATCCAAAAATGTTTTCAATAGTTTAAAAATATTTTTGTGTTTTCTTTTATATAGGTTTTCTCATGGGTCTTGGGGGAGTATTTATCTGGTAGAATGCATTCCCTTATGATCAAATATGAAAGTCTGTTAGCATCACGGTGCCTTTGCTAAGAAATTCCAAATGAATATTATAGTTCTAATTTTGGAATGATAGATTTTAGTAATAAAAGAAATTTCAAAATATAAAATGTTGGGGGGGTGGCCTGATTGTAACCAGTGTACAGTTGGGTAAACAAAACTAGTGCAGGAATTGTAAATAGAGGGGATTGGATACAGAGAAACATTAACAAAAGTGTGGGAAGGGCTTGCAGAGCAGAAAGGGAAGAGGAAGCTCCTCATTGCTAAGTAACTGTGGAAGGCTGCTATTATGTTAGGAATGAATGTGAGGTAACCAGGAGGTCAGGATTACGGTGTCACTGGGGTTACCTGCTGCTTTGGAATGACTGTTGTCTCACCCGAGACTGAGGAGCCTGCTGACTCACTGTTGCCTCTGAAGCTTTGCAGCGCAGGGTCTCCCAGAGTTGTTCCTGCTGTGGTCACAGTGTCGCCAAGGCTGCTGTGGAACCTGCTATGGGACTTGCCAGGGCTGCTACTGCTAGTGGGCTCACACTGCCCGCGTCAGAGTCTAGGAGCCAAGAACTGTCTGCTGCTACTGTTGATACTACTCCTCCCTCCCTCCCTCCCTCACTTCCTTCTTTCCTCCCTTCCTTCCTTCCATCTTTCCTTCCTTCCTTCCTTCTTCCTGTTTTTTCTCACCTCCTCCTGTTGGCACAACCTAAATGAAAGCTTCCCAAGGAAGTCTGGGAAGTGTAGTTTTTAGACATTTGGCTCCCAGACAAAACAGAACACACATAAGGGCAAATATGAAACCCAAAGCTGTCTGTCAGCTGACACGTTTAACTGGCAATAGCACAAATCACACAAGTACTTGTTTCTCTTTCCATTTTATGCATTAGTTAAATGAAACCCAGATAAGTAAAATGATTTGCTCATTCTCAGCTGGTATTGACAGAAGGAATCATGCCTATTTTCTCTTTACTAGAATTTCAGAGCTCCCACTACAGTGTAACTCTGTTTTAGACAAAGAAACTAGTCAATTCATTTAATGTACACACACACACACACACACACACACTCAATGTTTAAAACAAACAAACAAAACCAACCACATCTGGATATGAACATTTTTTCACCTTCTTGTAATTTGCATATCCGGGTCCAAATGTATGTGACAAGCTTTATTACTATAATTAGAGAGGCGCTGTATTATTCTAAACAGAGGGTACTAGGTAACTTACCCTCTTTATCATGGACAGAAAAGAGCCCGTGGGCCAAGAAAGAGCATCCAGATGACATCTCTCAACTACTTCGGCACCTGTGGTCACAGGTGCTACACTGGATTTTAGCTAATGAGACTAGTATTTCTGTTAGTAGGATCTCCAGAAAGAAGAGAGAAGTACACCACTATGGCAGAAATGGATCAGACATGGTACCTGCTTCTTCAGTTTGAACTTTTATACTCAGACACTGACATTCATGTACCTAACTGGCAGAGCACAGGTCACAGTCCTCTATCCTAGCTAGAAGAGAGGTTGACAACATCTGTGTCTGGCCTTGAGAAGGGACAGGTTTCTAAGCTGGGAAGTTAGGAAGCATAAGCAGGACATTCAAAACTTCTAGGCAGTCAAACAGAATACCAAATGGCAAAGAAACATTGAAAACCCCTTCCTCTGTGCTAGAACAAAAGTATAACTTCCATAAAAGACACACATGGCCTTCCATAAAAATTGAAATAAACTTGGAAGAGGTAACATGTATCATCTTTCCCGGTCGATTACTGTTGCACCGAATCAATTAATGAAAATAAAGTGTATAGCTTTCCTTAGCAATCTTTTTCCTTAATATGTTTGGAATCTGCCTACAGCTATTGACAAGTTTTACTTACCACAATTCCATTTAATCTGAGATGTACTCTATTTTAGGACATCATTTCTTGTTTCTGATAATAGAATAAGGATGGTGAGCTAATGAAGCACCTTTTTGATACAGGAGGTACATCCACTGTGACACTGGAATAAGGAAAAACATACATTTGGATTATATATTTTTTATCAGAGATTACTAAATAAAACATTTAAAATGAAACTAATTTTCTTTCCTGTAACTAATGTCTCTCAGTGTAGCATCTTCTAATTAAATTCTCCACTTAAGGGTGAAGTTTCAAAATATTGTCATGCTCTATTCTTTATAGTGTTTGATCTGCCCTCTATTGACTCTGCATTTAAATTTCATGTAAATTATATGCATAGATTTTTTTTTTAAGATTTTATTTATTTATTTGACAGAGATCACAAACAGGCAGAGAGGCCGGCAGAGAGAGAGAGGAGGAAGCAGGCTCCCCGCCGAGCAGAGAGCCCGATGCGGGGCTCGATCCCAGGACCCTGAGATCATGACTTGAGCCGAAGGCAGAGGTTTAACCCACCGAGCCACCTAGGCGCCCCAGATTGTTTTTTTGATACTGAGTCATGTCTATACACCTTTTGGTAACAAGACTGTTATTACTTCTGTTCCAACTTATATTTTTTAATTTTTTTAAAGATTTTATTTATTTATTTGACAGACAGAGATCACAAGTAGGCAGAGAGGCAGGCAGAGAGAGAGGAGGAAGCAGGCTCCCTGCTGAGCAGAGAGCCCGATGCGGGGCTCGATCCCAGGACCCTGGGATCATGACCTGAGCCGAAGGCAGAGGCTTTAACCCACTGAGCCACCCAGGCACCCCCCAACTTATTTTTTTTTAAGATTTTATTTATTTATTTGACAGACAGAGATCACAAGGAGGGAGAGAGGCAGGCAGAGAGAGAGAGGGAAGCAGGCTCCCTGCTGAGCAGAGAGCACGATTCGGGGCTCAATCCCAGGACCCTGGGATCATGACCTGAGCCGAAGGCAGAGGCTTTAACCCACTGAGCCACCCAGGTGCCTCTGTTTCAACTTATGTTCAGGTTTTTAGCTCATCTTTCCAAGTAGGCTACACTAGCTGCCAGAGTCCCACAGGTCTGGCTTTCTCCCAGGTTTTCCAGTATTCCAGACATGGGGAAAGTTACTTAGAACCCAAGCAAAGTCACATGGCCCAGTTAAGCATTCCTCTTGCCAGTCAGTGAGAGAGGTTCTAGGTGCTGATGAGGTAACGTCTTCACCAGACACCTTGAGTAAATTTGGCCTATGCTAGGAAACTAGAGATAGGAAATGCATGGTCAGTGAGCACTGGGATTTCTGCACCAATAACTTGACTCTTACATGACAAGTTGTATGCCTGAAATACTTCCTTTAAGTGCCCTTGGCTAGATTTCCCACTCAGCTCTTTTAGGGTATGAAACCCACTCCCTTCTTTAGCAAACTCCTTACTAGGCAGCATCCATTTCCACCTTCTTTGCAGGGAGGGGTTGGGTATTCTAATTTTATCTGGGTACCTGACTGCCCACTGGAGACTACATTTCCCATCCTTCTTTGCAGTGAGATGTGGCCATGTGACCAAATTTGGGCCAGTGGAATGAGAACAGAATTATATCATCAACGTCATCTTCTAAATAAAGATAAACTCTTTTCCTCTGACTTTCTCACTTACCACTTCCTAAGGGTGTGGTCATGACCCAGGTTTGACTGTGAAGACAACAGCAGCACACTAGGGGAAGACCGCAAAAAGTTACAGAATAGCCTTATCAACCTGGAAATCTCAACCCTGTACAGCTCTGTGAGAAAGACTAATCTTGTAATTTTGATCTCCACTGTATTTTGGGATCTCACAGCAACTTAAGTTGCAGTCTTAAGTAATATATGTGGTGTGGCTCCAAGGATCCTAGGGTATCCTTCATCTAACTTCCCTTCTGAACCCTACCACTACTATTTGATTCCATCTCAGTTAGAAGGGGATTCTCCTTCCCACTTTTTCCTCCCTCCTCTTCCTTCCTTTCATGTTCTTAGTCTCCAGTGACATTACCATGTTCTTTATATCATCTCCCCAAATCCTATTCACACATTCTTTCTGTTTTTCTCTCAGACTCTTTCTTCCCACCCCAATCCACCAAATTAACCTTTTTGCAGCCAACTAAATTCATCAGGAACTCCAAAATTATTTTCCATTTATTTGAGGGCAAGGAGCACACAATCTTCAAATCATTTGAGAAATTATGGGGAAATACTTATGGTTATTCTTTTAGTATCAAAGAAAGGAAAATGCCATGCAGGAATTTCCATATTCAATTTATAAGCCAGTAGTTTTCTAACATCTCTAACTTGTTCTAGATATGTAATTTTGAGGGAATATTTTATTCATGTAAAATATACATATATTTATATAAAATACAGTAACATACCTCTTTTACCATCTACTAAACAAATACTTTTTTTCCTCAAAACACCTTTTTTTTCACAGCATATTAGCTAGGTATAATAAAATCTAAAATATTGGGACAGAAAAGCATTTAATGGAGCATTTGTTTTATTTCCTTTGTTTCCAGGTGAGGGATCTGAGAACCAGATTAGCTGGGCAATTTACTCAAACTGATAAGGTTAGCAAGTGGTGGGCTGGAACTGTACCCAGCAACCTGATTTTGATAAATATGCCTTCTACTCTCCCACTTGTTTATTGTTCTTGAAAGGTAAGCTTGTAATTGACTTTTAGTATAAAAAGAATGGTGTTATAATAACAACTGACCCTTTTCAGGATTTTAAATAGCCAGTAAATAAATTAACAGGGTTGGAAGTTTCCAATTTAAAATCACTGAGTCATTCAGTACTCTGGATCTTTCTAATTTCTCTTTAAAACTGTACTCTTGTTGCGGTGTGTGGTGGCTCAGTCATTTCAGCATCCAACTCTTGGTTTCAGCTCAGATCATGATCTCAGGGTCCTGGACTCAAGCCCCACATCAGGCTCTGTGCTCCATGTGGAGTCTATTGGAAATGGTCTCTCTCTCCCTCTCCCTCTGCTCCTCCCTCACCCCACTTGCTCTCTGTCTGTAAAATAAATAAATGAAATCTTTAAAAAAACGAAAACAGGGACGCCTGGGTGGCTGAGTCAGTTAAACGGCTGCCTATGGCCCAAGTCATGATCCCAGCATCCTGGGATCGAGTTCCACATCAGGCTCCTTGCTCAGCAGGAAGTCTGCTTCTCCTTCTGCCTCTGCCTGCCACTCTGCCTGCCTGTGCTCTCTCTCTCTCTGACAAATAAGTAAAATCTTTAAAAAAAACAAAACAAAACTGTACTCTTGTTGACACAAACACAACTTTAATTCACAAAGTTCATTTTAATTAATGTGATTCACAAAATTCAGTCTAACTTTTTTCTCCTTTGGTCTTTTCTTTTTGTCAGCAGAATACTATTTGTTGGAAAGCTTTTTTTTTTTTTTTTTTTCCCTTTTATTTTTCCTTTTTTTTTTTTTAAAGGAGGAAAGGGGGGCAGGGAGGAGAGGGGCAGAGGGAAAAGGAGAGAGAGAGAGAACCTTAAGCAGGCTCCACACCCAAGCACAGAGCCCCACACCGGCCTCCATCTCACATCCCTGAGATCATGACCTGAGCAGAAATCAGGAGTCTGACACTTAACCGACTGAGCCACTCAGGCATCCCAGCTTGCTTTTCCTTTATCTAAACTACCCATTGAATGCTTCTCAGCTTTGTAACTTTGATTTTCTATAAGAAAATTGAGGGGGTGAAGAAGGAGAGAGAGAGAGAGAAAGAAGGACAGATGGACAGAAAGGGAGGGAAGTAAGGAAGAAAAAAAAAATTGAGTACAGTTTCCTTTAATCTCCTTTTAAGAAACCTGTCAATAGTGGTGGCACAGTAACCATCCTGTGGGCCACGTGCTTGTGGCTGTTTTTCGTTTTACAGTTCAAGACGAGTGGTTGATTGCTTGCCTATTCTATGCGCAGACTTCTGCATTCAGAGCGCTGTTATCTGTAATAACCAGCCCTGGGAAGCAGCTCATTTGCCTTTCCACGGTACAGTCTCAGCAACAGCAAATATCATTTTGTCAATTTCTTCCTTTCTTTCCATTTCCCCTTCCATTTATTTTCCCAAGCAATTAATTTTACAGTACCCTTGAGCCTCTCTAAATACCTCAAGTGTCATGATGTTCCCTAATGGTAATTTGAGGGACTCGTATATCTCCTTTGCATAGATGTCTCTGAGTTGACATCCTTCTACTTCCACAGGTGGTATTTGATGCTCTTCCTTTGCACTATCTTGTGGTATTTCCCTCTTCTTTTCCTGGCTACAACTCCAAAAATCTGAAAGCATTGTTTGTGTCCATCTTTCATTTAGGTTATCTTATCGAGGAAGATATAAAGGACATAGATGAGTAGGTAATCTATACAAGCAGTGCCCCAATTTCCGTTGTCAATGCTTTATTTCAATTTTCAAATTGAAGAATTAAATTAATAAGTAATGTAGTTAAATCTTTAAGTAAATGAAATTACTAATTTTATTTATTTATTGAATTGTTGATTTGATCATTTAAATAAATGAATAAATAAGTAAATCATAGGTTAAATAAAAGATTTAAAATGTTTAACATAGTTAAGCTCTTCTAGACTACTTCCTAGATCTCATCACTTATACTCCTTCCCAGAGGCAACCTTTATCAAGGTTGATAATCATTTAAGATTATTCCATTCCAGTTTCTATATTTTTCAAACATAAATGTATTTTTATAAACTATATGTATTATACTGGTACAAATAGGTTTCCACTTACACAACTAGTAGCATGGGGTAACTATAATCTTGCAATTTGCTGTTTTCCAATCATCATTATGTTTTTAAGATCTATGCTTTAAGATGTTAACAGTTGCATGTATCATTCTATTGTGTGATTATACTCACACTTTGTTTTGTCATTTCCCTATTGATATACATCCATGCTTTTCTAATTTTTACTGTTACCTCATATGCTGTATGCTGTAGTGAACACACACTTGAGTATGTCTCTTTGTGAACATATGATTCTCTGGCATATATGTAAAATGAATAGATCAAAGATATGTGGATTTCAGTTTTATAAGATACCGCCAGAGCACCTGAGTGACTCAGTGGGTTAAGCCTCTGCCTTTGGCTCAGGTCATGATCTCAGGGTCCTGAGATCGAGCTCCACATCAGCTCTCTGCCCAGCAGGGAACCTGCTTCCCCCTCTCTCTCTGCCTGCCTCTCTGCCTGCCTGTGATCTCTCTCTCTCTCTGTCAAATAAATAAATAAATTCTTAAAAAAAAAAAAAAAAAAAGATACCGCCAGATGTCTTTCAAAATAGGTTATATCAATTTTAACTCTTTTTTTTTGCTTTTTCTTAATTAACATATAATATATTATTTGTTTCAGGGGTACAGCTCTGTGATCCACTAGTCTTACACAATTCATAGCACTCACCATAGCACATACCCTCCCCAGTGTCCATGACCCAGCCACTCCACCCCTCCCATCCTCCTCTACTTCAGCAACCCTCAGTTTGTTTCCTGAGATTAAGAGACTCTTCTGGGGGGCGCCTGGGTGGCTCAGTGGGTTAAAGCCTCTGCCTTCAGCTCAGATCATGATCCCAGGGTCCTGGGATGGGGCCCCGCATTGGGCTTTCTGCTCAGCAGGGAGCCTGCTTCCTCCTCTCTCTCTCTCTCTCTCTCTCTCTGCCTGCCTCTCTGCCTACGTGTGATCTCTGTCTGTCAAATAAATAAATAAAATCTTAAAAAAAAAAAGAGAGAGAGAGAGAGAGAGACTTTTACGGTTTGTCTCCCTCTGGTTTCATCTTGTTTCATTTTTCCCTCCCTTCCCCTATGATCCTCTGTATTATTTCTCAAATTCCTCATATCAGTGAGATCATATGATAATTATCTTTCTCTGATTGACTTATTTCACTTAACATAATGGCCACTAGTTCTATCCATGTCATTGCAAATGGCAAGATTTCTTTTTTATGGCTGCATAATATTCCATTGTGTGTATATATACCACATCTTCTTTATCCATTCATCTGTTGATGGATATCAAGGCTCTTTACATAGTTTGGCTATTGTGGACATTGCTGCCATAAACATTGGGGTTCATGTGCCCCTTTGGATCACTACCCTTGTATCATTAGGGTAAATACCCAGTAGTGCGATTTCTGGGTCATAGGGTAGCTCTATTTTCAACTTTTTGAGGAACCTCCATACTGTTTTCCAAAGTGGCTGTACCAGCTTGCATTTCCACCAGCAGTGTAGGAGTGTTCCCCTTTCTCTGCATCCTCGCCAACACCTGTCATTTCCTGACTTATTAATTTTAGCCATCCTGATTGGTGTGAGGTGGTAACTCACTGTGGTTTTGATTTGTATTTGCTGAGTGATGTTGAGCACTTTTTCATGTGTCTCTTGGCCATTTGGATGTCTTCTTTGCAGAAATGTCTGTTATGTCTTCTGCCCATTTCTTAATTGGATGATTTGTTCTTTGGTATCAATTTTAACTCTAACGAGTACTCTGAGAATATCCAATTCTCAACATCCTTCCCAATACAGAATGTTAGATAGACTTTCAGAAATGATATCTCAATGCTATAATTTTAATTTGCTTTATCCTTATTATTTCTTATTGGGAAAAGAAAGTATTTCCTGTCACTTGATATCTTGTGAATAAGGTAGCATTCTGCTTTATTTTAGTGTGTCAAATAACTTGCTTTATTCTTGCCTTAATGAAGCACTCTCTACCTTATTTAGCCTTTTGTGGGTGGGGGGACATTAACCAGTACTGTTTTATTGCAAGTGACAGAAACCCAACCCTAAGATGGCTCAGGCAAGAAAGGGGATTTGTTGTCTCTTGTAACTGGAAAGAAGAAAGGTGGATATTGTTCTGGACAGAGCCACAGCTTGGGGCTCAGATGACGTCACTAATCTGTCTCCACCTTGGAGCTGTTTTCCTTTGTGTTGGCTTCATTCTGAAGTGTTCTTTTCCCAAGAAATACCAGAGATGGACCTCAGCGTCTCCAGACCCACAGCCTCTCAACCTAACACACCAGCGGGGAGAGAGCGAGAGAGAGCGAGAGCACCGTTTTACCCAGTTATTCCAGCAGAAGTCCCGGGATTGTCTCCCTTATTTAGCCTTCTTAAGAACTATCCATTCTCAATTTTAATTATATCCAGATTATATTGGATAATGATTGTCTGTTTTTTCCAAACTCTACTTCTTGAGCTATGTTAGAGGTTACAAAATAATACAGCTAAAAGATCCTCCAGGATCCCTGGCTTTTAATTCTAAGGCAGCTTGGTCTTATTTTCTCTCTTGGGATGAGTGAAAGCTTAGATCTTATAACATCTGTCTGTGTCTTGACTTTCCTGAGTCTCCAGCAAAGTTCTCCATACCTTTCAGGAGTCTCAGTGGCTCTTCCAAATAGCAAGGATGTTTTTCTCCATCTGTAGCCATGCCTTACAGTGTTCCCCCTCCCTCTCCCATCACCAGTAGCTGAAGCCTGTTCCTCCATGGACCATCTCCCTCTCATAAAGTGGAGATCAGAAGCAAGATTTTCCACTAGTTTATTTCCTTCTGAAATCCATTCAAGGGAAGCAGAAGGAAGCCAATCATTATTAGTTCAACTGCTAGTTCAGATTAACACAAGGCACTAAGATGTTTTTGTCAGCAGGTTCTAATGATCAGCATAAATTATTATTTTTGCTTTTATTTTTTGCCATAGAATTTTCTAATCCTAAACAATTTGATTGTCTTGTTCTCTTTGTCTGTGTTTTTAAAAATGCAGTCCTCAGGGTGCCTGGATGCTCATTCGGTTAAGCGTCTGCCTTCGGCCCAGGTCATGATCCCGGGGTCATGGAGCCCCACGGCAGTCTTTCTGCTCAGTGGGGAGCCTCCTTCTGTCCCTCTCCCTCTGCCACCCCCTCTGTTTGTGCTCTCTTCTCCTCTCTGTCTGTCAAACAAATAAAATCTTTTAAAGAAATGCAGTCCTCAATAAATGCAAACCAAATTTTAGAAACTGTTCTAAACTCTAGGGACCATCCAAATGTTTGTCCCTAAAGTACTCCAGTTTACAAAATGTACTGCAAGCTAATCTATCAACGTGTAGGTGATTTTAACTCTTAAAACCTACGCTGAGAATTCGGTAACAAAGATCCTTCTCAAAAGCGCTGTTCTGTGAATTCAGAAAATAGACAAAATGTGGGAGAAGACAAAATTAGAGTGTAACAGTAGAGGATCTGGGACACCACTTAGAAGAATGGTGCTTTATAATACATTTATCTATGCTTTTCCTAGTGTGTTTCTTCTTTAATGAGACATTGTGGTAACCAGGGTCCCAAGTCTAGCAAAGGTTAAACTGTTTATCTTCATTATCACAAGTCCTGGAGAACTTAATAAGCCTCGAGGCACATGCTGAATGGTTTCTGTCGTATATAATTGAGTGTGCTATACTTCCAACCAAGATAAAAACCTCAGGATCTATTTTTAAGGTATTCCTATGAATGCTTACTTTATTCTCAGAGGGTTAACGAACTTCAGTACTATTTTCTGAAAATGTAACATTTCTGATAAGCTCTCAGTTTGTACAAACCAAAGAGGAAGAATTCATTTTATTTTAAATTGAGCAATGGATTATGCCATCATGTTTTACAAGCTGAAAACAATTTCATTGCTTTTATCTTACTAATAATCATGAGCTGTCTCCTTTGAATAGTGAAAATGGTGAGACCAAGGTATGATCAGCTACCAGTACAATTTGAGGGTGTTTCCCCTTTAATGACGGTGAGTTCTTGGAAATCTACTCCTCCATATATGCCAATTTCATTTTGGGTACAGTTCTACAGGTGTCAGTTTGCTGATTTTTATGAAGTTATAATCTGAGACCCAGACCGAAGTTAAATGAGGTTCAGCCTGGAACCCTTTCATAGGAGATATCGGAGACAGGCGTTTGCCACATGCTAAAACCCAGTTAGGAATTATTATTCCTAAACATTTTTCTCAGCTGGGCAAAGCACCTAGGTGGACTGATACTATCAGTGAGTTTTTAGATTTTGAGGTGATAGTTGTGGCTGAGTATCCCGGGCTTAATAAAATTAATCCAAGTTGTTGCTGATAAGTGCTGTATCAAAAATCCTAAAATAGTGGGGGCATCTGCTTTGTTACCCATTCATCCATCTACCTAGCCATCCATCTATCCATCCGCCCACTCACTCACCCACTCACTGGTGCATTCGTTCATTAATAATCACGTATTTAGGGACACCTGGGTGGCTCAGTGGGTTAAGCCTCTGCCTTCGGCTCAGGTCATGATCTCGGGGTCCTGGGATCGAGCCCTGCATCGGGCTCTCTGCTCAGCAGGGAGCCTGCTCCCCCCACCCCACCTCTGCCTGCTCTCTGCCCACTTGTAATCTGTGTCTGTCAAATAAATAAGTAAAATCTTTAGAAAAAAAAATCACATATTTAGTGAATATTGTGGTGGCAACCATACGTCAGGCATTCATATAAGTACTCAGGCTTTCATGGTACATAAACGTAGTGCTCTTGCCTTCCTGGAACTTACTGATTTGGGGGGATGGAGGGATAGATCAGCATATGTAAATAAGCAGTTATAATAAATTTTTATATGCAGAGAGATAAAGGCAAGCAAAGTATGCTATGAGAGCCTCTGGAGAGGTGCTAAACTCAGATGGAAGAGGGAGATCAGGCAACATCCTGGAGAAGGCGGCATCGGAGCTGAGAACTGAAGGGAGGGGGAGGTTACGAGAGTACCAGAGGGAAAGCACATAGGAAGGTTAGGACAGTGATACATTTTAAGGACCTGAAAGAAGTTTGGAAACACTGAGCTGTGTTGTGCAAACTAGGGAATCACAAGAGGGAGGGCGCAATAAAGCTGTCTGGGAGTGACATCATCTCCCAGGTGCCTTGGGCTGTGGTTGGCTGGAAGTACTGATCAGAGAGTCCAGGTGATTCAAACTGGCTCTGATTTAGTTTCTGTGGTTACATTATTTTCAAGTCATTATAAAAATATATCCTTTTCCCTGTCTATTTATCAATGTATTTAATTTATGTAATTTTTTTTCTGCAAAAATGGTTTAAAGTCGTTTCCAAGGCTGCATAAAATGTAACACAACTGCATGGATTTAATGTAGAGGGCAAGGAGACAGACAAAAGAAAACCACAACTGGGATACAGTGAATACTCCTATGAAGGTGTGTTATACTGACCTGTAAGCTCCATCTGAATAACATGAACAGTTGGAGTCAGGGTTTTTCGGATTCTTATGATGTGGTGGGCAGTGTTTTCAATGCTTTGCACCTGTTCTCTCATTCTGTCCTTTCAGCCATTGCTGCTTAAATTGTGGTCCACAGACTAGCTGCCTCACATCACCTGGAGCTTGTGGGAAATGCAAAATCTCTGGCCTCATCCCAGATCAACTGAATCAGAATGTACACATTACCAAGGCTCCAGGTGATGCCTGAGCACAGGAAAGATTGCCAAGAACTGGACTAAGAGACACTTAGTGTTACTACATTTTCACATTAAAGATCAGAAAACAGAGTTCTGAGAGAAAAAGTAATTGGCCTAACACCAAGCACTTAGCAAATGCAAGTGAGATTTTTTAATTTTTATCTTTCCAACTCTTGGACAATTTGTGATCTCCAAGTGGTGTAGCCTCTCCACACATTTGTTCCTAAGTTTACATTGACCAGGCAAATAGGAAATATGGGCTTTTATACAAAATACATTGTCACAACGATGATATCAGACCAGTTGCTCAGAAGAACAGCCAGGCAGCTATCATCGACATTATCAGAAAAGTATGTCTCCCAGAAATGTACATAGACAAGACTTTGCCTGATGTGATGAATGATAACCCAAACAAAATTCTCCCATAGATACTATCTGATCAATCAAAATGATGTGCTTCAATGGAAAACAAATAGTAGAAAGTAATTAGCATAGTTAGTTATCTCATAAGGCAAAGACAAAGTTGATCAGACAGGGACAGTAACTTTAAATCAAAGTCAGTTAGGAAGTCAAGCTAATGACATCAAAGGCCCCTTCTACCTCTGTTATTTTGATTTCTGCTGGGTCATTCATTCCACGATTAAAAATGAAAATGCCTTATGAATGTTCACAAACCACTTACACAAGTGTTAGGGACTGATTTGTATCCCCCAAAATTTATAGATCAAAGCCCTAACCCCCAATGTGACTGTATTTGGAGATAAGGTCTTTAAAGAGATCACTTAGATTAAATAAAATTATTAAGTATGGGGCCCTAAACCAATAGAACTGGTTCTTTAAAAGAGGGACAACACCAAGGGGGCATGCACACACAGGAAAGGCCATCTGAGGACATGACCAGAGGGATCCATCTGCAAACCAAGGACAGAGGCCTCAGGAGGAACCAAACTGGTCAACAGCTTAATCTTGGACTTCTAGCCTCCATCACTATGACAGTGAATTTCTGTTGTTTAAGTCCCCCAGTCTGTGGTATTTTGTTATGTCAGCCCTTGCTGACTAATGCAAGGAGTTAGGCAAGTAATTTAAGGAAGGGAGGCAGCAAGGATTAAATGGAATTTATGCATATGGGGAACAGTGGAGAGTTCTGGGGCCATGGTTGATAGAATTGTAGAATTGGTGTTGTCCAAATACCTAACCTTTAAAGAAAGAAAAAAGAGCATTCGTGTAAAATCTATTCTTTTTAAGAATGTTTTTATTTAGTGCTCACTTCAGCAGCACATATACTAAAAAAAAAAAAAAAAAAAAAGAATATTTTTATTTATTTAAAAAGTCATAGGGGCACCTGGGTGTCTCAGTCGGTTAAGCATCTTCCTTTGGCTCAGGTCATGATCTTGGGGTCCTGGGATGGAGTCCCACATCAGGCTCCCTGCTCAGCAGGGAGTCTGCTTCTCCCTTGCCTTCTGCCTCTCCTCCCAACTCACGCTCTCTCTCACTCACTCTCTCTCTCTCTCAAGTAAATAAATGAAATATTTTCTTTAAGAGTCATAACATTTTTTTAAAAAGTCAAAAAATACTGCATGATCTATGCAGAACACATCAGGGGTTTACAACCTCTTTACCCAGGCTGTTAACAATATTGTATAGTAGATGCAGTGAAAGACTATGTGGCCTTACAGTCCTCTTGCTTTTTATCATAATCATCCAAATGACACAATTATAAGTATTTTCGCCCGAACTCTGTGGATGCTATAAGAGAAAGGCTGCTCTAAAATATGCAAGATAGAACTGTCAGACCTTGACACTACATGTATATTGCAGGAGGCCAGAATAGCTATTGCTAAAAATGCATTTCATTGACTATTCCATCTGCAAATGTTGTGCCATGATGACAATCAATCAGGATAAATCACACAGCTACTCAACTAATTCATCCATAAAGAAAACTAGCAATTAGAATGTTGAAGTCAGCAAGGCTGAAATCACATGCCTATAACATCTGCATTTGTGGGAGATGAGGCCTTAATGGTAGTCCGTCAGAAATTTTAAGAACAGTCCTATCAGTATTATCCGAAACTGTCCTTGTGAATAGCATCTGCCATGATTTTCAAGGTCACATGAGTGGTTAAGATGCAATTCTTGTGCATTTACAAACTGTAGGAGCTTTCTGGAAGAAGTTCTAAATAATTTCCCTGTTGCTAATTGCAGTTCTGAAAACTCTAAATTTGAAATGCCAGCTTCTTTGTTGGAAAACAGTTTCATATTGATGCTGGGCAGTAAGATTTCCCAACTTGAATCAATCACTTGATCACATTTTATTCACTGAGCATTGTTACCACATTTGCTGTTTGGTTGCAGGACTCATTCCATGTCTGCAGTGGTAAAATTCTTTACCTTTCGTCACAGACGCCGTTCTCATTCTCTCTTTCCTGGATTTTCGCCGTAACTACTAATGATCCTAAGGTTTCCCAGCCTTGCCTTACTCTGCAATGTGTCATTAGTATTTCTTTTTAAGGTAAAATTTTATCACAGATTTTAGATTGAGGTCCAAAAAATATAGTGTGGTATTCATGGTCCTACAAGCTCGTACCAATCTGCCACTCTATATTGCCTCTTCCTAGGCTCCTTTTCCATTTCATCTGCCACAACTGAAAAGAACTTATTGCTCACGGAAACACAGGTCTACCAGTGCAAATGCCCATATGGTCACCTGTTAATTTGGGAAAAAATCTTTATAGATGCTTTGTTTGGTGGTGTATGTAGAATTATAAATTTTGTCTAAGGTTTTCCTTTTCCTCTTGCTTCAGATATTTCTACTGCTATATTCTCTTTCCTTGTGGTATTTAGACATTGTGTATTTTAAACCTTTTTTTTTTTTTCCTTTTAAAGTAATCTCTACACCCAGCAAGGGGCTCAAACTCAACTGAAACTCTCATGCTCTACCCACCGAGCCAGCCAGGCACCCCTGTGTATGTGACACCTTCTGAAATGGCCCCACAGTTCATGGATGTTCTGGGGGTTTTTATTCTTTTCTTTTACTTTTCATTTTATTTTGGGACATTTCCACTGATCTATCATTAAAATCTCTGGTTCTTTCCTTGACTGTGTTCAATCTAATAAGGAGTCGGTCAAAGGCATTCTTCATTTCTTTTACAGTGTTTTTGATTTCTAGCCTTTTGTTTCTTAGAGTTTTGTTTCTTATAGTTCCCATCACTCTGCTTATGTTACCCATCTGTTCTCACGTGTTGTCTGCTTGTTCCAGTACAGCCTTTAACTGAAATCACAGTTATTTTAAATTCCTTATTTGGTAATACCAACATTTGAGACATATCTCAGTTCTTGTTCTGATGATTGTTCTGTCTCTTTATGTTGTGGTTTTTTTATCATGCCTTGTAATAGTTTTTAGAAAGCTAAATTTGTAATACTTTGTAGAAAGTCAGACATGTGGTATCGGGTAGGAATTGAGGTCAGCGGTCCTGTGATGTGAGAATTTCTGGGAATCTCCCTAAGAGTAAGGCTCTACTTAATGTTTACTATAGCTTCATAGTAAAAAGCCTGGGATACAGAGGCTTCAAATTCAGCCGATGACCTTGTTTTGGTCTCCCCCCTGGACCTGGGACCTCCCTAAGTAATTCTTTTCAAAGAAAGGCTTAGTTTTGCAGCTCTTTTAGCTATAGTCTGCTGTCATCATATTGGGAAATTTTTGGTGTGATGTAAAGGTGTAGGAGAAAGGGGGCATGATATAATCCTCCAATTAAATCTTTGTTTGGGCGCCTGGGTGTCTCAGTCAGTTAAGCATCTGCTTTTATGCTTAGGTCATGATCCTGGGGTCCTGGGATGGACCCCCGCATCGGGCTCCCTGCTCTGAGGATGTTTGCTTCTCCTTTCCCTCTGCCTGCCACACCCCCTGCTTGTGCTATCTCTCTCTCTCTCTGTCAAATAAATAAATAAAATCGTATCAATCAGTCAACCAATCTCAGTGTCTAAATGGGCCAATATCCTGAGACCGTGACCTTTTTGGTATAGCTTTTTCCCCACTTCCCCATATCCCCTTCCCTGGCTGCAGCATTCCCTATCTATTCCATTGATTCCTGTTGACTATGTTTTCCTCTCTTAGGTGAGATAGGAGGGCTAAAGGGAGCTTGAGTGGGAGGAATGCCCTGCCCACTTACTGAAATAAACTTTTAGCAAACTCTTTTCCTCTGAAGAGTCAGCCTCTCTTATGGAGAAAGCTCTGGCCTCTTTACAGATTACTCTTCCCTTCCTCCTGCCTGAGCCATCAGGGGGTCTTTCCAGATCTTCACAGTGAGAAACAGGTGGAGTTTCTAAATATAAAGCCCACTAAAGTGTGAGGGTCCCCAGTACAGCAAACCGCAACCCCCCATCTAGTATTTTGTCAAAATTACCATCTAAGTGTTCCTACCAGTATAGAGCTCCAGCAGCTTCTGCTCCAAGTAAGTAGATCTCAGGTGTTCCTGTCTGGGTGCCCCCAGATAGTTCCAGAAAAGTTACTGATGTTCCACTTGTTCCGTGTTTCCTTGTTGTGAACCAAATATGATGTCTAAGCTCTCTACATTTCAGCTACAATGGAGCTGAGACCAGAAGCCCAAGCTTTCTTAAAAGTCAGGGTTTTTGTTTTTCTTTTTAATGTTTAGAAGCTCTAAAAAAAATAAAAAAGGCATGCCAAGAGTGCCTTGGGTAGGATGAAGCCTTGGGTAGGATGAATGAAGTCTTTTCAATTCAACTGAGGGCCCAAAGGATAAAATGACTTCCTCAAGCAATCACAGCCTTACATAAAATTTCTGCTCCGCTGGTGCTTGCTGTAGCTAATGGGGACAGAGATGAGACTTGAACCTGAAGTCTGCAGTGCTGCTTCTGTTAACACAACGTAACGCATGTGTATTCTCCTTTGAGCTGATACCGGGAGTCTTGACCGTTCCCTCCTCTCCTATCCCTTCTTTAAGAACAGCAGGGTCCCTGGGATACAAAATGGGTATTTGGATAAGGAGAGAGAAATTTTACTAACTGCCACACAGAAAGCTTAGCACTTAAAAGTGTGTATTGAATATCCAGACAAACCTGTGAGGATGAAATCTTGTAATTCCTCCTTCTTCTTCTTGTGATGAGAGAGGTGAGTCTCAGACTGGCTAAGCAACAGTCAAGAGTTGAGTAAGCAGCAGAGTCAGTGGAGGCCCGGGCCGTCTGGTTGCAGAGATCAGAGCAGCGGCAGCTCTTGCAAGACAGTGACTCTCACCGTTTTGTCCTGTATTTTCTCTATATTTCCTTCTGCTACTCCCATTACCACCCCCTCCAGAGCTCGTATAGAGCTGTGGATAGATAATCGGTTTCCTGTTACTGCTCTAACGATGAAGTACATACTTTGAGTGGGTTTAACAATACAGATGTTTTATCGGGCACTTCTGGAGGTCAGAGTCTGAAGTGGCTCTCACTGAGTAAAAATTGTGTGTATAAAGCTGTATGCCTTCTGGAGGCTCCAAGAAAGAATCTTTTTTCTTTCTTTCTTTCTTTCTTTTCTTTCCTCCCTCCCTCCCTCCCTCTTCCTTCCTTCCTTCCTTCCTCTTTCTTTCTTTCTCTCTCTTCCTCTCTCTCTTTCTTTCTTTCTTTCCATTTTCCAGTTTCTAAAACCTACCCACAGTTCCCATCTCATGGTTCCCTTCCTGCATCTTCAAAGCCAGTGGAGCTGGACTGGATACTTCCCACGCTGCCATTCTTTGACCCTCCTTCTTCTGCCTCCCTTTCTACTTTTAAAGACCCCAGCTGATTGACACCTTCAATTCTATTTTGCGCTATAATCTAACATATTCATTTTCAACAATTAGGCCATGGACATCTTTGGATGTCCATTGTTCTGCCTACCATAGGTAGATAGATAGATAGATAGATAGATAGATAGATATTCCTCCTTTAGCACATAGTTGGGTGGTTAGATGTGTAAGCTGGAAGATGGAAACAATGCTATTAGAGATAAAGATAATATAGAGCAATTAATTTATTAGATTCAAGTTGTGACCATTGGAATAAAGAGAAGTCACTGATCCAAAGAAACTGGAAACATCCAAGAAATTTACGTACAGTTGGGTATTAAATAACTGAATAGGTATTGGATGAAGCCAGAAATGACCTTCATGAAAAAAAGAACACAGTTAGGAAAGAAGAAGTTATGTGCACAGAACAGCAATGGAACTTACTTTAAGAGACTGAACCTCATGTTGGTAAATAGTGAGAAAAAAGTGGCTAGAAAGAGTGCAGTACAATTTGGATAATTCTAACTAATTAGTCAGGGAAGTTTAATGGAATGATTATTTAAAACAAGTCCAACTACATGATGTATACATTATCCTTGGGTTCAGAAAACATGCGGGCAATCAGGAAGGGATTCATCAAGCTATATCATCTGACATTACCATGTCTGAATGTTAAATTGTTGAAGAAGAAGGGACCTGGAGTGGGAGCTGAGGGGAAGAAGATACTGGTGTAGGCCTGGTTGCTATTCTATTTCATACATTCTCATATATTTATCTTGTGAAATAGACTGTGATATTATTGTTGCATAATGAATTAAAACGTATGAACTTTAAAAACTGTTAATGGGGCACCTGGGTGGCTCAGTGGGTTAAAGCCTCTGCCTTAGGCTCAGGTCATGATCCCAGGGTCCTGGGATCCAGCCCTGCATCAGACTCTCTGCTCAGTGGGGAGCCTGCTTCTCCCACTCTCTTTGTCTACTTGTGATCTCTCTCTGTGTCAAATAAATAAATAAAGTCTTTTTTAAAAAAACCTGTTAAATATCAGCAATCAATTGTGGTTCACCATAGAAGATTTGTAGAGGCTCATTATTAGAAATATGGGGGAGGTGGAGGATAGTCACTGATCAGCAAGTCGTTCTTTACATTCACCACAAGAGGGTGGTAAGGAATTATGCTTTACATCTGCACACCAACAGCTCGGCTGTCTTTCTTCACCCACCCACAAAAACAATTATTAATATCGAAGATGGAACGTTGGAAAAATTTTTTCTTTCTCATTTACATTCGTTAATCATATTTAACATAGCTTCACTGGGTATCCTCTGAGTGTATTGGCTGATGGCTGGCCATCTTCAATGCAGACCACACCGCTTACAAGCACGTATCTCTGTCTTCCATGTGTGCTGTCCACGCTTAAAACGCAACAGCTTCATGCATAAATTATGAGCATCTCGTCACTGTCAAACTTCTAATCTGTGATGATGAATTCAATAGAATTTTAAATGGGTAGATCTCTATTTTAAATCCATCCCCCCTTCCTGTTTATGAAATGAAATATTGAAGTGAATTGAAGGGAGTGGTCCTGTGGTTCAGGCTTGAGTGTTCGTTAGTCAGGCTCCTACTGTTGACTGTTCCCAGTGACCTTGACCAAATTGCTCAACTCAGCTGGGAACTCAATTGTGTGTTTAGAGGATTAAGCAGTGCTGCACGACATTTGGGAGTCAGACACACCTACCGCAACTTGCTATGCATTAATACCCTGTCGCTTTTGAATGAAAATGGAAATCTCCGTTCTGCACAGGGAAGGTCTCAGGGGCTTGAAACCACGTTTACTCCGTCCTTCTGGTGTTGATTTCCCTTTTCTTTCTTCATTGCTCTTCTTTAAACCTAAAAATTTCCGAAGTTTTTAATAGACGTATTTCATTTCTCTAGAATTTTCTGATTATCTTTTTGTGCATCTGTGGGGGTGACTGTATGTGATTCTGTGTGCATGTGTGCATGAATGCATGTGAGTATATACATGTGTGTGTGATGTGTATGTGGGTGCTTACTTAACACATTTGTGTACATCTGTGTTAGGGTTGTTCCCATGTGTCTGTGCTTGTGAATTATGTAAGTGTGTGAATGTTGCATGCATGAGTGTGTGTGTGTGCATGTGTGCCTGTATGAAGTGTGTGTATGTGTGGGCACATGTACACATGCATGGGCATGCATTGTGTGGTATGCACCAGTGTACTTGCATTTATATATGTGTTCATGGAATATGCATTAGAATGAGTTCCTGGGCGCTGCGTGTGCCCACGGTATGTCTTTGTACATATGCATGTTCTTGATGTGTATATGTGTGTGCCTATCTGTGTATTTGCAGCAT
Source organism: Martes martes (assembly GCF_963455335.1). Classification (NCBI taxonomy): domain Eukaryota; kingdom Metazoa; phylum Chordata; class Mammalia; order Carnivora; family Mustelidae; genus Martes; species Martes martes. The sequence continues at coordinate 175,757,420 of NC_137888.1, read as the reverse complement.
TTTGGTGGGTATGTAGGGAGATTTCAAGTTGTATTTCTGTGTGTATGTGTGCACATAAAGATAAGGAACTAGACAAATTGTCTATTGTCATAAGAATATTATTCATAGTTAGACATTTTTCTGAGCCAAGAGGAGGCAGTGTGCTGCTTGTACCCATCTTTGAGTTCAACAAGGAAAAGCTCTGAAATCTAGTGGCCTGTTACTGCTTTGCCCCTTTTTCTCTTCCCCTCATAGCCCTTCGTCTTCCTCTATTGTGTGAGAAGCCAGTTTAAGTTCTTCCAACCCTCCCCTTAATTTTCATTTCACCTGTGTACTTGAAATTAAAAGCATTTTAGAGTAAAGAAAATAAGTGATTTATTAGGGTATGAAAGCGATCATTCATGTGTTTGTTTCTACCGCTTCATAGTCTGACTTCCTTTGGATTTTACAGTTTCTGCTCTTGGGTAGTATCATAAAGACTTTGAGTTTCAAGAAAGAGGTATAAACCATCGTTTGATTTGATCTTTTCATGGATAATGACCTTTCTTTAACCTCAGCATATTCTTAAAAATAAATATTTTCAGCTTATCTTTCTTTCTTTTTTTTAAGATTTTATTTATTTATTTGACACACAGAGAGAGAGAGCACAAGCAGGGGGAGCTGCAGAGGGAGAGGGAGAAGCAGGCTCCCCGCCAAGCAGGGAGCTCCATGTGGAACTTGATCCCAGGACCCTGGGACCATGACCTGAGCCGAAGGCGGAGGCTTAACCATCTGAGCCACCCAGGTCCCCCTCAGCTAATCTTTCTAAAACTCAGTTTATGTCTGTCTTTAATGTAAACTCAGTATTTTTTGCCCCAAAAAGCCATAATTGACTTTGCACATTCTGTTTTCTTTTTTTCTTTTTTTAAAAAGATTTTATTTATTTATTTGACAGACAGATCACAAGTAGGCAGAGAGGCAGGCAGAGAGAGAAGGGAGGAAGCAGGCTCCCTGCTGAGCAGAAAGCCCGATGCGGGGCTCGATCTCAGGACCCTGGGATCATGACCTGAGCCGAAGGCAACGGCTTTAACCCACTGAGCCACCCAGGCGCCCCACACATTCTGTTTTCTAAGAAAGAAACTATTATTGCTCACCTTTGAGGTTTGTCTTAAAAATGTGTTATCTGACCTCAGTGCTTGGTACTTAGTCATTTATTTTTCCCTTTCCCTACCTGGTTAGGTTAGTTTTCTGAACCAGCGTTTGCTAGTTTTAGAATACTGTAAAAAGAGCAATGACTTTGCAGTCAGAGAAGCCCAACCTCGTCTGGGTCCAACCCCATTTCAAGTTAAACACCTGACCTTTACAACCACTTATTCATGATATCTTCTGAACATCTATACAATTGTAAAATTTTGGCCTGTACTATACAATAAAGAGCCAAATAATATACTATTTTGCTTTTTTTTCCCTTACAGTATCCTACATACCACTAAGTTATATAGCCGGTTTGTCACATACTCATTGTCATTGAAATTTTATGAAGAAAACTTTTAAAAAACTGACAATTTTGAGACAGATTACATTTGAAACACATTAATGTAGTTGATTTTCTGCATAAGAGCCAGAACATTTTAACTGCGTAAGATCCAGAAAATTCTGGTCTTCAAAAGAAGAACACTTAAGCCTCTGACTTTAAAGTATATAGACCACATAAAAATGTTTAGCAACATTTTTTTAAAATAAATAATTGTTAGTACTTATTGGCCTCATGAGAGAAAAGATTTGGGAGGTAAGATATGGCTTAACCACCAGAAGTTTCTAGAGATGGCCAAGATTCTTAAATTATTCTAATTACTCCAAAGGTCATAAAAGTTCAGGTCCTCTTTTAACTCATATTCAAGAAGAATATGAGCTATCCCTTTGAAGGAGATGCTGGCAGATTATGTTTCTTAGTTCACAATGTCAAAAACAAGAGTCAGAAATATTAATGACATGGTTGGGTCAGTTGATCAATAGGATACCATTGTGAACTTGTATGGTTCTTCTTGATCCATGGCTACTGTCTTTGTTCCTCTGATCCCAATTCAAAATTTATCAGTACACTTTTCTTCTACCTTAGACTGATTCATCTTTTTTTTTTTTTTAAAGGTTTTATTTATTTGACAGACAGAGATTACAAGTAGGCAGAGAGGCAGGCAGAGAGGCAGGCAGAGAGGGAGAGAAGGAAGCAGGCTCCCCGAGGAACAGAGAGCCCGATGTGGGGCTCGATCCCAGGACCTTGGGATCATGACCTGAGCTGAAGGCAGAAGCTTTAACCCACTGAGCCACCCAGGCGCCCCAAGACTGATTCATCTTTGATCTCATTCCTTTCATACCCCACAGTTTGCCCTATAGGTAACCTGACTGGGTGATCTCTACTACCTAAGAAGTTTAGGGGACACCTCCCCCATCTATATGCATTTTTCAGCTTCAGTTCAAGTGAACTGATGTTTGGTCATCTTCTTATATGCAAAACACTGTTTCAGACTCTGAAGATTCACAATGACAATTCTATTCCCTATACCTAGTATAAGCCCTTAGGTGTAACCAGAAAAACTTAAAGATCTATGGCTTCTACCTCATCATAAGACAAAGCAAAAATAGTATTTTGCTTTGTAGTACAAGGCAAAAATAAAAACAAAATGTTTTTAATAAAGGGAAAATTCCTTATTTATTTCACTGCTCTTGAGATTACCTATTCTTTCTCTTTGATTATATAGGTTAGCTGATCAAAACAAGAGTGACGGTAAGTTAGTCACGATGTATTTTTTGTTGTTGTTGTTCATCTACCCATAACTAAATCTATATAGTCATTACTGAGTCCAGATGGGAGCAGACCTTGTGTCATACTGAGTCCACTTCTATAAGAGCCGTACAATCTTCTCTAACTCAGATTCACTCTTCTACTTAAGGAATGGAAAGAACAATGAGAAATTCTATTAGAAGACGTAAGAATAAGATTGGATAGCATTCCTGATTGCAGAAGTATTTTAAGGACAGAGACACTCAGTGTTACTAATAAGATAAAGGTGGGAGGAGATTCATAGCTTGTTACTATGCCTGGGCTTTTCTTCCCCTTTTCCAGACCAAATTCAGCCTTATTCTCATTATACCGTTTACCTTCAACTAGTTTTATTGAGTAAACTTCTGTTGATCAACTCTCAAATCCCAGAAGCTGTAAGTTTTAGGCAGCAGCAAACACAGTCTGGTGAATAATAATACGTAATAAATAGTCGAGATCAACAATTGAATAATTGATGATGAAAGAATGCAGAGTTTTTCCTACATGGAGGTATTCTCCTTTTTTGCTTTCACTGATTTCTAGGTGTAGCAAACATCCGTGGGCTCAGAGCTGGACCTTTCACTGACGGTGCCATTCCTCCTTGCCTGACCAGGACCCTCTCTATCTGTACAGCACTCACTGCCAGCACGCTGTACTCCTGCCTTCTTCAACATCTCTGCCTGCCTGAAAACTTGTTATTTGCTAGCTCCCTTCTGCTTAGCTGGAATTCCATGCCAGGATCTACCTGACCAAATGATTGTATACTCTCCAAAGTTATTCAAATTTAGGGTACAATGTATAAGAACTTAAAGCACTCATTTATTCATTCATTCAAGAAAAACAATGAGCATCTACCAAGTTCTGGGCCATGCTACTCAAAATGGATCCCACATTCAATAAAAAGCATTTCCTACCCAGAAAATAAAGAGAATGACAAAGAATCTGATAATTACCAAAAGACAGCCCAGCTTGAGCAATAAACACCTATATTATGTAAAACCCTATGACTAAAGTCTCCAAAATGGCCAACGTTTGAAAAGTACCCAGTGCATAATTTTTCATGATGTCAGCGAGTATTTGCCAAAGACCATTCTATTTTTTAGATGGACAGAAATCTATTGTATTAAGTCAATGTAGAATAAATTGCATCAAACAAAGGGATGGTATTGACTGGAATCACAAGAATAAAACCAAAGTGGTACTTTTTAACATAAATTAACTTAAACTAAGCTAATAGCCCTGATATGTAGAAAGTTCTAGAAGACCTGCTAAAAAGGGGAGCTACTAATTATTTTAATTAGTTTATCAGCCTTTAAAATAGTGTCTCTAAAGTGATAATACATGCTTTGGAAGAGTTTGCTTTCCTCAATTACTTTTATCGAACTCAGGTAGGCAGTGCCCTGTTAAAGGTCACTCCAGCTATTGCCATATGATCATAAACTCCAAATGAGTGCTTTCTAAATGAATGAAATTTTACTGCAAAATAATTCTGCTCGTGTCTGCCAGGCTCCATGAATGCCTTGAAATATTTCAGGAACCCAATCCTCATAAGCTACTAGGAACTCAACTTCATTATGCAGTTACGGTCACCAATTTTTCCTGGGAATGACATATAAAACCTCTCATCTGAGCAAAACGAGGCAGATTAATGTTGCATAAAACATATACAGTCTGGATTACAAAATCACAAAAGCTATCTCTTGGAAAGAAAAGCCATCCCTCTTTAGATGTCTGTAATTGCAAGACAAATTTCCCCATGGCCTAATATTTCTTAACTCTTTCAAAAAGGAAATTCTACATGAAAGAAATAAACCTTGGTATAGGGAAATTTTAGTAAACTTTGCTTGCTGGCTAGGAAGCATCAATAATGAATTACCATTTTTGATGACCTCAATTGTATATGCATATTTTCTCTTCAAAACTAAGGTAAGATCTTTCTCACAAGCTTCTCAAAATATATTGTCAAGAAACTCATGGAACGTGAAAAATTAAGATAAAATCAATTTTGGCAAATAATTATTTTAAACTACAGTGTTGAAAATGGTTGACACATTTACAATGTAAGTGTGCAATACCTTCTTGCCGGTCACTGATCTCCCTCCCTGTCTTCCATATCTTTGGCCACTGCTATCCATCTCCCAATCCTCTTTAAATATAGCTTTTATCCTGACACTCCTACTAAAATCGTTTCAACTCTACTGAAGGGGCATATTCTGAGCTCCCACTTATGTGCTTAACATATCTTTCCGAAGACAGAATTGGTCTGTATGATCAACCCTTCAGGGGTGAAAAGGCTAAGTGTAGACAGTAAGGGGTTGCATCCTATTTGGAATTTACACTTAATGACAAGCCACTGCAACCTTAGCTTTTCAATTCCCCGGTAGCAGGGAGGATAACTGGAGGGTGTGCCGGACTATGGCAGTCATGGCACCCTCCCCCCTCTCCACTCCATCTCTGGGGAGGTGCTAACAAGCATGTAAATGCTCCCTGCAGGCAAGAAGCTGTAGGGGGGTGAAGAGGCTGCAGAGTCTTCAAAAACCCACAAATTGGATTATCAATTCCTAAATAATCAGGAGCTGGTCATTGTAACAAACCGTGCCTGGAGGCGTAGAGTTCAAATGGCACTCAAAGCAGAAGTGAACCAAGTATCCCATACGCATTTCAAGAGTGGCGGTGCATAAGGCTGAGAGCATAGACTGCCTTAGCACACTGTTTGGGTTTGAATCTCAGCTACAACATGAACAAGCAGGTTAGCCGTGGACAAGTTAATTCAATATTCTAGTTTTTAGTTTCCTCATCTATTTAATGTTACTAATCATGGTAGCTGTATCATAGTGAATATATAAAATGCTTGCAACGGAGCTTGGCGCCTGGTAAGCAATACATAATTATTGAATGTTCCTGGAAAATATTTATTCCGCACATACTTTATTACAAGCGCTGTGCTAGAAAATGTGGAGAAACTCAAGATCCTAAAAGATCCCTGTTGTAATTAGGCACTTACCTAATTACAAGATTCAGGATAGCATCCTGGGCACAGGATGGTATGGAAGCTCAGGGATGCTGAAAGCAGGCCTTGGGGAAGAGGAAAGCGGGAAAGGACATTGGAGTGTGACTTGAAGGGACAGGCAGATTTACCAGGATGCTAAGGAGGCTTCAGCTCTCCAGCCTCTCCCTCGAGAAGGTCGCTGGGAGGGCTGGGGGTGTACATGTGGGGAGAAAATCCAAGAGACAATCAAGATATCATTTCCCTTTAAGCATTAGTAAATTCTGTAATGTCTTGGAAGAGAGTGGCTTAAATCTCAAGCCCGCAGTAATTTGTTTGACTTCCCTTCTCATCCTTAATGATGGTTTACTACCAATATACCTTTTGTATTTGTAATTTTATATATTTTTTCTTCAAGTAAGCTCCAGTCAAAGCTTCAGGCCCCACAAAATCTGTATCCACTTCTAGTCAAAAGATAAATGGGATTTAACTAATGTAATGGGATTTAGCTAAGGGTCCCTCCGGTTAGTTAAAGTTGGTGAATGAGCAGTAGAAGAAGATACCATCTTGAGCAAAATCTCCTAGGTGAAAGAACCCTGAACCTTGGGTAATCCCAAAGAATTCCACAGAGTGTCTGCAGTAGGGCATTTGAAGTTTGCTTCCTTCCGTTCCTTCCCATTCAGTTGTGCAGCAACTTGATTGTGCTGAGATTTGAACCTTTCTCTTAATTAATGCTCGATGCACCATATCTTAACCTCTTTCTTTCACTTTTGGAAGACTCAGAAGAGTACTTTCAGTCTGTGCTCAGTGTTTCATGCAAGGTGCAATCTTAACTAAGCGGCACAGAGCCTTAAAGAAAGAGGGCATAAGGAGGTCTCTCCTTACACATCAACTACACAGAAAATCCTCTCTGGCTTTTTATATCGAACACCGTAAGTAATAAATGAGTATGCTTGTGTGTATACAATTATATACAGTAGTGTCCATATAATACTTCTGAACCTAAGTAGTTTTTTAAATAGACCAGAGTGAAATATTAGAAAAGCTCATTGTTCATATGGATCCATTATTTTTGTTTATGCTTGTCATGGCTTTTTAAACATGGAAGATTTGGACGCATGCATGTTAGTTAATACTACCTGATATATAATTACTTTTTAAAGGGAACAGAGAAAAATAATATGTAAATACTAAAATCCTTGTAAGGGAGTAAACTTCAAAAGAAGAAATCCAGCATATTAAATGTGAACCCTTTCAGAACAATATGTTGTGGTCACAGATGTTACACATTTCGTTTTCCTAAGAAGGAAAAAGAAAAAGAATGAGAAAAACAAACTAACAAATGCCATGGAATTAGAAATCAATAAGGATTAGGATGTTCTATGCTTTTCAACCTCTAGTTACTCGGTGGATTATAACATACCACTTCTTGCACTAGTGTAGCCTGAAATAAGCCAAAGAGGCAGGTCAGAGTCAGGTGCACTCAAGGGCCATACACATTCTCAGTCAATTACGGAGAGACCAAACAACCTCTTCCCTTTCAAATGAGCTTGAGAAAAATGGGGTTGTTTTCCCAAAATGGAGGAAATAGACGAGAATTGCTCATTCTCTGAAAAGGAATCATGTTAATGGAATGACAAAGAGAGCTTTGTTCATTTAAATACCATAAGGTCCATCAGAATTGGTAATAGACCACATAATTGTCTCTTTTATATCTCAGTCAAATCCTTGCAAAGGGGCTGGTCTCTCCAGTCCTAATGAGAAAGAAAACTGGAAGGGACTCAGTTTCATGATACTTAAAATCTTCCCCAAGGGCACTCGAGCTCCATAACAACCACAAAAATCAATTACCACTAATATTATTCTTTGAATTGTAAAGCAAACTAACAGAAATAACAAATATATATCAGCAAAATATTTTGCTCCTATTAAAAAAAGCGATGCTTATGTTTTACTTAACTGTGGTTTTCCAATTAGTTTGCTATGACTATGTATATTAGTTGGTTAATTACTTTTTTAATGAGTGTGTTATCAGTTCATAAAATCCCATATAACATTGGACTACATCTATGTCAATATATATGCAGAAATAGAATGAAAAATCATACTCCTATTTCTGTGTACTGAAATTTTTATCTTTTCCACGTTTTGTACATTTTCCATTATATAAACATTTTGTTTTGCGGGATAGCTCTGATTTAATTTTAAAATCTAGAATGTCAGTAGTATGATTTATCAAAATATATATAAGAATCATTTTTAGCAGAATATCCATAAGCAGTGTTTCATCACATCAAATGTGGTTAACTAGACTGGCATGAGAAGGTTTACCCAGGTTATTTTTTTAATTATCTAACCACAGGGTGAATGTGGCTCATGAAAATTAATTGGGAGCACCTGTTCCTAGGTAGCCTTCTGACAGAGGAGCATTAATCTTCCCATTGTGTGTAATTCTTCTTCTAAAGAGACAAGAAATATCTCTTTTTGGTGAAGTCAACATATCTGGCCACGGAACCAGGCCTTTCTTTCCAATCGCCTCCTCTAGTGCTTCTGGCTTCCTGTGACAAAGGGATGGGTCGATCAAAGTATTTTTCAGTGTGAGTCAATTGGGTAGCATTGTGGAGGAAATCCATTCAGAATCTGCAGTTGTATTCCCCTGCATTTGAAGTGGGCCTGCGGGATTCAGATGTGATAATGGCAAAGTGGATAAATGACAGCTCTGGGCATCAGTTTCAAGGAAGTTCTTAGCTGAATATAGAAATCAAATGGAAGAAAACAAATAGCACTTTGTGGATCCTCTTCTCCCAAGCTTGAATTGTTCCTTGCTGTTCTGTGCTTCCTGAAAGAAGGCAAAAGGTCAACTGGTAACCTTCCATTGCCCTCGGAGTTGGTGATTTTCTTCTCAGTTTACACACACACACACACACACACACGCACACACACACACACACACACACACACACACGATCTCTCTCATACTATATGCACACAGCTCCACGAGGCTTGGTTATCATTCCCAAAATATCTGGTCATTTCACTGAGCCTGAACGGTTGTTTGCCACTTCCCCAATGAACAGAATTTTAAAAACGAAATGCAGCTCAATTCATTTGGAAACTGATTTGAAATCCCCATCTGACTAATGAGCTTTAACTTCGGGTCCACCTTACTCATTTGTAGAATGAGAACCCCGAACTAGAATCTCTAAAAAGCCCTTGTAGTTCTCCATTTTAGAAGATACGTTTTGGACTAAGACGATGTGATTTTGCAAATCCTGCTAGATAAAGGCATGGTTGCAGTATGAGGAGGCAGGGAATTGGTCTCCAATTCTGACTTTTCCACCTAGCTGAGTGAAGGGACAGTTTATTTAAGTTTCCTCATATGGGGCGCCTGGGGGCTCAGTCTGTTGAGCATCTGCCTTCTGCTCAGGTCCAGATCCCAGGATTCTGGGATTGAGCCTCCCACATCGGGCTCCCTGCTCAGGGGGAGCCTGCTTCTCCCTCTCTGTCTGCCCCTGCCCCTGCTCATGCTTGCTCTCTGTCAAATAAATAAATAAAATCTTTTTTAAAAATTTCCTCATCTGTTAATGAAGATAGCAATTCTCATCCATGGGGTCATTGTCAGAATTAAATAAAATATTGTAATCTCAGCATAAAAGAACTGATCAATGGATAACGTATGATTTATTATTAGTAGTATTATTATTATAAGACTTATTGCATCGATTCTTAAATTTGCTGAGTATCAATTTTCTTGTATATAAAGTGAAAAAAATAATTATTTTTCTCCTAGGGTTATGGGACAATTAAATGATCTAACTCTGTATATACTAAGTACTTCAGGGATAACTGCTTTATATTATTATTGGGACTATTATTTGAGGACTTTCACACCAGCATTGCTCTGTGTGCTCTCATTTGTGTAAGGAAGGAAAAGACCAGTGAATCATAGTGCCGTATTTATATAATGTATATAAAATTAATAATGATTGCCAAAAGATACCTATAGAATCAAATTTTCTGTTGGAACACACTTATTGAATTAAAAGAGGTGAGTCATTTTGGACAAACAGATATAAGAAAATAATGGTTTCAGTGGGACTCATTCTTTCGTACATCTCCCTAAGTGCCAGCGATTTTCCAAGCACTGTACCATTGCCATGTAAGAGAACACGTCTCCCTGACTATAGTATTTACCGCCTCAAAGCTGTGAATTGGGTTTCACACAATAGCACCAGAGTGACTTCATGTGCAAGCTGAGCCAATCATTTTAGTACCGCAACAGCACACACCCTGCTAACAAAACTGAAATCGCCAATAAGTAGATTCCCAACATCATATTCCAATAAAGATCAAAAAGAAAGAATATGACCATTATTGTTCAATTTTCTACAGCCTGGTGCTATAGAAAAACACAATTATTTCAGTGCAAACAAATCCAATCCAATCAGTGTACCAGAACTGCAGATCCAACTTCCACACAAGGGAATAAGGTTTAGAATATCATGGCACTTGGGCAAGAGGACCCTTATGATCTTTGTCACCACTGAGTTTGGCTTACTATCCAGGGGGAAAAGAGTTAAGATGAAAGAAAATGCTATCCTGATATTAGATGAGGGAGCTTTGCTAAAGAAAACAATACATGGGGTAGTCATCATGGCTTTTTGCTTCAGTGAAAGGTAAGCCGTAGCATGTTTTTTTCATTAAAGAAATGAATTACAATTTCCAATAATTATGAGAGTAAACAGGGTGGGTTTGGTTTTGCACATCATTTGTGAATAAATAGACGAGAACTAGAGCAAAGACTTGGAGCCTTTCCCTTGCCGGCTCCTTTGTCTGAAACAGCAGAGCACAGCACAGCTTGTCTTATGCACAATGACACAGAAGCAGAGGAAAGCTCTTACCAAAAATGCAGACTTCGGTTACAGTGCCATTTGCTTTTGCTTCTCAAGATATCTTTTTTGAAAATGTCCTTGCAGTTCAGCACCGCGTCAGAAAAGAAAATCCTGCACACAAAAGCCAAATCTATATCTGGGCAGCTATATGTGTAGCTGTGAAAATTGCTAAATGTGTTAAAAAAAAAAAAATCTTGATGTAAATTAACCTAAACTTCCTCCATGGATATTATCAATTATTCATGGCATAAATTATGCAACAGAGCTGACAGTTAGTATTTGATAGAATATACAGAATGAGATATATGTGTATACATACATATGCAGATATGCATGCATCCATGTATGTGTTCATGCACATACAGTGAAATACAGATAGTCATGCATATGTTTGCATAATCATCGTACATACGCACACACACATGCATAAATGAAGGTGATAGAACGAAAGAGCACTGAGATAGGAGTCTAGAGACCTAGATTTGAGCCATTCAGTGTGAGTCACTCACTCTTGCTCTCAGGGCCTCCATTGCCTCACTTGGGATCAATGGCCCTTTTAATTACAAAATTGTTTCTTTCTGCATCCCAGGCTCCTCTCCCACCAGATGTGGTACAGATTCTTACTGAGGATGAGTCATGGTCGTTAAGCTTGGGGTCTTACAAATGTTGATTCGGAGGAGCTCTCCCTTTAACTCAAGACCACCTGTTCTCATTTTAGACCTTCTCTGGGTCATACCTGCGGCCTTTTTTATGTCTTGTTGGTGCTGTTTTCTTAAATGCTAGAAAAGTGATCCCAATTCTTTGGTGTGAATTGAGCTTCTATTTTAAGGCCCACCCAGCAGAAAATTGGCATCTCATTTGACTTAAGTGGAAATAGAAGACCAAATAGTTAATTATTTTATGACGTGTAGAAGAATCAAATTAGTTGCTTATTATGTTTCTATTGTAGTTTTTAATTTTCATTGTACTCGAAATCCTAACAAAAGGCTTAACTGGAACTTGCCAACAGAAGTCTTCTTTCTTACAGCCTAAGTTAAGAGCAAGTGCTTCCATTTATCTGTTATTTTTTATTTGCTATTTTGTCATTATTATTATTACTTCTGTGAATTTACTAAGGCCTGTCTTTTTTTTTTTTTAAGACTTTATTTATTTATTTGACAGACAGAGATCACGAATAGGCAAAAGGCAGGCAGAGAGAGAGGTAGAAGCAGGCTCCCCGCAGAGCAGAGAGCCCGATGCGGGGCTCGATCCCAGGACCCTGAGATCATGACCTGAGCTGAAGGCAGAGGCTTTAATCCACTGAGCCACCCAGGTGCCCCAAGGCCTGTCTTATATAAGAGAAGACAAGTTTTGTTATTTAATCATCAACTAATTTTCATAACTGACCTATTATTAGTATCTCCATTTTAGAAATGAGGAAACTTAGGCATAGACATGTTAAGTAACTTGGCCAAGGTCACACAGCTAGTGGGTACTTAGAGCTGAGATTCCAGTTGGAGAAATCTGGATCCAGACCTTGTATTAGTAACCATTAATTAGTAGCCAATTAGTAGCGACCATTGAAACATTTGCCAGGGGACTCTGATGGGTACCAGGAAGTTTCCTCTCAAACACATACAATATCTTCAAATACAAAGTCCTCTTTTAAGATTGTATTTCTATACACTGGGGCTTCTTGCCAAATATAACTAGCTATGTGACCTTGCACTAATTATTTAGTTCTTTCTACTTCCATTTCTTTCTTTCTTTCTTTCTTTCTTTCTTTCTTTTTTTTAAGATTTTATTTTTTTATTTGACAGAGAGAGAGAGAGCGAGCGAGAGAGAGAGCACAAGCAGCAGCAGCAGCAGCAGCAGGCAGAGAGAGAGGAAGAAGCAAACTCAGCTAAGCAGGGAGCCTGACACAGGGCTTAATCCCAGGACCCTGGGATCGTGACTGAACTGAAGGCAGACGCCAAACTGATTGAGCCACCCAGGCATCCCTCTACTTCCATTCCTTCAATCATAAATGGTTGCAATTTACCATTTATCATTTACCTCACAAAGTTTTTGTAAGAGTTGTATAAGACAGATCATATAAAATATTTGTAGCTTTGCCTACCATGTAGTTAGTGCTCAAATCAAGCTAAGCTAGTAGTAATAGTAGTAGCAGTGAGATCTCAGGGACAATTTAGATTTGGATATTAAAGAGGACTGCGTTTGAGTTCTGGATTTGTCACATATATATTTCAATAACCTCCGTAGCCTTGCTGGTATAGTGATACCTGTTTGGTGGTTATATCTATAATATTCTTACGAAACCCTATTTTACATATATAAAGAAATATAGAGAGAGAAATATATATATATATATAACATTTTGTGTGTTTTAATATAACATTGCTTATATGTACATATAATAATCCTACAAAAATATATGTGCATGCATTTGTATATTTTTATATGTAGGTATGTGTATGGGGATATATGTATATAATACACACAGATACATGCATAAAGGAGGAGAAAAAGACAGGGAGAAAATATTGAAAAACTGCTGGGATTCCCTTACCTCCTCACTGGAAACTGAGGCATCCAGTTTACATGCACAAAAATTAGAAGTACAAGGGGCCATCTGGGTGGCTGAGTGGGTTAAGCCTCTGCCTTTGGCTCAGGTCATGATCTCAGGGTCCTGTGATGGAGTCCGGCATCAGGCTCTCTGCTCAGCAGGGAGTGTTCTCCCCCCCCCACCCCTCTCTGCCTGCCTCTCTGCCTACTTGTGACCTCTGTCTGTCAAATAAATAATAAAAATTAAATCTTTAGGGGCGCCTGGGTGGCTCAGTGGGTTAAAGCCTCTGCCTTCCGCTCGGGTCATGATCCCGGGGTCCTGGGATCAAGCCCCGCATCGGGCTCTCTGCTCAGCAGGGAGCCTGCTTCCTCCTCCTCCCCTCTCTCTCTCTCTCTCTCTCTGCCTGCCTCTCTGCCTACTTGTGATCTCTGTCTGTCAAATAAATAAATAAAAATCTTAAAAAAAAAAAAATTAAATCTTTAAAAAAAAATTAGAAGTACAAATGTGTTGGTCAGATGAATAATTATACAAGGGTAAAATAGGAAACAACCTAATACTCAATAATAGTGAATTGCTAAATGAACAATAATGAACGAGTATGAGTGAAAACTATAGAGCCACTAAAATCATGTTTTGAAGGAATACTTAATTACCTGAAAAATCTTTATAACAGGCTTTTAAGTGAAGAACTCGGGGTACAGGGCAGACTGAGTATCAAAATCCCAAGATAATATAAAAAAAGATCTCAAGAGAATATAAAGGTATAGAAATAGATGCAGATAAATGCATACAATAGAAGGACTCAGAATAAGATGTTAACAGTGGTTATTTCTGCAAGATCACCATCAGCAATCTTTATTTTCTGTGTGTCCACTTGTGTGTGTGTGTGATTTATATAATATTTCACATCAACATAGATTATGTTTTTAACAACACTAAAAATTATACTTCATAAATGATATTTTATAAGGTAAAAACTGACTCCATGTTTTGGAGAGCCTCTCCTAATTACCTTCCTCTCCAGTTCAGTGTGTTCCAGCCACACAAAGCCCCACACAGACATGTACAACATGGTCATCACGGCCACCTGCTTGTCCTTTTCTGTCCACCTAGCCACAAACTTCTACTGAAGATTTTGTCTGTGCCAGCTTTCCAAAGCAGCTTCTCCCCTCTCAGGGCATTCTTTTTTTTTTTTTTTTTTTTAAAGATTTTATTTATTTATTTGACAGACAGAGATCATAAGTAGGCAGAGAGGCAGGCAGAGGGAGAGGAAGGGAAGCAGGCTCCCCGCTGAGCAGAGAGCCCGATGCGGGGCTCGATCCCAGGACCCTGGGATCATGACCCAAGCTGAAGGCAGAGGCTTTAACCCACTGAGCCACCCAGGCACTCCCCTCTCAGGGCATTCTTGATAAATGACTTTCCACTTGCTGATAGGTCCTTTCCAACACCAGTGTTTAATTTTTCTATCGTGTGTTTAAATGTACGTGAGCTTTCGCAATGCACTTTTAGGAGAGGACTACATCCCCTTTCCTTTGTTTCTCTTGTTGGTGCCTCATAAAGAGCTTGAGACCAAGGTGGTGGTTAGTGGAGGCTAGTGGACTGATGATTGGCCAGCCTGGTTTTCTTCATCTGTCTGGACTCCTAGATCTAAATCTTTCACCGGATTGGAAACATGTAGCAAAGTAGTCATCCCTTCCCCCCACCCTGCCTTATTACTTGAATTTAATGCTGCTATGAGGCAACAATGAATCTTTCACCTGGGGCAGAGAATGAGGATTCATGGACATTTGTAATCCAAAAATCAATGCTACCTCACAATATATCTACTTGCGGTTGAGTCATTCTCTTTACCAGTTATTCTTAAGTTGTATTGGATACACAGTAAAGGAGAACAAGCATGGATTATGATGGAATCTAACTGATTTTATGTATATGCATTGTTTTTTAAGATTTTATTTCTTTTTTTGACCGACAGAGATCACAAGTAGGCAGAGATGCAGGTGGGGCGGGTGTTGGGGAAGCAGGCTCCTGGCTGAGCAGAGAGCCTGATGCGGGGCTTGATTCCAGGACCCTGAGATCATGACCAGAGCCGAAGGCAGAGGCTTTAACCTGAGCCACCCAGGCGCCCCTACATTTTTTTTTTTTTTAATAGGCACATCAACTCCTGAAGTACAATAGCCACATAGGAGTGGTGTGGCAGTATTTTTAAGGTCTCTGTACCTAGAGACAAGCAAACTAGCTGTAAGACTTTGGGGATCCCTCATTTTTTATTTCTTCATCTTTAAAATGGAGATATAATGCATTATTTAAGGTATATTTTTTAAGGACTAAATGAAATAAAGTTTTAATATGCTTACCACACATCACTTCTCAGCCTTTTGGCTAAAATCAAGTGTAAAATGCTTACCACGGTGTGTGACATTCATAGTAAGATATCACTGACTGTTAACTGTTGTGGTAGGCCAAGAAATGTTCCCGCCAAGAGATACATCTATGTCTTCATCCCTGAGACTTCTGAATATCACCTTTATGGTAGAAGAGTGAACATTATTTTATGGGACAGAAGATGTGATTATGTTCTGGATCTTGAAAGGAGACCTTTATCCTTGATTATTTGGGGAGCCTAAACATGTTACCTTTTAAGGCAGAGGGAGTTTGGACACAAACACGCAGAGAAGGAGAAAGTTATACGAAGGTGGAAATGAAGATTGGACTGATTTACCACAGGCCAAGGAATCCCTGTAGCCACCAGAAGCTGCAGAGGCAAAGAACAGATTCTCCCCTAGAACCTCCGAAGGGAGCACAGCCTGGCTGACTCCTTTAGTTCAGCTCGGTGGAATTGATTTGGGATTTCTGGCTTTCAGAGGTCTGAGAGAGAAAGAGAAAAAGAAAATCTGCTGTTTTAAGCCTCCACATGTGTGCAGTTTGCTACAGTGGCAATAAGAAACTAAAACAGACCTTATACAACTGCTCTAATAAATTCCTAAAAATGAAGATGTGTCTTTGGAGCTGGGTACTGAGGAGTGGCTAGAAGAATGTGGAAGAGTGTGATAGCAAGTGTCTAGATTTCCTTGAGCAAACCGTTGGTAGACATTTGGACATGAAAGAGATTCTGGTGAGAGCTCAGAAGGTAGTGAGGAGGGGTGCCTGGGTGGCTCAGTGGGTTAAAGCCTCTGCCTTCTAGCTCAAGTCACCGTCCCAGGGTCCCGGGTTTGAGCTCTGCGTCGTGCTCTCTGCTCAGCAGGGAGCCTGCTTCCCCTCCACCACCACCCCCGCCCCCGCGCCTGCCTCTCTGCCTACTTGTGATCTCTGTCAAATAAATAAATAAAATCTTTTTAAATAAATAAATAAATAAAGTAGTGAGGAGCATGGTAAAGAAATCTATAGTTTTAGAGAATACATATATAGTCATAAATAGGATGTCGTTAGAAATAAGAATGCTAAAGGCAGTGTTGGTGAGCCTCCAGAAGGAAATGAAGAACATGTTACTGGCAAATGATGGACAGAGTATCTTTGTTATAAAGTGACAGAAAATTTGGCCAAATTGTGTTCTATTGTGTGGAAAGCAGAACTTAAAAGCGATGAACTTGGATATTTAGCGGGGGAGATTTCCAAGCAAAATGTTAATGGTGCAGACTGACTTCTTCTTACTGCTAAAGATAAAAATCCAAGAGGAAGGAAACATTTAAAAAGGTACTGTTGAGCAGGAAGGAATCAGAATTTAATAATTTCAGAAATTCATAGCCCATCCAGATTGCCAAAGAAACAAAGCTAAAGTGAGAAGAACTATTGTTAGAAAAGCATGTTTTTAAGATTTTTTTTTAATCATTTGACAGACAGAGATCACAAGTAGGCAGAGAGGCAGGCAGAGAGAGAGAGGAGGAAGCAGGCTCCTGGCCGAGCAGAGAGCCTGATGCGGGGCTCGATCCCAGGACCCGGAGATCATGACCTGGGCCGAAGGCAGAGGCTTTAACCCACTGAGCCACCCAGGCGCCCCAAAAGCATGTTTTTAAAGAAAGCGAAGGATGCAGCTGGGCAAGAATTTGATAAAGGGATTTGGGGAGTGTACTCAGTCAAGTCAGTGGTAGTTAGGAAGAGAGATGGGGTTATCTGGGAAAGATCAATGGAGGGCACTCTTGCCCAGTGGTGTGACAACCCATGACAAACATGGAAGACTCACGAGGTTATTGAGAATTTTATAGCAGCGGAAGCAGAAACACTGCCAGACTGGAAAGAAAGGGGCAGAGAGGAGACAAAAGGCAGGAACACTGTGAAGACTCTACAGACAGGAAATAGTGATAGGGCTACTTGGCCGTAAATCTGTGCTACCCCTCTGTAAGAAGGAGGAATGACTCTGAGGTCAGAGACCTGGGGGCAGGTGGGGCAGCAGAGGACAGAGCTGCAGGCCAGAAAGGCACAATTACAAGCAACATAAGATTATGATCAGGCTTTGAAACCTAATGAAAAGTGCGTGCTCCATTTCAAACTTGCTTGGGATGGATGAGCCCGTCGTCCCTTCCACCTCTTCCCTTTCAGAATGGAAAAGTCTGTTGTATTTTGGAAGAAGGTAACTCTTTTCCCCCCTAGGTTTCACAGGTCCACAGAGAAAGAGGAATTTTGCCCTAGGATGAATCAAATCTATCCAGAGTTTCAACTATGCCTGATTTAGATGATGAGATGCAGAGCTTTTGGGCTAATGACGTTTCGATGACATTTGGACTTGAGTTGATGCTGTAATGGGTTGAAACTTCGGGGGATGTTGAAATGGGGAGTATGTATTTTACTTGTAGAGGCTAGAGGGCAGACTCTGCTTGCCTGAAAAACAAGCCCTCCACCCCACAACCCGCCGAAAGATAGGACATGCCCATGTGCTAATCCCCAGAACTAAGGATTTCACTTTATACGGCAAAACCGTGAATGTTACTGTAAGGACCTATTTTATATTTTTATTTTAGCCGGAGGCTTCCATTGAAGTTAAACAATAACTTTGTTGTTTAACCCTTAAACTGTCCCTGCTCCCCTTCCCCCAGGGGACTTAAAAACAAGTCCCGGGAACCAGTTCCAGGTAACAAAGCCCAGGTACAAGGGTGGGTCACGCCAGGTGGAGACATCCGATCAGTGGAGGCGCACACTGTCTCCTAGCTACCAAGGTGATGGGCTAGTTTCCATGGCTACTGTGGGGTGAATTGTAATTCAATTAGCCACCTGTGTGTGGCCAGGCCCAACCACATGGCCTTTGCTCTATATAAGTTAGTTGGAAAGCAGGGAGGGGTCGTCCTCTCTGTAGGGGTGTCCCCGACCGGTCTGTTTGACGGTCGGTCTGATTCTTGGTGCTTGGTGCGAAATAAAGCTTTGCTTGACCTTCGTTTTGTATCAGTCTCGCTCCTTTAATCATGGACCCATTTTGGGGGTACCCATTTTGGGGGCACCTAACAGTTACCTCACAGGCTAATCAATTTATGCGGTTGAGCTAGGAATCTTGAGAATAGGAGCTTATCTTGTATTATCTGGGTGAACCTGAAATACAATCCCATGTATTCCTATGGAAGAAAGCAAGAGGGAGTTAGAGTAGACATACGGAAGAGAAGAGGCATGTAAAAGGAAGAGCAGTGTGAAGAGAGAGGCAGGTTGGCCTAATGTGACTATAAGCAAAGGAATGCCAAGGACTGGTGCAGCTACCAGAAGCTGGAAACAGGCATCAGACAGGTTCTCCCCAAGAGCCTCTGGAGGGAGCGTGGCCCTGCCAACCTTGATTTCAGATTTCTGGCCTTCAGAATTGGGAGAGAATAAATGTGTGTTGTTTTAAGCCACCAAAGTTGTGGCAATCTGTTACAGTGGTGGAGGAACCAAATAATAGCTGTTTTACTTCTTTTCATTCACCAGAGTGTGGACAAGGCATTAGCCCAGGGTAAGCATAAAGTCTTTTTCATAATGTCTTTATGTCCTTATGATAGAATTCACACGAATTCTATCTGAGGATATTGTGTATGCTCCGTAAACACTTTTTGACTTAAACGAATGTCCCCAAAATGTGCAAATAGATTCCACGGACCTTTCCAAAAGAGTCTCAAAGGCCGCGTTTCAAAAGGTCACGCTTTTTCCAAATAGTCTTGCAAATTCTCATTTCAAGTAAACAATACGCCCCAAACAAGTTTTAAAATGCAGTTTGACTGATGGCTCAGCAGCAGCCAAAGCAGCACTTGGAAAACCACATATTTACATGGTCAATACACAAATTAAACATGAGATTTCCCCGCAGTCATTCTACCAACTTGTTAAAACGAAAAGCCACTTTTACACTCCCATTTCGGGGAAGGAGATCCCCCAGCCCCCAAACTACATCTCAGATTATTGGAGGCATGAACACATTCTTTGTTTTGCTTGGTTAGGCTTGATTCTGAATTACTGTAAACCTCTTGCATAGTAGCAGAATGTTGACTGAAGCTCTTTGCCTCCCACCAGAAGGGAGGAGAATGCCCTATCAATACCCACAAGGAATCTTTTTCTTGTTTTTAATCATCTCAAACACTACTGACTAGTTTATCTCTCACGGGAGCTGCCTTCTTTGTTCTCCCGGTTACGAAGTGAAGGGCGGGAGGCAGGGAAAGGGAGGGGAGCAGTCTGCTCTCCGCCAGCAGCAAATGGCAGTTTTGCAAGATAACCAGGGGAGGTGAGAGTTCTTAGTTCTTTGTACAACTTGGGAAACGTTGTGTCTGGGGAACGGTTCCACCCAAGGCGTGTTGCTTTCACCTTAATTCTGTGCCAACACCCCCGAATAAGCCGTAATTGGTAACACAAAACCAAGTGAAGAAAATTAGTGAAATCCAGGAGGAGTTGATTTATGAGGCCCAATTAGCTAATCGAAATGTTGCGTCCAAATGGTGACTAAGAAAACATCAGCATGAATTAGAAGGGTGTGAAAGGTAAAGCTGACAAGGTATAGAGAGAAAGCAATGCAGATAGTCAAAATATTAAGAACAGATTTTACAGAAAGGAAGCAAATGGCAGTGGCAGAAAACCTGACTTGGTAAAATGTTAATATGCCTTTCTTTTAAGTTTGTGGATTTGGGCTGCTAGTTTGTGGTCAAAATATATGGATAATTTACGAAGAATGCACTACCAAATTTTTAGCAAGTACTCAGTGCCAGGTAGTGCCTTAAATATTTTGTATTTGTTTCTAATATCCCTACATAGTGAAGTCAGATGTAGAAATTTAGACAGAAAAATTAACAGACTGGCTTCAAACAATGAAGCTCCCAACTGTTGGAGCCAAGATAGGATTCACGTCTGCCATCTTTCCATTAGACCATGCAGCTACTACTCTTGAGTCAAATTGTCTGAATTCCGCTTTTCAACACAAACTAACTCTCCCCCCTTTAATGTTACAGGCATGATCATGAGACTTGTTAGCAGTACCCTTCAGATGTAGGTGGAATAAAATCATGCAGCAGTTAAGCAGGGTTTTATACAGGGTTTTAAGAGCGATTCTCTCAGCACTTACAATTTCTAGTTACCTCCTTTAGCCTTTTACTCTATATTTTTACCCCTTCAGTTTTTTAAGGAGGATTGTTTGTTCTGTTCACCACAGGTCTAAAGAAAGTGAAATGTTACAAATTCAAGGTGTGTGGTCAGTTTATTGAGAAACTGCAGTATGCTTAATTCTCTGTTGGTATATTTTGGGATTTGCAAAAGGAATATATAGATTAATAAAGGCTGTACTCTCAAAGAGCTTATTATCAAGAGGGAAAGAGTAGTCCTTCATGAAGTTATCAGGCAGCACAACACCAAACTCAGTTCAGGAAGAGACTTCCCTCCTTTTGATCCTACTTTCTATAAAGTGCTTTGAAACATCTTCACTGTCACCATCTGGAGAGGAAATATAAACTGTTTTTCATCCAGTAACTGGCCTCTTGGGTTTATAACACCTCATTTCTCTTTATCTGCTCTGGCAGCCCCCTCTCTTCACTAGGCAGTATGGCACTTTACAGAATCCTTACATTGTGACAGAATATCATACATTAATTATTGACAAGTAAGGAAATTTAAAAGAATACATTTCATGGGGCTCCTGGGTGGCTCAGTGGGTTAAGCCTCTTCGTTTGGCTCAGGTCATGATCTCAGGGTCCTGGGATCGAGCCCCACGTCGGGCTCTCTGCTCAGTGGGGAGCCTGCTTCCTCCTCTCTCTCTCTCTTTGCCTGCCTCTCTGCCTAGTTGTGATCTCTGTCAAATAAATAAACTCTTTAAAAAAAATACATTTCATAATGAACATGGTGCAGGACTTACTGAATATAGGGAATGAAAAAAAATAAGAGGACGAGAGTCTTTGAGATGATGGGACCAGACCAATGGCATTTGTTCATGTATTCATTCAAAACATAGGTGACATAGAGGGGAGTGCCTGGCTAGCTCAGTTGATGGAGAATGTGACTCTATTTGGGGTTGTGAGTTTGAGCCCCATGCGTGGTATGGAGTTTACTTTAAGCAAAGACATTGGTAACACGGTGGCAAAGTCCCTTAATGCAAGAACCTCCATTTTCCCCTACTCCTTCCCTTGCCAGGTAAATACAATCTTATCCTTGACCTTCAGGTACTTCCCTTTTGCTGCTTCCTGTGTGTTTCCTAGACTTCTGTACAATTTGTATCATGAAAGACAGAGAGGCAGGAGGGGTGGGGAACAGTGGAAAAGAGTAACAGTGTTACAGGGAGGTTTAAGGTGGGGAGAGGAGAAAGAATGGGATCTATAAGACCATAGATTAGTAGGAGGAAGATAATTTTATAAAGTGTGCATTTGAATTTTGAATTAACATTTTGCCTTCTCTAAGAAATGAAAGTTTGTGGCTATGCTACAGTTCACTCTACTTCTGGCTCCTGGGCTGGGTACATTGGACCAGAATACTACTCAGAAACTCTGCCACATGGGTGCCCACTTACAGTCAGGTTACTTCTACTTTGCACCTTCCATGTGGAGGCATGAGGCTAGGCAGTAATACACATTAGTGATCAAGGCTGGCATAGCCTTCAGTGCCTAAAGAACTTCCTTTCCAATGAAAAGACAATGACATAGAAATGATTGTAATAGGGCTGTAGTTTGTGAGGATCTGTGGGGCCTTTTACACAGAATACTGGTTCTTCAGATCAGTCCCATGAGAGTGTATTATCAACCCAAACTAATCATGAAAGAACCGAGCTCAGGGAGGCCAAGGTCTACTCAAAGAAAACATACGTAATTGATAGCAGAGCTGGAATTCAAAATACAGGTTTGTCCGATTCCAAAGCCTTCACCTTGACAGTGGAAGATATCAAATGGTTAAGATGGGAATGAATTAAAACCTTAGAACTAACCTTTAGGAGAGTCCAACAGTCATGGGTTTGGAGAGGAAAAGTTTGTGGAAAAGGACTATGTGAAGTGTTCAGGATTTGAGGGAGATGTAGGACAAACTTACAATATAAGTGGGTATAATCTTTCTAAAAGCCAAAGAATATATATAAATTGATGATACCAAGAAATAGGGGAAAATAAAGGGAAACATGTAGTCAAGAATTCATTACTTTTGGAAATGCTAGTATTAAGGAAGTGGATTTCAGGAGGGTGTTCAAGCTCCCTGCCCACCCTACCCTCCCAACTCAAATTTAGGCTCTGCAAAGCAATGTGTTTTGAAAAAAGGGTATGGAACACTGATTCTTTATTCAGTTTTTTTAAAAAATAAGATATTGCAAGAATAATCACTAGAAAAGGACAGAAATTTCTAAATACTTAAACAATGAGCTTATTGGTAAGGATTTGAAGGAGGAAAGAAAAAGCCAGTTGGGCTGAAGCTATTAAACAATGCCACTTGGCAGAACAGTTCTGGGGTCCTCATGCATTTTGAGTTTCAAGTTGTGCTTTAGGGCATGCCTTGTTTATAGTTCACACTATGAATGGTGCCCTCTAGAGTTGTGCAATGGGGCAAGCCTGAAACTATGTTCCTTTGGGAGCAATGTCCCATAAAAGCTGGCATAAAAGAGCTTGCATGGTATTTAGAAATGTCACTGTGTGTTCTTACATAATTTTTTATTTTCATTATCTGGGCCTTGATGTATATAAAATTAAGAGATTAAACCAGGTCAGTTTTGTGATACTACCTAGGAACATTAATTCACATTTGTGTTTATAAATCTCTTTTCACAAACACAACCTCATTTAGTCTTAATAAAATATATAATGAAGTGTGATTAAGTCAATCTTAGTATTTCATAATCTTTTTTTTTCCTCAAATACGAAGAAAAAAAAAACAACTCTAAAGTTCAGCATGTTTGTCCTTCTTTTTTTTCTTAAGATTTTATTTATTTGACAGACAGAGATCACAAGTAGGCAGAGAGGCAGGCAGAGAGAGAGAGGAGGAAGCAGGCTCCCTGCTGAGCAGAGAGCCTGATGCGGGGCTCGATTCCAGGACCCTGGGATCATGACCTGAGCCGAAGGCAGAGGCTTTAACCCACTGAGCCACCCAGGCGCCCCTTTAAATGTTTTTTCTTTTTTTTTTTTTTTTAAGATGTTTGTCTTTCTTGTCTCTAATCAGATAACTGGTAATTAGAGGTGGCCAGAATAAAAATCCCCAGCATCAAACCCTATGCAAAAGGGGATGACGTCTAGAAAACAGGACTGATGGGCAGTCACATATTCTTTCCATGACCTATTTGAAGATAGAGTCTAAGAACGTTCTTGTTTCCTAATTTAGAGAAGGACTCTTTTGTTCATTAACCAGGAAGGATTTTTTTTAAAGGCCCATGAGTTATTGCTATTGAAATGTTTACAAGCAGTTATAATTGGATTTCTGGTATCCCTGCATCCATAAGGATGTTATAATGACATAAACAACAAATACACAGATGTAAAGTGTTGGTAAAGATAGCAAAACAATTAAAATAGAAAAACATACCTCAAAGTGTATTTTTCAATTTTCTTTTGATAACTCAGCTCATGAATGATAAAATTTGGAAGCCATCTGAAGCAGAGGCCTAGTGCTTGCAGAAGTAGGCAGTCTTAGTTGAAAGAACATACGCATTTAAAGCCACCATATCTTCATTTGAGTTCCTAAGTGGCCCTTAAACACATGTGGGTTTTTGTACAAGTGAATTGGCCCTTCTGTGTCTCTCTTTCTTCAGCCTGAATTGGAGATAATACTTCCTGAATACAGTTGTTGGGGTGAGTAAGAGGGATGATTGGGTGGAGTAACGAATACAGCATGGCAAAGGGTGGTCTCTGAATTAAGAATAGTCGTTTTGTTAATATTAAAGGTTCTATGAGGAGATCTTTAAACATGGTGTTTGGGGGGCGCCTGGGTGGCTCAGTGGGTTGGGGCCGCTGCCTTCAGCTCGGGTCATGTTCCCAGCGTCCTGGGATCGAGCCCTGCATGGGGCTCTCTGCTCAGCAGGGAGCCTGCTTCCTGCTTCCTCCCTTCTCTCTCTGCCTGCCTCTCTGCCTACTTGTGATCTGTCTGTCAAATAAATAAATAAATCTTAAAAAAACAAAACATGGTGTTTGGCTGTTACATTTCAGTTTGGCATTTCTGACAATAAAGACATGTTTCTCATGTGACTATGTATAATGCTGACCAAGTGTTACATGTTGCAGATTATACTTGTAAAAATATGAGGCAGCTCATTTAAATTCATATTATTGATTATGGATATGGGGACAAGGTCTATTAAAATTAAGTGATTGATTTGATTATGTCAATTTGCACTTAGGGACCTGTGGTCAATAAATTAGATCCACTGTTTCTTCTCTTCTATTGAGTTTTATGGGCTTTGATTGATAATTCGGAAGCCACTTTCCTTTAACGTGCCTACGCTCAACATAAATGGGAACTGAATGACCTGGATGTTAATACAGTGTTCCTGGCTTTCCAAGCTGTGGTTTTATTTTAAAATGAATGAACATAAATGTCATCTCATTTGCCAGATATGATTTAATCGTGCAGTATATTATGGTTATTGAAAAATATGCATTCGAGTGAGGATGATTTGGGCTTAAATCCTAGTTTTGCTATTTATTGGTTGTGTGTTCTGACATAAGTTGCATAGCCTCCAAGCATCAGTCTGCTCATTGGGATAACAGTCAGTAGTAACACCTAACTTCTCACTTTGTTTGGAAGATTACATGAAATAAATAATATTTTCATTTTTAAAAAATTAGCACAGCATCTGGCGTGTAGTAGTGCCTCAATAGTTGTTAACTTTCTCTTTTTAATATATTTTTTAAGATTTTTTTAAAAAATTATTTAACAGAGAGAGAGAGAGGGAGCACATGCAGGGGAAGCAGCAGGCAGAGGGAGAGGGAGAAGCAGGCTCCCCACGGAGCAGAGAGCCCAATGCAGAACTCCATCCCAGGATCCCGAGATCATGATCTGAGCAAAAGGCAGACGCTTAACCAACTGAGCCCCCCAGGCGCCCCCTTTTTAAAATTTTATTTACTTTAGAGAGAGAGAGAGCACGTGACTGAGGGGAGAGGCAGAAGGAGAGAATCTCAAAGAGACTCTGCACCAAGCGTGGGGCCCAAATCGGGCTCTGTCTGAGGACCCGTAAGATCAAGACCTGAGCCCAAATCACCAGTCAGACACTTAACCAAATGAGCCACCCAGGTGCCCCATTAGTTGGTACTTTCCTTATTGTTATTATTATGTACATTGTTCTGGAAGTCGAAAATACTTAGCCAGTGTCTTTAGAAATTTCTGAAAAAATGTCTTCCACTTAAGAATTTTATGTCCTAGATAATAAACTTTTATGTTCAAGTACATATATATATATATATTTAAGATTTTATTTATTTATTTGACACAGAGAGAGAGAGAGATCACAAGTAGGCAGAGCAGCAGGCAGGGAGAGAGGGGGAAGCAGGCTCCCCGCAGAGCAGAGAGCCCGATGAGCGGCTCGTTCCCAGGACCCTGAGATCATGACCTGAGCTGAAGGCAGAGACTTAACCCACTGAGCCACCCAGGTGCCCCCACGTATATTTTTTTAAAGGGCATAAAATTAAAAGAGTAGTTTTTAGCTTCTTCTTTTGAGCATAGGACACTACCAAAAATAGCAAACAGCATAATCAAAGCCAAAGTAGTACCACAAATTTAGAAAAATAGGTGTCACATTCTTTAAAACATTTTATTGAAATAAGATATTGGTAGCAAATCATTATGAAGACATTGGTAAAGCCAACCAGGCAGAAAAAAAGAAAAGATATAAGTGCTTTGCAAACTACTGCTTCCCCAGTTAAAAGTTAGAGGAAAACTAGAATTCACTAAGAGCAGGAAGTTGAGGCATGTCATGTTGCTGACCTGACTCACGATGGCAGCTTTTGGGTCACAAAATGCTTCTCATTTCCTTGACTGAAAGGAGAACATTATGAGGCAAGAGTGCATTGAAATTTTGAGATTAGAGTTTTTCCATATAAATATAAGGAATTTGCTGAGGGCAAGTAAGGAGAAAGCCAGTTCCAACTGTGCCAATCCCCTGGCCACCCAGCTTCAACAAGTGGGAACAAGCAAAAGCACAGGAAGTCATTTTTCGAGCACAAGGATAATTGCAGTGAAAGGAACTTGTGTTTTCAGCAGCTCATGCCAGTGGTTCTGAGGGTAAATAGAATCAATAGTACTAGCAACATAGTAAGTGCTAAATGAGTACTTAATGAATTGAAAACAGACTAGAAAGCCAGCTATCAAGACATAGTCGAGAACCAGGGAAGGAAGGAGAAAAAAATCCTATCATAAATGAAGCACAAGTTGCTATTATATTTCTTTAGTTGACTTGACATCCAATTTATTTTTAAAATTATAACGCAGTCAATTTCCGTAGTGTGAAATTGAAAATGCAGAAAAGAAAAAAAAAATGACTTAAAAGATAGTAGTATATAATTTTTCACCATAAAAAAAATGATTCAAAGAGTAGTATGTAATTTTTCACTTGGCAAGGACATTTTCTAGCCTAGTGACCTCAAGTGACTTAATTAAGCCTACTTAAGCCTCTGTTTACTCATGTGTATACTTGTAACTCCTTGTTAGCGTTTTGATGGGGATAAGTGAGATGCTACATAGGCTTAACACAACAGCTAGAACATAATAATGGAGTATTAAAACTGGTAGCTTTAATATCAAAATATTTTACGAATGTGTATCTAGTCTTTTTTCCATTGTGTGGGCGACAGAAGGGTTTAGAATTCATTTCTTGGGTATAAACTTGTATATCCTGCTTTGCCCATGTTTATCATAAGCCCTTTCAATCATCCCCTTCATATGTATCACACTGAATGGCCACATAATATCCCATCATAAGAATCTGCCAACTTTCCATTAATGATACCGTACTGATGAAAATTTAGG
This sequence comes from Martes martes, assembly GCF_963455335.1. NCBI lineage: Eukaryota > Metazoa > Chordata > Mammalia > Carnivora > Mustelidae > Martes > Martes martes. Next base: position 175,729,866 of record NC_137888.1, on the reverse strand, counting down.
TTGTTTCTTCACACTCTCTCATAAATAAGGCTACATGAAGATTTGTTCATCAGCTTTCTCTTAATGATTCTTCTAGTACCTTAAACCTTGCCCCCACAACTTCCTCTGTTCTCTTTACCTCCTTTCTTTCCATTCTAGCCACGTGTCATGGCTTTAAACACTTTACCGGGAGTGGAAGGGCATGGTAGATTCAGTTTTCAGTCCTGCCTCTGAATGTCATTTGACCTCACTTGGCCCTGATGTTCCTCCGTAAAATGAAGGATCAGGTGATCTCTAGGTCACTCCCAAGCCTACCATTCTACTAATTCTATGTTTTGACATTTTTCTATAAAGGAGCATGTAAAATATAAAAGATCTTTAGCTTTTAAGTCACCAATTCCACTTATTACTGCCCCTCATTCATGTGACTAGATCATAATACCTTGACCAGACGGCCTGAGGGTCACTTACACCCTTATTTCAATCGATGTGCCCTGTTGACTCATTGGGATCTTGACCATCCCCCACCCCATACATCATGTGAGTTTCCAAGGCTGACCATCATGTGAGTCCTGGTCCCACTGAATCACAGCCTACAGCATGGAGTCGTCTGGTCCATGCTTCCATCTCTGACTTCTGCTCAAGCTGTCTTCTCCAGCTAAGCATACTTTAACCACATAGTTCTTTTGGGGGGCTTTTGTTAGGACAAATCCTTTCTTATCATAAGACTTTTTATACATATTTTCTGTGTCATTCTCCCCCAACTTTTTTTTTTTTTTTTTTTTTTTTTTTTTTAGACTTATTGATTTGGGGCACCTGAGTGGCTCAGTGGGTTAAGCCTCTGCCTTCAGCTCAGGTCATGATCTCGGGTCCTGGGATCGAGCCCCGAATCAGGCTCTCTGCTCAGCGGGGAGCCTGTTTCCCCCCCTCTCTCTGTCTGCCTCGCTGCCTACTTGCAATCTCTCTCTGTGTGTCAAATAAATAAAATCTTAAAAAAAAAAAAAAGACTTATTATTTTGAGAGGGAGGGAGGGGGAACGTGCATGTGCAGTGGGGAGGAGCAGAGGGAGTTGGAGAGAGTCCTATGCCATCTCCTGTGGCTTTTTGTTCTGTTATTCAGCCTCTTACTGGTTCAGTCACTTCCTAACAATGACCACGATTTGAATTTACTTATTTAACTACCTATTTATTCATTCACTTGTACTTTTCCTTTTTTTCCTTTTAAATATTTTATTTATTTATTTGACAGAGAGAGAAATCACAAGTAGGCAGAGAGGAAGACAGAGAGAGCAAAGGCCATGTGGTTGGGCCTGGCCACGCACAGGTGGCCAATGAAATTGTAACACACAGAGAAAGCTGCACAGTCAGTCATGTTAGGTGACCAATTGAATTACAATTTACCCTAGTAGACATTTGAACCAGCCTATCACCTTGGTCAGAACTGGCGCCCAAAATGTGCCCAAAGGGCGGGGCCCATACTCCTTGGTAGCTAGGAGGCAGCATGCGCCCCCACTGATCGAATACCTCCTCTTGGCCTGACCCACCCTTGTATTTGGGCTTTGTTACCTGGGGCTGGTTTCTGGGACTTGTTTTTAAGTAAGTTCCCCTGGGGGGGGGGGCAGAGTCAATTTAAGTTTTATAACAAAATGGCAGTTCAACTGGGGTGGGGCCGCTCTGGCTGAAAAGGCCCTTACAGTTGCCTTATTCACTATTGTATCACTGGCTTCTGTTATCCCCTACGTCTGGTGCTTTTTTTTCTCCTCAATAAATATTTTTTAAATCAATGAAGAAATATTAGTGGATCAGATTTCTAGTGAAGCTCAACAAAGAAACCAATAAACAAGAAAACAAAAATGAGAAAACACCTCATCTCAGCCTGTTCAAACCTGAATAAAATAAGAAATATCAAGAGTGTTTTAATAGTCATGAAATGTTAGTTTACTTCCTCGCCATCTTGCTTATGGCCAGAACACCTAGTAAATCAGTCTTCCACTTAATAGAGGGTGAACTGCACAGAATGGGTTTCAACATAGATGGAGTAAGGATGATTGCAGCAGTCTTCAGACTGTTGAGGTGAGGTGACTTCTTCTAGATTACCTGCCACCCAATTTCAGCTGGGACCCTTATAATATTCCTCCCAGAGAAAAACACCACAGTTCTGGATGCACTGTCAATACTGAATTCCACACAGAACCGTGTCTCTGAGAAATGCACGCATCTTCAACATTAATGATTCAGGTAGCTACATCAAGAGAATTGCCTTCTGCACTCACTTCTGCTTTTCTTGAATAAAACACAACTGTTTTAAGTTTACATTGGGGCTCTCCTTTTCACTCCCCCGCCCCTGGAATTTAGGTTTAGCTTATCTTGTACAAAGAATGACTTTTTGCAAGTTGCAATGATGTGGTTTTGGAATATAGGTGAGGTTCGGTGGGGTGGAGTCCAGAACCGACGACAAAGAAAGAATTCTTGAGACATATTTGGTGCAAAATGATGGTTTAATAAAGCGCAGGGACAAGACCCATGGGCAGAAAGAGCTACTGCCCTGGGGTTGTGATGGGTGGCTGAATATATGCTATGGGGTTGGGGAAGTAAGGAAAAAGGGAGGGGTTTTTTTGTTTGTTTTGTTGCTGTTTTTGTTTTTTAAGATGTTATTTATTTTTTTGACAGAGAGAGACAGCAAGAGAAGGAACACAAGCAGGGGGAGTGGGAGAGGGAGAAGCAGGCTTCTGGCTGAGCAGGGAGCCCAACGCGGGGGCTTGATCTCAGGACCCTGGGATCATGACCTGAACGGAAGGCAGATGCTTAATGACTGAGGCACCCAGAAACCCCAAAAGGAAGGTTTTGAAAGAACATTCATATGCTAAAGAGGACCTACAAGATACAAGATACCCGAGGCCTTGCCGTTGTCCTGTTAAGGTTGTTTACCCCTCTAGTAAGGCATTAACATTAAGATAGTTGGGAACTTCCTGGACCACTTCAATTATCTGTCAATGGGCTGCAGGTTATAAGGGCATTTAATTGTATCTACATTTCCTTCTGGAAGCTAGGTTATTGATAGAAATGCTTTGGTCTTGTGGATCACTAAGACATTTATTTTATTTTATTTTAAAGATTTTATTTTTTTATTTGACAGAGATCACAAGTAGGCAGAGAAGCAGGCAGAGAGAGAGGAGGAAGCAGGCCCCCCTGCCGAGCAGAGAGCCTGATGCAGGGCTTGATCCCAGGACCCTGGGATCATGACCTGAGCCGAAGGCAGAGGCTTTAACCCACTGAGCCACCCAGGCGCCCCGATCACTAGGACATTTATAAACTGAGGGGGACTCCTGTCTTACAGGATTGTGATCTCTGTAAGTTTAACTATTTATTTTTCCTTTCCTTAGCTTTGTGGCCGCTAGGAGTGCTTGAAGAATGTCACATATATCCCATGGTGGGGGTGCTGTGGGGTGTCAGCTTCTGCTTTGTCCTCAGCTTGCCTTCTGTCCCCTCATCAGAGTATTGCACTGGTTTTGATTTGTTTCATTCCGTTATTAATAGTAACTTAAAAGAGACAGAAATCATTATTGAACATTGGCCATTGCCAAACCACCATATATTGTCCACCTCATTAAAATCAGACCACAGAGACTATAATGGACTCTAGTTCAGGGGTTTACCATCAGGCAAGGAAGTGCTTTTGTTCGAGGTCAAAAAATTTCATTCATGCTGCAAATCACTGTGCTTCCAGCCACTGTGTGAAAGGCTGTGTATGTTTATCAAGGATTTTTGGATAGCTCTTCTATCTGTGTATGTGCCAGAATCTTTGAAGGGAGCATTGTTCTTGTGCAGTGAATTCCAGTTCAGGAGAGGGAACATTCCTTATCAAAACAACCGCTTTAGAACCAAGCCTCTGTGTACTATTCTTACACCGAGATTGAGCGCTTGTGTGCGTCTGTGTGTGTGTGTGTGTGTGTTGTCTTCCTCAAGTTTTGCCAGTCATTCTCCAAGAGAACCCATTCCATTGCTCGCATGAAAATGTATCAAAAAACCAATGTGGTTTCAAAGCTTGCCCATCGTTTTCAGTTTTCTTGCCGTTTCCCCCTCTCTGTTGTTTTCATCCAGAATGCCTCAAGCTGGGTGCCAGTTAAAATGGAGAGGACATTAAAGATTCAGAGAGGCAACCATTTTCACCACCTTTGTAACCACATGTTATTTTCATCGTACATGATAAAGCTCAGAGGCCATTTTCCACTGGACCATCCGGAAGGGGCTGCCTGGCTTCCTCCGCCACGGATTTTACCAGTTGCTGCCAATAAGGAATCATTTCGTGATGTCTCCAGAATCTGAAACCCTCTGCCACTCTGAATCCGGCCTTTAAATCTCCTTTTGCAATGCTTGCCAAGAACGAATTTCTGTTTAGAGAGCCAGTGTTTCATTTGCAATTGAAAGAGACAACCCTATCATTGAATGTGGTCTTATAGGCAAGCGAAAGAGCAAAAGGATAGGGCAAAAGTTGGAAGGGAAGAAACTCAAGGAAGTCAGTCCCTTTAGCTTTGACTAGATACCGTGAATGGCTTTTCTTGGAATTGCCACTGTCCCTTAATTCTGTGCTTAGTGCCTGTCATGGACCACTTGGCTTATGATTGTGAGTGGCTGGAAGTCAAAGTTGTAAACCAGGTCACTTAAACTCAGAATTTAGCCAGTGGCTCTTTCACATTTGTAAGCAAGAATATTGCTAGCCTCCCCACTGAGCCTGCATGAGGATTGACCTTTCATGGATCACAGGAAGGAAGTCTGGCTTCTCAGAGGAGAAGTCAGACTGGTTTTGACATAAAAGACTTTGCCAACAAAACTCTGAGCAGACACAGGCATATTCAGTGGCAGGAGAAAGCAGAGTGCATGCCAATGGTAGAAATACAAGGAACTTGAAGGTAGGAAAGGGGATTGATTGTGGGGTGGCTAGGTACAGGGTAGGGGAAGAAACAAAAGAAGCCAGATTAGGGGCGCCTGGGTGGCTCAGTGGGTTAAGCCTCTGCCTTCAGCTCAGGTCATGATCTCAGGGTCCTGGGATGGAGCCCCACATGGGTCTCTCTGCTCAGCAGGGAGCCTGCTTCCCCCTCTCTCTCTGCCTGCCTTTCTGCCTACTTGTGATCTCTCTCTGTCAAAGAAATAAATAAAATCTTAAAAAAGAAAAAAAAAAAAAAAAAAGAGGGGCCCCTGGGTGGCTCAGAGTAGGTTAAAGCCTCTGCCTTCCGCCCAGGTCATGATCCCAGGGTCCTGGGATCGAGCCCCGAATCGGGCTCTCTCCTTGGCGGGGAGCCTGCTTCCTCCTCTCTCTCTCTCTGTCTGCCTCTCTGCCTACTTGTGATCTCTCTCTGTTGAAAAAATAAATAAAAATCTTAAAAAAAAAAAAAAAAAGAAAACGAAAGGAATAGAAGTTTAGGTCAATGGATTGCACTCCATCAGAAGTAACATATGTTCTTTCTCCAAATGTTTAAGTAAGGAGGGTTGGGCTTTTCCAACAAATTTTAAGGTGATGTATTTTTAAGTCTTTAACCATCATAAAAGGATATGAAGCAAGAACAGGGGCAGTAATATGTGTACACAACGTAATGCATGGAAGCACGTTTTTTTATAAGCGGTTTAATCACCACCAGCCAGAGAAGTAGGTGCCTGTTTGGCCCTGCCCCTAATTACCTTGATGTGCCAACCTGATTGTTAAGGGAGGTGGTCCATTTAGGTAATGTGCATATGAAAACGCTGGGCTAAGGAGGCAGGTGGACACCCACGGAGAGTGAACATCACGTTCACCCTCAGGGTCTTGGGATCTTTGCCTCCTGAGAAGTATGGTAGAGTGGAAAGAAAGCTTTGAGCTTCCTTCCAACTATAAGCCAGACCAACTGGATTCACATACTGACTCACACGCTCAACAGCTGTGTGATCACAGGTGGATATTTCAACTCTCTGAACCCAGTTTCCCTGCTGGAGGAAGATAATAAATGTCTGCTTTACAGAAATGGGTGGGATGAATTAAAAGGGAATTTACAGTGTCTGGCACAAGGTGGGGGCTAAGGAAATCATAGTTATTATCTGTCTAATGAGGGGCTGAATGACTTCTGTGATTCTTTCAAGCCCCTAGAACGTTCTCATTTCTTGGACCATTGTAAATGATTTTAAATTTTTGAATATGTGCATATGCACAATTATATAGCACATACTTGTTCTTATCTTTAGTAAGAGTTTTCCTTTTGCTGTTTTCACCTGTTTATTTCAAAAAGAGAGAGGGAACAGAATCATTGGGCCACATTTAAATAATTTGCCATGACAGAAGTTATTTCTCTAATGGGAACTTTCCAGAATATTTCCCTGTGTATTTGCATCTTCTCAAATGATCTAAGGTAAATGCCTTTCTCCTTCTTGGGATGTGACTTTACAATCTCATGATTTCTGCTGTCAGGACTTAACTTTACTTCTAGTCAAAATTTACTTTAATTTCAGCTTGTGCCATGCGAAAGAATTTACTTTTCTTTTTGATTCATTTGGTATATGAATGCACATATACGAAGCATGCTTTCATTCTTCTCTCTCTATGGGTGCAACCCATTGAAGTGGCTTCTTGAATCAGTAGCTTCCTTACCAAAAATATCCACGTGCTTTTCCTTTCATCCTTTGTTATGTAAGGACCTATTTAGCCAGAGGCTTCCATCCAAGGTTAAACAATAACCTTGTTGTTTAACCCTTAAACTGTCCCTGCTCCCCTTCCCCCAGGGGACTTACTTAAAAACAAGTCCCAGAAACCAGCCCCAGGTAACAAAGCCCAGATACAAGGGTGGGTCAGGCCAAGAGGAGACGTTGGATCAGTGGGGGGTTGCATACTGTCTCCCTAGCTACTAAGGAGTGTGGGCCCCGCCCTTTGGGAGCCTTTTGGGCGCCAATTCTAACCAAGGTGATAGGCTAGGTCAAATGTCTACTATAGGGTAAATTGTAATTCAATTGGCCACCTAGCATCACTGTACAGCTTTCTCTGTGTGCTACAATTTCATTGGCCACCTGTGTGTGGCCAGGCCCAACCGCATGGCCTTTGCCCTTAAAAGCTAGTCTGTGAAACAGAGAAAGGTCGCCCTCTCTTGTAAGAGGTGCAGCCCCGAAGGTTTGGTTTGATTCTTGATGCTTGGCGCAAAATAAAGCTTTGTTTGACCTTCGCTTTGTATCAGTCTCGCTCCTTTAATCATGGACCCATTACTGGGGGACCTATCAGTTATGCTCCTCTGCCACTGAGAATGTATGAATTAAGTAGATGAAAATAACACAATCCTCACTCCACTGAAATCCATGGATTTTAGGCTTTGAGGAACAGGAGACAAAAAGTGATAAAAATCTGAGCTAGGAGGAGATAATGTAAAAGGACAAAGTATAGCTAGGTATCAGTCAAGTCTCAGTATACACATAGGCCCCAGTGGCTCAGCACAGGACCACTTCTATCCCCATTTATCTGAGATCCTACAAGGTCCAGGCAAAAGACATAATAAATAAATAAGGAGTAAACCACGTTTACTCTACTGAGCCTCTCAATATTGAAAGAAGGTTAATACATTTTGGGAATAGCCTTTAAAACCAGGGTGGAAATCAAAGCACTTTGTTCTTTTGATTTTCCTGGTTGCTTTCAAGTTAACTGACATGATTTCTTCCTGAATACTTAATTTTGTTTTGTTTTGTTTTTTACCATTTTGGCTTTTCTAGATGTATCAGGATGCTTCGGGTTCCAATGACAACTGAAAAAGGAAATAAAACATAAGAACAATTATGATTTTATGTAATTGGAAGTTGAAAGATGGGACAGGCTTGGTGGGGCAAATGACTCAACGGTGCCCTCAGAGACTTTGGTTTTTAACATTTCCCTGCAGTTCAAGGCATCCCATCCCCAAAAAAGGCAATGTCAAAAAGAGAAAGGAGTTCATCTTTCTTAGGAGCAAGTAGGTTTTCACAGAAAGTTTCTGAAGCCTCAGTGACCTGAGTTGAGTCCTAGTACTGTTCCTAAACCAATAACCAGTGAAGGACCTAGAAGTTCCTAAAACCAATCAGACTCCGACCTGTTTGTGTCTCCGTGGAGGAGGGGTGGGCAATTCACTGTGCTGTAGTTGTGTCAAGAGAAGATCTGGGGGCTGTGTACCGAGTGGACCTCCAACAGTGTCTGATATTATAGGATTCTTTGAATTTTAACTTGATACGCTCACCAATAACATAAAAGTAAATACTGCTTTGCATATTCCAGACCACTATCCATGGCCTGTAGATTTCCTAATTATTTGGGAACATTCTGGTTTGTGAGGTATCTAGTACTTTTCTTGCTCTTGTTGTCATTGCTGAGTTTATTTATTGCTTTTTTTCTGTTATCTTTCTTTTTTTAAACTAGAATTCATTAAGCTTATCACTTAAAATGTTCTCCAACATCTTTTAATACAAGCAGAGTGTCAGGGATGTACTTCTGCAGTAAGTCAGAGCACCTGGAATGTGGATGTGGCAGACAGTTTATATAAAAAGAAATTCCTTCAGGAAGTGTTATGGAAAGGACAGGACACAGACACGGAAATCCTCAGAGCACCCTTGGTTCTGTGCTCCGGCATCATGTTTAGAGAGCTGTGGTTTCACTTCATTTCCTAAAATACGATACTTATGATTTGGAGAGTGTAGACACAGGAAATGACAGTGTGTACCTAGGGGACGGATTTGGGTAAGCTTTCCGCCATCCTGGGGAAGGGTTTATGTTTTCCTTCTCATAGAAATATCAGAGGTGAGGGGCGCCTGGGTGGTTCATTCGACGGAGCGACTGATTGTTGGTTTCGGCTGGTCATGATCTAATTGTTGTGAGATCTAGAGGGGCGGAGGCCTCTGTGTTCAGCGGGGAGTCTGCTTGAGATTTTTTTTTCTCTCTCTCTCCCTCTGCTCCTTCCCCCACTCCCATGTGGTCCTGCTCTCTCTCTCTCTCTCAAATAAAAATAAATAAATAAATAAAATCTTAAAAAAAAAATCAGGATATTCATTGCTACATCACCGCTGTCTTTTCCTTGGTTCAATGTATATGTTGATATCAGACATTTGTTTTCACTGTTTCCCAAACTTAATGAATCCATGGCCCTTTATCATTATCCATTTTTTGCTGTTGAACTGTTAGCTTTTTCTTCACATGGTCAGCCAATAGGACAAAAAGTGCATCAAAGGCATTGATGTCTTTGTGAAAAGCTCTGAAATTATCCTTTTTTTTTTTTTTAAGATTTTATGTATTTATTTGACACAGAGACTGCCAGGGAGACAGAGACAGAGAGCAAGCACAAACGGGGGAACAGCAGGCGGAGGGAGAAGTAGGCTCCCCGCTGAGCCAGGAGCCCAACGTGGGGCTCAACCCCAGGACCCTGGGATCGTGACCTGAGCTGAAGGCAGCTGCTTAATCAACTGAGTCACCCACGCACCCCTGAAATTAGTCTCGACAGTGAAATACTAGGTCTACTACTGTAGGAGAACTCCAGATATCTGAAATATGATTTTATGCTATTTTTGTATGTTTGTAAGAGGGAAGGAGACATTTATTAAAGCAGTTAATGTGGGTTAGGCTCTGTGCTATGCATTTTGAAAACAGCAATCTTAGAAAATCCATTGACTCTCAGAGTTGGTATCAGACACTCCTTGTAGCCCAACAAATAGTCTTCCCTGCTTCTTTTCTAACAAAATCTATGTGCCCAGCTAAGAGCATTTGCTTTCCAGACACTTTCTCCTTTTGGGGGCCGTGGCGGTAGAGAATTTGCCAAGCAATGAGAAATATGCTAGAAGGTTCTAGAAAACTGTTGCTTTTCTGATGCAAGCCTTTTCTCTTCTAGCTCCTTTTATGTCCTTTTACCCTCCCCCATTTGTGATAGAACTGTCTTAAATGTTTCCTCTGTATACATTTAGAATTATATCAGATAATGTCATAACTATTCTTTTAACCATCAAACATACTTTAGGAAACTTAGGAGGAGACCAAAGACTATTATATCCATATTTTTGCTCATCATGTTTTTCTTTCTTTGTGATGCTCCAAGTTTCATTCATTGTTTCCTTCATGCCTTTTTTTTTTTTTTAAAGATTTTATTTATTTATTTGAGAGAGAAAGTGAGTGAGCAGGTATGAGCAGTGGGGAGAGGCAGAGGGAGAAGCAGACTCCCTGCCGAGCAGGGACCCCCCAATGTGGGGCTCAATCCCAGGACCCTGAGATCATGACCTGAGCTGAAGGCAGCTGCTTAACAGACTGAGCCACGCAGGTGCCCCTGTTTCCTTTGTGTTTAAGAAATTTCCTTTAGCTACTCTTATAGGGTAGGTATTATGGTGACAAATTCTTAGTTTTCCTTCATCTGAGAATGTCGTTACTTCCTTTTCTTTCCTGAAGGACATTTTCAGGGGGTTATCGGATTATGGATTGACAATTCTTTTCTTTAAATCCTAGGAAACTATTTTGACTTTTTTGTTTTTCTTTTTTTTTTTTCTGGTGTATGAGATCTCTGATGAGAAATTGTCCTCTGAGTGTTTTCCTCTGTAAATAAAGGTGTCTCTGGATGTCTGGCTATTTTCAAGATTGCTTTCCTGCCTTCAGTTTTCAGACGTTTGATTTTTTCAGACGTTGATTTAATGTCTCTTGCCGAATTTGGAAAGTTTCAGCCACTATTTCTGTGAGCACTTTTTACATTTTCTTTCTTTTTCACCTCCTGGTACTTCGATGACATGAATGTTTGATGTTAAGTTACTGTCTGACTGGTCCCTAAGGCTCTGTTCATTTTGTTCAGTCCATCTTCTCTCTGTTGTTCAAACTGAGTAATCTCTGTGTTCATCTTTCAGTTCCCTGATCTATCCTCTGTCTTCTCCTTTCTACTACTGAGCCCATCCACAGAACATTTTATTTGTTATCCTATTCTTCAATGCTAAAGTTTCCATTTAGCTCTTCTTCATAACTTTTATTTCTTTGTCAAGGCTTTCTATTTTTCATTTATTTCATGCATGTTCATGATTACTCACTGAAGCATTTTTATCATGACAGTTTGAAAAAATATATTTTTAAAGTATTTTATTTATTTGACAGAGGGGCGGGGCGGGGTAGGGGCAGAGAAAACAACCAGGGAGAGCTGCAGGCAGAGGGAGAGGGAGAAGCAGGCTCCCCTTGTTGCAGGAAGCTCAATGCAGCCTTGATCCCAGGGCCCCTGGGATCATAACCCAAGCCAAAAGCAGACCTTAACCGACTGAGCCACCCAGGCACCCCAGGTTTGAAAATTTTGGATAATTCTAGCATCTTTTCTCCTCTTGGGATTGACATCTTTTTTTTTTTTTTCTTTTGTTCATTTAGTTTGAGATCTTCCTGGTTCTTGCTGTGATGAAAAAAAAATGTTTTTTTAATGGAAACCTGGGCATCTTTATAGTATATTATAGGACCATGGGTCTTATTTAAACCTTCGGTTTTAGCTGACTTCCTCTGACATCACTCTGGCATCACTCTGTCCCGTTACTGTCTAGTGGAGGCAGAAGTTCAAACTTCTGCTCAGTTTCTGTTGACATGAAAGGGGTAGAGTTTGCCATTTCCAGACTGGGATAGAAGATCTGATTTCTTTTCTACTTTCCACTGACGCTGTAGAGGCAGGAACCTCATTACTTGCCTGTGGGGATGAAAGTCCCAGGTCCCTAGTTATCCTTTTTTGACATTACCCAGCAGATGTGACAGGGGGCTTCATTCATAATCTTGTGTGGGTGAAAACCCAGGTTCCTCTCTTGACTCTTGCTGTTGGGGATGGGACTACAGTTTCTGTGATGTTTAGCTGGAGTAGAGTGGGGATGGTATGAAGTTTTCTATCTTGCTAGGCTGGCCCTTTACTGGAACTTTGGCAAAAGCTAATAAGCTCTTGTTGCTTTGTGGTTTTTTTTCTTTGTTTGTTTGTTTTATCTACACTCATTGTTATTTCTAGGTCAACAGATTCTTCAGCTGTAGGTGTTGGGTATCTGACGAACCCCAAGAAACTCACAAGTAGGTCATCCCTTGGGTTTTGAAGCCCCTAGGCAATCTATTCTCTCCATCCTTCAGTTTTCCCACATTTGTTTTATATATAATGTCCATGCTTTTTAGTTGTACTTAGTAGGAGAGATAGGGAAAAATATTTCTACTTTATATTCCTTGAAGTAGAAATTGCTGGAGAACGTACATTTTTTAAACTTTTTTTTAAAGATTTTTATTTATTTATTTGGCAGAGATCACAAGTAGGCAGAGAGACAGGCAGAGAGAGAGGAAGGGAAGCAGGCTCCCCACCAAGCAGAGAGCCCGATGTGGGGCTCCATCCCAGGACCCTGGGATCATGACCTGAGCTGAAGGCAGAGGCTTTAACCCTCTGAGCCACCCAGGTGCCCCAAGAATGCTCATTTTTAATAAGCATCTCAGGTGATTCTGAGGTAGGTGTCTATGGGCCATACTTTGAGGAACATTTTATAGATAATGGAACTGAGCCCAGGGACACTAACCCAAAGGTGCATATGTCAAATACTTGAGTTGCACAATGCAAAGTCTAAACTAGGACCCCTTTGTTTCCCTTTCGATGTCATTTTCTCCTCTTGACACTAACTAAAACTACTAAGAGTACCAAAACAGATTGAAGTAACAATTTTATTGATATTGGTACTAAGATTAAATAATTTGCCTAAAAATAATGCATGGGCTTAAAGAAAAGTAGCGGCAGAGTCTAATTCACTTGCTTCCCACAATCTACAATGTAATTTCCACTGAGAAGGATTCCAGGCGATTGTTCCAAAACGAGGCATGGTCTGTACATGAAAGAGTTGTTCTTGGAATGAAAGTCTCTGCAATCTATTGATGGTGCTGCGCACAGCCTGGATAGCCTGACTCATACCCGGTGAAGCTCTTCCAGTTATGTTAATACTCATTTGGCAGCTGCCTCTATAATTGCCTAAGTCAGTTGGTAGACATGAAGGAAATGTTAATTCTCTGCAAATATAGTTATTCATAACTTGGTGTCAATCGTACCACCCTCAATAGAGACAGCTCCTCAGATGTCATGGCATTAGGGATGGGAGATGTGTATTTAGTCAGCTTCGGGGAGCCCTTGAACTCCCTAAAGGCAAATCTGGAGGGACAGGAAATGGCGTGAGACTGAAGGCAGCATAACAATACATCTAATGAAATATGGGCATCCTTCAGTGGCTGCCGTCATTTGACTAGCCCTACGCACAGGTTGTACCAGATGGCACTCATGGTTTCCATCAATGTGGAAATGTGATGAAGAAGGGGAGGAGAAAAATGGATGAGAAAAATAACACCAGTCTGCACAGCTGAAAATAATTATGATTACGTAGCTAATGACCCAGGGAATTAGACAAAGCCAAACTCGTTGGAACTCAGGCCACATGCAGGCAGATGTCACAACTTAATGACAAAAGATGAATTGCTTTATCTCCTACAGAGTAACTCATGATGAAGAGTTGCACTTCTCTTTTTTTAATTGAAATGTAATTGACATACAATATCCTATTAGTTTCAGGTGTACATCATCGTATCCTTTTTGGTGTTTTTGTGCACTATGAAATGATCGCCACAATGTCAGTTATCATCTGTCACCATACAAGGTTATTAAAATATTATTGACTATATTCCCCATGCTGTACATTTCACCCCATGACTTATTTATTTTAGAACTGAAAGTGTGTATCTCTTAATCCCTTTCACCTACTTTGCCTGCTCCCCAATCCCTCCCCACTCTGGTAACCAACAGTTTGTTTCCTGTGTCTGTGAATCTGTTTTTGCTTCATTTTGTTCATTTGTTTTGTTTTTTAGATTTCACATTTAAATGAAACCATATGGTATTTGTCTTCCCTGGTCTGACTTATTTTACTTAGTGTAATACCTTGTAGGGCCATCAGTGTTGTTGCAAATGGCAAGATTTCATTTTTTTCTATGACTGAGTAATATTTCATTTATATATATATATGTGTGTGTGTGTGTGTATATATATATATATATATAATCATTCCGTTATATATATCACATATATGCATCATATATATCTCACATCTTCTTTATCCATTCACCTGTGAGTGGCCATTGGGTTATTTCTGTACCTTAGCTACTGTAAATAATGCTGCAATATACATAGGGGTGCATATATCCCTTCCAATTTGTGTTTCCATTTTCTTTGGGTAAACACCCTGAAGTGGAACTGCTGAATCATATGGTAGTTCTATTTTTAATTTTTGAGGAACCTCCATACTATACCAACATGCATTTTCACAGACTGTGTACAAGAGTTCCTTTTGCTTCACATCTTTGCCAACACTTGTTATTTTTTGTCTTTTTGATAATAGCCAATCTGAGAGGTGTGAAGTGATACTTCATTGTGGCTTTGATTTGCATTTCCCTGATGATTAGTGATCTTGGACATCTTTTCATCTACCCATTGGCCATCTGTATATCTTCTTTGGAAAAATGTCTAGTCAAGTTTTCTGCCCATTTTTTTAAAATCTGTTGGGGTTTTTTGTTGTTTTTATTTTGATACTAAATTGTGGAGGTTCTCTATATATTTTGGATACTAACCACTCATTAGTGTATGATTTGCAAATAGACTCTCCCATTCACTAGGTTGCCTTTTTCATTGTGTTGATGCTTTCTTTGGCTGTGCAGGAGCTTGTTATTTTCATATAATCCCATTTGCTTATTTTAGCTTTTGTTGGCCTTGTGTGAGGAGACTGCTCCAAAAAATACTAAGACTGATGTCAAAGAGTTTGCAGCCTATGTTTTGTGTTTTTTTTAAAAAGATTTTATTTATTTATTTGACAGAGATCACAAGTAGACAGAGAAGCAGGCAGAGAGAGGGGGGGGGGGAAGCAGACTCCCTGCTGAGCAGAGAGCCTGATGTGGGGCTCGATCCCAGGAACCTGAGATCATGACCTGAGCTGAAGGCAGCGGCTTAAACCACTGAGCCACCCAGGTGCCCCAGCCTATGTTTTTTTATAGGAGTTTTATGGTTTCAGGTCTTACATTCAAGTCTTTAAGCCATTTTGAATTTATTTTTGTATATGGTGTCAAATGGTGGTCCAGTTGTATTCTTTTGCATGTAGCTGTCCAGTTTTTCCAACACCACTTATTGAAGAGGTTTGTATGTTCTTGCTCCTTTGTCATAGATTAATTGGCCATATATATACATGGGTTTATTTCTGGGCTTCTTCTTTTATTCCATTCATCTATGTGTCAGTTTTCATAGTACCATATTGTTATGATTACTATTACTGTAATATAGTTTGAAATTAGGAAGTATAGGTCCAGCTTTGTTTTCCTTCCTCAAGATTGCTTTGGGTATTTGAGGTCTGTTCTTGTTTCATACAGATTTTAGGACTCTTATCTACTTATGTGGAAAATGTCATTGCTATTTTGATGGAAGTTGCATTGAATCTGTAGATTGCTTTGAATGGTATGGACATTTTAACAATATAAATTCTTCCAACCCATGAGCATGGAATATCTTAACATTTGTTTGCATTGTCTTCAATTTCTTCCATCAGCGTCTTATAGTTTTCAGACTACATGTCTTTCAACTCCTTGGTTAAATTTATTCCTAGATATTATTCTTTTTGATGCAAAGAAATTGGGGTTTTTCTTTCCAAATCCCTATCTTAGAATAAAATCATAAGGAGACCCATGTCATGAGTATCTTTTCATTTTGAAAAGGAATTTAAATGGGCCTCCTGGGTGGGTCAGTCCGCTAAGTGTCCACCTTCAGCTCGGGTCATGATCCCAGGGTTCTGGGATTACGCCCACAGCAGGTTCCTCCCTCAGCAGGCAGTCTGCTTCTGCCTCTCTCTCTGCCCCAATCCCTCTAACCCCTCACCCACCACTTGTGCTGTCTCTCTCTCAAAAAAATAAATAAAATTGTTAAAAAAAAAAAAAGTAAAAGAATTAACTAGCAACAGTTTTGGACTCTTAAAAAAAGTCAAGAAATTTTAATCAGTATTATATTGGTATTTACTACTCCTACAGGAGTAGTAAGCAGCAACCCACAGGAAGTTGGAGATAGTCTTTCTGCCACCAAAACATAGATTATGCATTCCTTGGAGGAAAGGGTAAAAATCTTACGCTTTTTTTGTGGCCACTTAAAAGCATTTATTGAGATTCTGCCATGTATGTGCCCCTCCTTTAACAACTTGTATTGGAAAGATGAAAAAAATACTACCCTTGCTCCCCTTCTGGAGTTTTGCTTATAGTAGTATACACTTTGTAAATATTGATTCACAGTGGATGACTGATTGCTATTCCCTACATATACCCTACCGAGGTTATTGAAATTCTCACCAGCCTTCCATTAAAGCTGTGACAACTAATATTCAGATGCTGGCGGCTGGAGTATTCATTCTTTAATTCACTTACTCAGTCACTCAGCAAATCTCTGTTGAATACCTATTATGTTCCAGGCACAAATTTGGACCTAGGTTTAAATTAGTGAACACAATTTTAATATTAATATATCATATATGAGTATATGATATGTTAAGCCATGATCTGTTTAAAAAAATAATGGTGCTGGGGTGCCTGAGTGGCTCTACTGGTTAACATCTACCTTTGGCTCAGGTCATGATCTCAGTGTCCTGGGATCGAGCCCCACATTGAGCTCTGCTCAGTGGGGAGCCTGCTTCTCTCTCTCCCTGTTGCCCTGCTCTCTCTCTCAAATAAATAACATTTAAAAAAAATTAATGGTTCAAGAAGAATAACAAGCTTATCATTTAGAAATCATTGGTGGAATTATTGACAGTTAAAAAGGTTCATGAGTGTCTCAACTAATGTATTGGCCAGTTAGGAGAAAAATGTAAAGCAAATGCCATTAATATGTTGTCTTAAAAATTATTTTTATAAAAAATGTATTTGGGGAGCTGATAGCTCAGAAGTTTGGCAATGAAAGACCAAACATTTTAAACCCATGTAATTGGTTGAAATCCAGCCAAAACTGATAACAAATGCAACTCTTCCCCATCTGCTGGTTTATGTTAATGAGTTGGTGATCTCATTTAGTTTGCTAGGAGACAGGTGTCTATATTACTAAAGCAGCAACTCACTTGGCACCTAGCCCTGGTCTCAGGCAAAGTCTTGAATTTAACTGTGGGGTAGTACTCAGCTTACAATATGGTCCTAAGAATCCCAGGACAAGAGAGTACAGCTAGAATTGAAAATCACTGTAGGTCTGTATCCAGTCTGTCCGAGGAGTGAATCAACCATGGCAGGTCAGATTCTAGTCTGCCATGTGTACATTCTTTACCTGATTCCTGCAGAGTTGAAGATTTGCCAACCAGAGATCTCTGATAGAAATTTTTGCTAGATTCTATCAAACCCAAATACCAATACCAAACCTGATTGGATTATGCCTTATTTCCTTCTGGAACTTTCATGATTTTCCAGGAAACAGGAGAATGCAAGTTTTTTTTTTTTTTTTTAAACACTTGTAGGAATAAAATATCACAGATAGAGTATCACTGGTAGGAAAAACCCTAACCTTTAATATACACCTGTTATTGAAAAAGAGAGAAGTGGAGAAGAGTGTAGACTATGAAATTAGAGAAGAGCTTCAGTTCAAATTCTCTTATGGTCACTTATTTTTGTAACTCTAGGGAAGTTACTTAGCCTTTGTTGTTCTCATTTCTTCTAACCATAAAATGGAAATAGTAGAATTACCAAATTCCTAGAAAATTGTTATGAGGTTGAGTTAATGTGTGTAATATATTTAGAACAATACCTGGCCTGTATAGTAAGTGTTTTGCACAAGTTATCCCATTGTACTCTGTGCCAAGAACTGTGCTAATTCAGTGGGGGGAAAATCCTCACATTATTGAATTGTGACATCAGGTATTATGTGCTCCCACATACAGCAGATAAGGGCACTAAATTTCAGAATGATGAATGGTATGGAGGAGTTAAGATGGCTTATCGAGTCTTTCTAATGTCAAACCAAGATCTTTCTACTGTAGTTAGTTGCTTGAGATCGCACAGCAAGTAAGAGGGGAACGGGGATTGTGATCCGCGATTCCTGGTTCTCAGTTATTGAATATACCGTTCATGCGTTAGGTGAACCATAATTAGAGAAATAAAGTAATGTCCAATTTCTTATTTTGTTAGTACAAGGGAAAAATATATACACTTTAGTGAGGAATGTCTAATTTTATGATTTTTAAAAAAATTTTATTTATTTATTTGAGAGAGAAAGCAGAGCAAGAGAGAGAGAGCATGTACAAGTGGGGGGTGGGTACAAAAGAGGGCAGAGGAAGAGGGAGAAGCAGGTTCCCGCTGAGTGGGGCTGGACCTCAGGACCCCTGGCATCATCACCAGCCTAAGCCCAATCATCAAATTAGGGCACCTGGATGGTTCAGGCTTAACTGAGCCATCCAGATTCCCCTAATTTTGTGGTTTTTTTTTTTAAGATTTTATTTATTTATTTGACAGACAAAGATCACAAGTAGGCAGAGAGGCAGGCAGAGAGAGAGGAAGGGAAGCAGGCTCCCTGCTGAGCAGAGAGCCCAATGCGGGGCTCGATCCCAGGACCCTGGGATCATGACCTGAGCCAAAGGCAGAGGCTTTAACCCACTGAGCCACTCAGGCACCCCAATTTTATGATTTTTTTAGAAATAATGATTAATGGCCAGGGAAACTTAATTTAAAAAATATATTAATTGCTACTACATAGCAAGTATTATGTTTAATTCAGGGGTCATAGAGGTAAACAGTACAGGTAAGATGATTCCTGGAAAATGCCTAATAAATTCCAATTACTCAGATTAATTTTTTCTTTCATCACATTCTTTCATCACATTCTTGAAAACCTTGTTTTGATTCTATAGGCTTTTACTTTCAAACAAAAATAATTATACTTGGCTGTAAGAATTTGATAGCAACTATAACCATGAGCTGTAAAAAATTATCATCAGGTACTTAAAAGGAAGAGATTGTTTTAATTATTTTTCTGTTGGACTTGGCTCATTAAGATCTGTACATGTTCAAGATCCACTCGAGTGAGTGGACTGCGTGGTGGTGCTACGATGGCATCTCCATGACTTTAAGAGCTTCCAGAAGAGGTAGACCATAATGAAGGCATTCATTAGAGGTCTATGAACCAGGGAGGTGGCACGCATGAAAGTTCCCACATCATCATTCATACTGATCTGATTAACTCCCCCAGTTTCATTTCCAGAGTGCAGGGATCAGGAATTTTGGCAACCATCTGGGTAACAGAAGTCCCTCCCCAAGGATCTTGTAAATTTCTGTCCATATGTTCCCTGTAAAACTGCATTGCCGACGGCTTTCTTCCCGCAGCTCATGTCTACAAAGATGACCAGCCAACCAGATCCTGTGACAGGGCCCTTCAGCCTTTCAGGAATATGCCAATGTTTTCATTCCTCACTTGGACGTATACATGATTTTTATTGAAAATGGGAGCACTGAGAATAGTAGCAAATACATTAGACGCAGGAAGATATTTTCAGACAGTAAACTTAAAATACATAGAGCCATTATAAAAGGACTTTGTATATAAGATGCACCAAAATATAGTGTCCCTTCTTAAAGTACAACACCTGAGAAGAAACCTTTAGGAACATGAAGTCTGATATAATTCTCTCCAACTGGGGGAAACTCCAGGGAGAGAGATACACATTGATTTATTTGGATTATCCTACAAATGCCATTTTTAACAACTTCCAAACTAAGGCTTGATTCATAGAATTATGATTATTAAAATGATAGCAATCTTGGGCAGGGTTTCTCTTATCTGATTTCCCTAAATCCCAAGACAGCCCTTGGTAGAAATGTCTTATACTTATCAGCCGCTTTCATCAACTGAATAATAAATGAGAGTTTCCCTCTTCTGAATAACTCAGAGGAGTATGTGCTTAGAGATTCTACATGCTCCCCTTTTCTCTTGTTTTCAGTCTGAGCTAGAATATTTATCTCCCTGTACTCATCAGAAGATACCTATTTATAGGTTGTTTGAGCATGGCAATAAACATTGAATATTTAGCTCATTTTTGAGAGCTGAAGGAAAAGATACAGACTCTAAGACTGTTCCTATTCTTAAGATTTCATTTATAGCCCTGCTATTGAAAGGAGAACCACACAAATATCAGTTTTATCAGGGGTAGAGCTGTTAAAATCTGCTTCCTATTCTTAGAGAGCCAAAAACCCCTGTGTAACAGGTGAGAATGGGCAAAACTTGACCTTCCAAGGTCTTGATTCCTGATGAGAAAACATGTCAGAAAAACTAGATTGTGTCTGCGGAAGCTCAACCTGTCCCAAACTATTGACATTCCCAGCCAGATAGTATCTAAAACTACTCTGAGGAATGCATAGATACAAGATTGTGATTTTTCTCCCTGGGACCCTAGGCCCAAACACACCCTTGTGGCGGGGAGGGTATACTTAAGAAGAAATAGTTGTTTCCATTGAAAATAAACCCATAGAGATGTGGGTCAGAGGCAGGACATAAACGCTCAACTTTAGAAATTCACGAGTTACAATCTTCTCTACTTTGTGGGGTTATGGGTTATTGTGGTCCACCCGCAGTGCCCAGGGATAAACAGAGTGATTCCAATGGTGGATGTAAACCACCTCTTGATAAGTAGGCGTGTTGGAATAAAACAAGACTGTGGCTGGGTAAGGGACCCTGAAGTTCTGTTTGAGGCTTTGTACAAACTGTGCACAAACTCTGTCAATCAAACTCCACTTAATTAATTTATCAGGTTTACCAGTGCTCTGCTATAAAGAATAGTCACTGACACCCACAGGGTGAGCAACCAACGTGGTTTGCCCAAATCTATCCTGGTTTTAACGCCAAAAGTCCTGAATCCCAAGAAACCATTGGTGATAGGAAAACCCAGATAGTCGGTCACCTTAATCATTACACATTCATTGAATTTGGATACCTAAAAGAAACTCTGTAGTGACTCATGCAATTTTGTTCCCACCAGTTGAATTGAATGTTTACCAAGAATCTGTTATGCCATTTGTTCCAAAACCTGTTTATTTACTTGTTGTTATAATTACTTAATTTAATTAAATATAATATAAATTGATGAAATATCTGTGTGAAAATAAAGTGTTGTGTCGCTATGGCAACTAATTTGAATGTTTTAGAAAGACCCAATAAAGAAAAGTTGCTAAAGAAATTTTATTACATGATATTTTGACAAGACGACCATAAATGATTCAGAAAAAGATATATATCACAAATACCTCTAAGTTCTCATTCCTTGTTATAGAAATTGAAAATGGAAATATAGATAATCCATTATGAGTGTGGTTTATGTAAGAAAGATGACAGGGAATGCTGAGCAGATGATCTGTGCATAAAGAAAAG
Organism: Martes martes; assembly: GCF_963455335.1. NCBI lineage: Eukaryota > Metazoa > Chordata > Mammalia > Carnivora > Mustelidae > Martes > Martes martes. Next base: position 175,708,505 of record NC_137888.1, on the reverse strand, counting down.
ACCTTGGCCTTACACCAAAAGATTGTATTGCATTTTCTATGTTCCAGACTAAACATCAAATATGTCAGGCATGTATAATTCAGTAATTATTCCCCATGATCATGAGTTGTGCTTTTCTTTGTGCCCAAACTTTCAATAAGATCCTATGAACTTATTATTCTCCATCAGTCACTGTATGTTGATGCCTGGCATTGTGTAACAGAGAGGAACAGAGACACACGAACACAAGTTGTAATTTTTGTCTGCCAAGGACCAGGTCTGTTTTATTCCCTATTGCCAGGAACCTTGATTGCTACCAGCAAAATACTAAGAGCTCCCTGTATGAGGAATGTTTGATAAATGAACAATCAGTGAATGAATGAATGAATGAACGAATAGACATCTTTCAAGAACCGTATACTTGACCTGAGAGAATTAAATGTTAAATCATTAAAAATTAAAATATATATTATTTATTTAATTTTTTTTCCCTTAGAGAAAGAATAAGCAGGCATCTGTTTATGGTACTTTTCTAAGTATTAGAAAGATTATAAAGATGGATAAGTTACATAATATAAAAAAGTATAAGCATGCACATATTCAAAATTTAATGATGGGTTCAGCATTGGCATAAACCAGTCAGAGCAGAGACTGGACAGTCAGAAAGGATATCATCATCATCCAGGTAATGGTACAGGTGAACTGAGGAATTGGACCTGAATTTAAGGAAGAAAGTAATCAGTGCTGAGCTGGCCTTGGAATTCAATCATTATGAGTACAGACAGGATTTGGTGTCAAACAGACCTGATTTAAAGTCAGATTCTCACACTTAGAACTGTTGGCACATGGGTAATTTATTTAACTGCTCTCAGCTTCAGCTTTCTGGTCTGTACAATGGGCATAATGATGCTTAAGTAGTTACAAGGATCAACTGCAGTAACGTATTGACATACATTACACTTATGCGCAGTTTCTGCCCATGGCAAGCACTTTGCAGCTGTAAGCTATTATTAAGAGAAATAGGCTGTAAAAATTTGAGAAGATTTCAAGACGAAACTAGCATTTGAGCTTCTAAAACGATGGTGAGTTTGGATATGGGCAGGAAGGGGTGTAGGGAGGACAGAGAATACAAAAGAAAGAGTTTTCAGGCCCAAGAACAGCAGGAGCAGTATAGATCCAGGGAATGTTGGTAAATGGACAAGAAGAACAAAAAGGTTGGAGCATGGGAAGAAAGGGGAGTGGCTACCTAACTTGGAGCACACTGGAATTGCTTTCGAAGTTTGGGGAACAAAACGCTCACTGCAGCCTGGAATATTCAGCCAGTCTGTTGCAGAGGGTAAACTCAGTTAAAGAGAAAGAGACCCGGTATCAGGCAGTCTGTCCCTTGCAAAAGTAAGAGCCCTTTGAAAACTCCTTATGCAACCATGAGATGAGTGGAAAAAGAGGAAGGGCAGCCGCTTATCCAACCCCAAACCTTTCTACTTGCGGGAGCGTTAGTGAACCGTCTGTAAGTGCCTACATTATGACTTTGGCAATAGAAAATTTCCTCATCTCTTCTTTTGATTTTGGTATAGAGATTGCAGTACTTAAGTTATGTGATTTGAAATGGTCTTTCTTCCTCATGTGATGTGCTTTCAGCCACCTCATTAATTTTGATTTTATGGTCAATAAAATTTCTGTTATTTCTGCAAATTTCATATCTGGTTAATCTCTAGGATTTCTTGCCTTTTTATCTTGTTTTCACAAGTACCAATCCTTGCCTCAGTGTTAGTGCATTTCCTCCTTCAACTGGAGTCTTATTCTTCCTGAAGATCTTTCCTGCCCTTGCCAACCTATGTATTTTCCATGTTCTGATCTCCTATGGACCTTATTAACCATGTTTATCATTAACCTTTATATCACATACAATAATTCTTAGATTTTAGGTGAATAAATGTATCATGTACCTTTCTATTCCACTAAATCATAATCTCCGCCCCCCCCTGCCACCCCCTGCCACCATGCTATTTATTCTACAGATATAAGCTGAGTATGTCCTTTGTACATGACACTCACTGGGGATATGGATAGAACAGTAAACAGCCACACTCCCTGCTATCATAGACCTTAGGTGTAATATGAAAGATGACAGAAATGAGATGTAACTAAATGAAATGATTTCTAATAATGATAAGTCCTCAAAGAAATTAACCAGATGATGTGTTGGCAGGAGATTGCTAGGATGAAGCAGGGCATATGAGAGAATTCAGAAAAATCTTTTTGTTGAGATTATGTTTGGAACGAGACGGGAATCACAAGAGTAGACACCACAGGGATCTGGGAACAGATTCTTTGGACTGAAAGAACAAGTACAAAAAACCCTGAGGCAAGGCCAGGTTGACCTCTTTGAGAAACACAAAATGGTACACAAAAAGGCTGGAACCTAGTAAGCAAGCAGGTAGTGATGCAGAAACAGAAGGGAGCTAGACCATGTAGGTCCAGACGATGTAGACAGAGTTTGGATTTTACTGTAAGTGAAATGGAAAGTCAGAGGAAACTTCCAAGTAGAAATCAGACTTGAATTTTTTGAAAGATTCCATTAGCAAAAAAAAAAATTCCTATTAGCTATTGGATGGCTAATTGTTTGGAGCAGGGGCAAAAAAATAAGCTTGTGAAGATGTCATTGCTGAAGTCCAGCTGAGAATTGATTTTTGCCTTGCGCTAGGATCACAGCAGTGGTGTCAGAGGGAAGTGTGTGGATTCGCAACACCTGTTGAAGGTAATACAGGTGGCCATGACAGGATTTGCTAATGAAACGAATGTCGGAGAAAGAAGAGACAAATTAAGAATGAGTCCTCCTTGTTTGTGCCAAGCATTTGAGTGGATGGTGCCATTGTTGAAAAGTCAGAATTTTTTTTTTAATTTCAATTTATTGATGGGTTCTCATTTAAGAAAATGTTTTTCTCATTGAAACTAATGATAGCCCTTTTTATTGTTCTTATTTATTTATTTTTTAAGATTTTATTTATTTATTTGACAGAGAAAGAGAGACAGTGACAAAGGGAACACAAGCTGGGGGACCTGAGTCGAATGCAGATGCTTAAGGACTGAGCCACCCAGGCGCCCTGATGATAGTCCTTTTTAAAAGGTAATGTGTTAAACAACTTTTCAAGTTATGTTGATGGCTGTACGATATCTCCCCAACTTTCTTTTTTTTAAATTCCTGTAATATATGTCAGAAGGTAGCAAACTTTTTTTGCAAAGGACCAATTAGTAAATAATTTAGGCCTTGTGGGCCACACTGTCTTCAGCCGTAGGCATTTCATAGGTGAATGAGTGTGGCCGTGCTCCAATACGGATTTAGATTTATTACAAAAAAGCAGCTGTGGACTGTAGTTTGCCTACACCTCTTGCATATGGTCATAGAATGATAATTCATACTACTCTTCAAAAATATATTCAACTTAGGAATGGAGGCTTCAGAAGAATACAAAACCAGACTTATTTTTTCTTAAGTGCCATTTCATTTTATTTGTTGAGAATTCCAGTAAGTGTTTATGTTCAAATACTCATCCCGAAATGTGCAGGGTATAGAAACTGGAAATCTGATACAAGCATTTTGATTACAGGATCTCTTTGTTTTCAAACCTCAATAGAAAAATGGAGGTTAAAAGGCCTTTTAATTGAGGCCTTAAATTGAGTGGCAGAGGTGGAATATTTATTGTTATTTTTAATTCAGTTCAATTATTCCAAGTGGCTTTTCATTCTTCTAATTTATTTTTTAAAGTATTCGTCCTTGAAAGGTGCCATCTGAATTCAACAATCAGTTCCCCTTTGTAGGGGTCAGAGATAGTTACTGTCTGTATCTCATAGAAAAATAAAGCCCCTATGTTCTAAAGGTTATTAATATTTACTCCAAATTGTGATGTATTGAAGTCACAGCTTTTATCTCGCCTCTGAGGTCCTGATAACAAAAAAGACAGGAAGATCAATAGCCACATGATGGGTAACTAATTGCTTTTGCTTCAACCTGCAACCTTCCATCCCTCTCGAGCTCATTGCAAAGTCCATTTGACAATCTCGGATATTGTTTTCAACCTTGGCTATCCACAGTCTGGATTCCAAACTGAGTCGGAAAAATACGTGAACACCTTTTCAATTGACAGTGCTTTACACATACTCCTCAGTGCTATCCATACAAAAAATTATTAGAGACAATTGGTAAGATGATTATCAAGAAATGGAACTTCTCTTTGCTGAGAGTGATTATCTACTAAGTGGTATTTAATTATTTTTTGGTTATATTTGTAATGGTTTCAGTCACTATTGCACAGTCAAACTTCTCGTGCAAAAATCATTTATTTAGTGCTTATCTCGTACCACTGTTTTTAGCTAACACATTTTCATCAATAACTGGAGGTCATATTCTCATCTAAAGGCTTAACAAAATTAACTTCTTGGATCTTTATAGCTCCACAAGGTAGGTTCTACAGAAGTATCTCTAGCTTTACAGTAAAAAAATAATAATAATAAAAATAAAACTTCCAGATTTCCTGCTTGTCAATTTTTTTTTTAAGATCTTATTTATTTATTTGACAGAGAGTGAGAGATCACAAGTAGGCAGAGAGGCAGGCAGAGAGAGAGGAGGAAGCAGGCTCCCTGCTGAGCAAAGAGCCCGATGCGGGGTTCGATCCCAGGACCCTGGAATCATGACCTGACCAGAAGGCAGAGGCTTTAACCCACTGAGCCACCCAGGCGCCCCCTGCTTGTCAAATTTGTGACCTTGGGCAAATTCATTAATCTCTTTGTGCCTCTGTGTTCTCATCAATAGTTTGGGAATAACGACAATGCCTTCCTTATTGGGTTATAAAGTAAGTTAATATTTTAAGGCACGTGGGAGCATTCCTGGCATATGTTAAGGATTTTTAACCAGTAAGATAAAGCTAACTTGCCCAAAGTCATAAAGCTAGTAATGGCAGGGCCCTTATTTACAAGATGCTACAGAGAATACAGAGATAAATCAACAAACTGGAAGATCTGGCATGTATATATCCTGATGGATAAGAACATTTTAACGGTATTCTGTCTGGTTTTTCCTTTTAGCATCATATTCTTATTTTACTGAGTAAGAAATAAATCTCTACCCATGCAAAGTGAGAGAGAAATTGTGCCTTTGCCCATCAGTTTATATCTACTGGTAGGAAATACTCACCTTTGAGGCAAACAAACTGAATACAGCAGACCCCCTTATCTAAGGTTTCACTTTCCGCAGATTCAGTTACCCTGAGTCTCCAATGGTCTGGAAGCAGGTAATCCTTCTGATGTATGTCAGAAGGCCAGTGGTAGCCTAACACCACATTGCAACACCAACATCATTCACCTCACTTCATCTTCTCCCATAGGCGTTTTACCACCTTGCATCATCACAAGAAGGGTGAGAACAGCATAGTAAGAGATTTTTGAGAGAGAGAGAGATTGCATTCCCGTCACTTTTATTACAGTGTGCTAAAACTGTTCAATTTTATTACTAGTTATTGTTGTTAATCTCTAACTGTGACTAATTTATTAATAAAAGTTTATCATAGGTATAAAAGTATAGGGAAAAAAACATAGTGTCTATAGAGTTTGCTACTATTTGTGGTTTCAGGCATCCACTGGGTGTTTTGGAAGATATCCCCGGTGGATAAGGGTACTGTCTATGAGTCCATTCTTGTTTATGTTGTTTTCAGTGTTTGCACTGATGCACAGCTACAGTGACACCTTCCTGTTGAGAATTTGCTGGGTTGAACAATTGTAGGGAGTAGTTTTTCCAATAAATCAAATACTTATCATTTTTCTGTTAAAACACTGATTATATTTTTTGTTATTAACTTTTAAAATTTCTTACCGGGGCGCTTGGGGAGCTCAATGGGTTAAAGCCTCAGCTTTAGTCATGATCGGGTCATGATCCCAGAGTCCTAGGATCGAGCCCCTCATCGCATCGGGCTCTCTGCTCAGTGGGGAGCCTGCTTTCTCCTCTCTTTCTGCCTGCCTCTCTGCCTACTTGTGATCTCTCTCGGTCCAATAAATAAATAAAATCTTAAAAAAAAAAGATGCTTTAAAATTTCTTACCAAACATTGAGCATTAACAGTATAGTTATTCATAATTAAGAGCTTCTGAAGGTCATTTTCATTTCTGCAGTTATAGGTGTATTTCTTCCTGACCCACATCCTCCAATACTGTGCATTTTGATGAGTGATTAATTTTAAGGATGACTGAGATAACTTTTGCAAGACTGTACATTCATTCTTTTCCACTCATCTTGCTCAGTGGCTGCCCTCAATTTTGATCAGAGATAACCTCGCTTTTTCTTCTTAACTAGCAGTGTTTCAATATTTCATCACCTTAGTTTAAACACTTGATTTATTCACTCTCAATGTGCGCCCAAAGTTATTTCTTAGCTAGATGAGAAATTTTAAAAAGAGATAAAAGAAAAGCTTGCAAAATATTCAGGTTTCTTTCTTCTTCCTCTTGATATATCACTTGTATTGAGAGAGAAACCCAGCCAATCTGATGAATGAAGCAAGAAGTGTTGGGTTCGCATCTATTTTAGGAATGAGTCTTCTTTGGTTGATGAGCCTTCTATGCCCAGGCTGCAGTGCTGTGCTGGTCGAGAATGTTTCTTTATCAAAGTACCAACACAGAAAACGAACTAAAAGCCTCTTAAAGACTTCTCGCTTATGTCCATAAAAATCCCATCCTCAAATGTGGACAAATTGATGGGGGTGGTGTTGGAAATGCAGCCAAAGAGATTTAGTTAAGTCAGGAGACACTTTCCATAGAATGACATGGCCCATATATTGAAAACCAAGTATTTGACATAGCCATTGCCTTAGAATCATTCCCTTGGTGTTGCAAGACCTTTAAAAGCTTTCCCGAATAAAGCCGATTTACTTTCTTGGAGTCTTGTACTTTTAATGGGCTTCATGCTGTTACAAATACTCAGACAGGACTTCCCTTTCAATTCCCTGAAGGGTTAGCTTGAGACAATTAAATCCCCTTTGTGAACCTTTTGGAAGTAATCTTGAGCTAAGGCAGTAGGGAAATAATTGCCATAGATCACTTTCTAAGTGTGGTCTCCTAACCAGAAGCATTAGGATCACCTGCTAATTGTTAGAAATAAGAATTTTGCAGCCTGACCCCAACCCTACTCAATCTGAATGGCGTGGAGGTGGAACCCACCTACCAGATGCACTGGGTTCATAGAAAGACACTTAACAAAGAAACGCATGCTCTTTTATGAAGTCTGTGAAAATGCCATCATCTGTGGTTCTGATATTTGACTCTAGCATGTTTCCAGAGTGAACCATTATTTTAATAAGTGCTAATTTCTCCAAGCCAATCATCCTCTCAGCATAAATCTTGCCTGGTATTGTCATACCTTATTTTCTAATGTGATATGACCACTACTTAGGTACCTACCAAATTATACCAGTGACTGTCTCTCTCACTTCCATCAAACTATAACCCCTGTTTCATGTCTCCTTACAACATTCATAAATACCCTCAGTGCTTCATTCATTCATTCTTTTTTTTTTTTTTAAAGATTTTATTTATTTATTTATTTATTTATTTATTTATTTATTTGGAGAGGGGATGAGTGAGCAGAGGGAGGGGCAGAGGCAAAGGGAGAGATAGAATCCCAAGTAGACTCCATACTGAGCTCAGAGCCTGACACAGGGCTCGGTCTCTCAGATCATGACCTGAGCTGAAATCAAGAGTCAGATGCTTATCTTACTGAGCCACCCAGGCACCCCAGTATTTCATTCTTTCCAATGTTTTGTTGTTTTGTTGTAAATTCCCTTTCTCCCATTAGGTAGAGAGCTAATGGATTATTGGTGTGTTCAGTCAAGAAACATGATTCCTCTCATGTGTTCAAGTTGAGTGGCTGGGATATATTTTGTTCCCATCTCTGCTCTGCAGGGCAAGTGCATTAAGCCCCCTGGGCTTCAGTTTTATTACCTTTAAAGTAGAGCTGCTAATTTCTGTTGTTTAACACTTGCATATCGCCTATTGTGTCATACATAAATATGCCTTTATATGAACTAATCAACAAATTCTCACCACTGCCCTATAAGATAGGCATCATTTTTATAACCATTTTGCTGATGAGAAAACTAAGGCAGAGAAGCGTTAACTCACACAAGGTCCTGGGACTGTATGTGATGAGACTGATAGCCCAGTAATCTGGGGCCCAGTGTGAGGTACTGAACCCCATGCCCGTTGCTCTGTAATCTGAAGCTCTGGGTGTTGCATATACTTAGACAGGGTCTGACACGATCACCTTTGATATAGAGTTGCTACTTTCAACCACCTGAAAGTTCTGTGGAAGGAGAAAGACATGGAAATGAAATCAGTAAAATGTCATGGGTGTATGTTAGTTTCCCATTGCTAATATAACAAATTACCAAACACTTACTGGCTTAAAATAACACAAATTTATTATCTTTCCATTCTAGAAGTCAGAAATCTGAAACATATGTCAATAGGTTAAATGCAATATTTTAACAGGGCTACATTCCTTCTGGAAGCTCTAGGAGAAAAACTGTTTCTCTGCCTTTTCCCATTTCTAGATGCTACCCGCTTTCCTTGTCTTTTGCTTCTCCCCCATCCTCAAAGCCAGGGATGACATCACTTCAGCCTCTTCTTCCATTGTCACACCTTCTCTAACTCCAACACTCCTACCCCCTCTTCCACTTCTAAGGACACTCACGGCTACCTTGGATAATCCAGGATAATTTCCTCATTTTAAGATTTGCAACTTAATCATATTTGCAAAGATCCTTTAGCAATGCAAGATGACACATTCACAGGTCCTGGGGATCAGGATGTAAACCTCTTTGGGGAGCTGTTATGATGCCTACCACAATGCATTTTACAGACGTATGCTCACATACACGTGCATATGTGTGCACGCACATGTACACACAAGTTACAAAGGAGAGGGTGAAGAAAGTCACAGAACATTTTTGAAGCGATCATGCTTGAATGTAAAAGAATGCTTAATTATGAATAGATTTTCCATTAGTCAGTCGAGAAGGAAGGGAAGGCATTTCCAAGACCCTCCAATCCTGACAGTCGTGGCGCAGTCAGGTGTAGTTCTCGTGATGAGAGGATTGTATTCCAGGGGTAGCGGTGTGTGGAGTTGAAGCCAAAATGGTAAGTAGAGGTCAGATAATTGATGTCATTGAATGACAAGCTAAGTAAGGCATTTGGCTTTTATTGGCTGACAGTGGGCGTCTTTTTCCTGTGAGACCCAGTAAGGTACACATGGTAAATACTCAGTAAATACCACTGATTCACAAACTATGCAACTGAATAAATGCAGAGGTTATTACAAAGTTTGGTCAGGAAAAATAAACGTACTGATAACTCCTTCTGTCTTCTGAAAGCAGCATCTGATCTGAGCATTTCATTGATCTCTCTTATGTCCCACTGGGAAGTAGAAGAGCATTATTTGCCCACGAGCTGCCACAGGCAGCCTTCATTACACACTGTGGTTAGGAAACCACTTTGATTTAGAGGAGTGCTTGCTGTCCCAGGCCAACAATGGGCTGTCTGTGGGTGGGGTACAATAGTCAGTTTGGGGTGCAATGTAGATGATGCACATTTTACCCCACATCTTCATTCACATTCCCAGAGTGATGTAAGTTAACCTCCTATCCAAAAGTAAGTGGGACTCTGGGAGTCTAAGAAGAAGGTGTTCACCAACCCAGTGGGGTGTGTTCTCAGGGCTCACTCAGTATTAAAATCACATTCTATCACCTCTCCTTGTTGATATGCTTGTCCGAGTGCAAGCTGTGCCCTATAGCCACAGAAGTAATAAGCAAAATCATTGATTTTATAGCTTCTTCCTACAACAGGCTCCAAATTCTGCACTTGTCTCATCACTGCAGCTTGAAGCCTCCGGAGAGAGATGGACAGGCATTATCAATCATGCCCCAAAGAAAGGGAAGAGGACACATGAGGCAGAGCTGTGACTTCTCCAGATATTCCCTGCTACCTCTCAGTTCATTGTGTTTGCTTTCTCCACTCAGGAGTGTCCCAACACATCAGCATTCTTGTATTTTGTCTCTTGTCCATAATTCTTCCCCTTGGTAGAATCCAGGAGTAAAGTGGAATTTCTAAAGTTGAACCATCCTAGTTTCGGGTTTCTGCCTTAGTCTCTGTAAGTAAAGCAGAGAAAGGGGCTCCCCTTTTCAAAGAAAACAGCCATTCTTTATTCATTTCTTTATTCACTGGCAACATATTAGCTGAGTTCCTACTATGTAGCTGGCACTTTGCAAGATTCACTGGCAACATATTAGCTGAGTTCCTACTATATAGCTGGCACTTTGCAAGGTACCATTAATATTGCAAGGCCCAAGATAGAAGTGCTATGCCTGCTTTCACAGAATATATCCAGTTAATGCGAAAGACAGACCTTAGCAAAATAAATAAAATAGTGACTGCTCATCGAGTGCTAACTCCAAGGCTGGCCCCCAGAATGCTTTACTCTCTGTAGATCCTTACAGCTCATTGAAGTAGACAGTACTGTCTTATTTCAGCCAAACTGCCAAAAGTCATAGAGTTCCTAAGTGCTGGAGCCTCAGTCCTGCTTCTCTGGTTTACCCTCTTATGGTCAATGCTCAGAAGAAAAGCACCAGGGGCCCAGGGAGCCTGCCATCAATTAAGATTGGACACTTCCCCAGAAAACCACAAACCCACAGCCAAAATCGTGGTAACGGATTCCGCAGCCAGGCTGCATGTTGCTGTTGCATCTCATTACCATGGTAATGAGATGCATTTCTCACTAACCTCTCCCTAGACCTCCGGAGATCTCCCATCCCCAGGGGAGCTCCTTGAAGATCATTTATGAAAATCAGCAGTAAGCACCAGTGGCCTTTCGAAACCTCTCAGTGAGTGCTTAATGCAGTAATTGTTTACTCTGATTTGTAATGAGAGAGAATAACGTGGTGATGTTAGTGACTGATTAATTTTCCCTCATGTATGCCAGAGCAGAAGGCACCTTGAAGAGCAAAGCTCATTCTGTCCCCCTGTGGATTACCCCGTCTTGGTTCATGCAGCCAAACCCTACCCCACCGGCACACCTCGAAAGACAGCTTGCCTTGGATTTGCATAAATGTGAAATTGCTAAGCTACATTATTGCCACACGTAGGACCTGTTATCACTTTCTTACCCCCGGAATGGGTGAAAATGTTGCCACAGAACCACTAATAGAAAGGAGGTAGTCCGTGGGTTGCTCTTTCATTCCGAGGAGGTACCGTTTTATTTCTCCTCTTTACAACAGACACACAGAAAGCAGCTAGAACCGACAGGGCTCAGAGTGGCCATTTTGAAATTGCTAAGAAAGAATATAAACACTGAACAGACACAGCAGCTCATTGAATAAATAAGACAACGATGCGTCTATGAACTAAAGCAAGTGTGTTTGGGTAAAGAGGAATTTCTCAGATGTGTGTGTGTGTCTTCATACTTGGAAACGGCTTGTTTACACCGATTGGGCCTTTGTTACAGAGCAGCATGTGCGTTGCTGGGGAACTGAGGCCTTGTAAATTGGCCCTTACCAGCTGCTTTGTCTTGTCTTCTAAATTGCTTGAAAACCTATTAAGATATATGACCCACATAAAAATAGGACCAGAGGGTTTCTGTATCATGGCCCCTGGGGATCAGATTTTACTTTATCGCCCATTAATGTAGAAGGGATTTCATCAGTCGGCTTACCCCTCTCCCACCCCCAGGGGTTATAAAAATCCCAAAGATTAGCCCTTCTAGGATATTAGCTAAGATGTGAATACCCAGACAGCTGTTTGACAGACAGATATGTAGGGATTTAAGGATCGACGAAGCATGAGGGTCATGGGGTAGAGACACACTAAGTTTGTGAAGAGTTGGTTGGCAAGAGAGGGCCTCAAAATATTGGATAATTAACCTCATAATTAGAAAGACAGGAACAGATCTTTGTTGTTGACTCCTAAAGGTTACTGACCCTTTTCTTACAAAGAAAGAAGGGGGTCCATGTCCTCAGCACATCCTCTCCAAGGCATCTTTGCTTCCCATCTTGGCTTCTGTGGCCTGTATCAGGCTACTGTCACAGCTTTCTTTTCTTTGTTTTTCTTTTCAGATTTTATTTATTTATCTGTCAGAGAGCATAGAGTACGTGCACAAGCAGGGAGCACAGAAGGCAGAGGGAAAAGATGCAGGCTCCCCCTCTGAGCAGGGAGGCTGATCCTGATGCAGGACTCGATCTCAGGGCCCTGGAATCATGACCTGAGCTGAAGGCAGCCTCTTAACTGACTGAGCCACCCAGGCACCCCTGCTGGTACAGCTTCTTCCCCAAGTTTACAACTTGTGTGTTCAGAATGAACCACAATGCCATCATACTTCACATGAGGAAAGGAAGCTGAGTCTTGCCATAGGTTTGAAGCATGAGTTGGTGTATTTAATTAACCAAACCAAATGACACAAAGTGCTATTGGCTGGATTGGACCTAAAACGTGTTTCGTTTGGCTTGCACTATCTTCTAAAACTATTCTGTTTCCAGTGTATATAAAATGGGAGATTTCACCAAAAAGAATTGGTTTACTAAGCAGTCTTGAGCATAGTCTTCGGTGTTTCCTGTGATCATACACCCTCCTGCTTCGTTCCTGTGTGTTACCTCCTGGCACCAGTGAACATTTCAGTTTTTTATACCAGAATCTGCCAGCTGCATCATTCTAGCTTTTTCTTGCTGGTCATGTCTGAAAACTGGCAATGGGTCTGTCAGTCTTCCGTTTCACTCTAACCTACCTCAATGGGATCCCCCTCAACCTAGTCCCCAGGCTTCCTTGTGCCTCAATGTCTCAATTTCTACTGCAGTCCTGGTCTCACTTCCTTTCCCAAGAGCACCACAGCGATTTAATAAAAAGGGTTTGTAAGATGCTCTAAACTCGCAGGGACAAATGCACCACTCAGGACAAACACATTGTGTTATTTCTGTTTGTATGGGCGATTTTCATCTTGCCTCTGAGAGCTGGTCTGGGGCTTCTTCCTGCTTTGGCTGTGTTACACACTATGGGATCAGAGAAGATGCAAAGCACCATCACTCCCTCCACCCTCTTTTTTCCCCCCATCACACAAGATTGGCAGTCCTGTCTCGGCAGCCTTGCATTTATTAGTCGGGAGATGACTGCCCTCCGTTTATCTGTGACTGGGCTTTGCTTAAAGAGGGTGGCTTCCTGCCAAAATGAGATGCATACCTAATGAACTTGGATGCTCAGAAGTCCCAGTCTCACAGAATCCCTCCATGTTAGCCTGCAGCCACTGGAAAAATGGAGAAGATTCCAGAAGGTTAATATTGATTGAGTTACCCTCTTGAATTAATTTTCTATGCACATAACTCCACTCACAGAATTGCAAATTCCTATTTTCTAAAAACTCTCCACTAGGAATTGAAATCTGTGCTTGCTAGTCTCCCCTTTTCTAGTTGAATTATAGTTTTTGGTTTTCTTTTTTTCCTTGGAAAAAAGAAAAGACAAGTATGAGTGTGTGTAGTATGTGGCAGCAGTGTGGAAGAGTGTTATATTCACCACATATAATCTTGAAGCAATTCTTCTTTTGTAAAGGAGGGAAATGAAGCTATTTGAGTTTCTAATCTGAAAGTGAATGCTGGGTTCAGAGTCCACAGTTGTGCCTGTTATCAAGGTAGGAAATTGGAAAAACAGAAATAATGACTGCATAGATTTCTGACTCACCCTGGCTTCCCAATCCCATGGAAGATTAGGTGGTAGGAGCAGAATGAGTCCTAAGATTGAGTGATTTCAGGCTGTGTAATACCATGTTATGGGTTTTGTGGAAACACAAGTGATGGTTTGCAAAATACAGTGGCTGCTAAACCCAAGTGTCTGAAAGATGACAGATCGTAGCTGTCCAGTGGTGACCCTGAGAAGACAAAGCCAGAAGAGCCACCGGGGCCCTATTGTTAACTCTTTGATTTACATGTGGGAGGCTTGGGCTCCTCTCATTGGCAATAAAGTCGTGATAATGTGGTCCCTGACCTCCCCGGCACACCCAATAAGCCCCCTTTTCCCCAGTGCATTAGCCACACACCACGAGGAAAATTAGTGCACTGAAGCAGGGATTTGCCAAATGTGCTCCCTGGGGAGTAGAAAGAGTTAATGCAATTTTCCAACCTGCCTAATTTACGCCAAGAGGGTATTATGTCCTCTGAGAGAATCCCAGTCAATGTGTGCCTGCAGAGAAGGGGAGGGGGGAAGCAAAATTAGGGAAAATACATAAATGACACCCACCCCTCTCCCAGTATCACATTACAATACATTTGCATATAACTTTTCTTAGCCTACAAGTGCTTTGACATTCCGATAGTCTTTCAAAATAGATTCAGGGTTTTTTTTTTTTTTTTTTTTTCTTTTCTATTTGCAACTGCCTGTGGGGTGTGGAAGGAAGAGCACTGAGAAGGAGCACATGCTGGTTTCAGTCTTAACCGTGCCACTGTCTTGCTGTCCCTGAGCCCGTCCCTTCTCAGCTTTCTCAACTGTAATATAAACAGTTTGAGTCAGATGTTTTCTAAGGGTCATTATGCTTTATGATTTAGTGGTTTAGATGTTTGCAAATATTAATGCTTAGAGTACCTCTTTATCACAACATTTTTAAAATTCACGCAGCATCTTTTCTCCTCATTACTCAAGGCACTACCTCAAACAAATTTATGCGTTCCTCCCTCATAGAATACTTAAGAACCAATGAAGCTGGTGGGGCTGCCGGGTCCCTCTTCCCAGCAGCACACACAATTGCTGCCACCTTTAACTGCAGCCCCGTTGGAACTCTGAGGGAGGTTTGCGGACTGTGGATCTGGCCCCTCATGACTTTCTAAGTCTTTTCACCTCCCACCCTATTCTGATTAGTGACCCCAGTGCCTGTCAGAAATCCTGGGAACTTACATATTTCCAGGCAGGCAGGTAGGATTTTTGAAGCCTGGCTATTAAAAAAAGGGGGGTGAGGTGGGGGAGTGGCTATAATTGTAGGACACAACGCTGTCTCTCTCAAACATGCTTCCGCAAGCATTTCCAGTTTTGTGGGTGAGAACAGGATAAACAAGGGACCAACAAAAGGAGAAAGTGATTTAGTTTTGCAAAAAATGAGTGGTACTTTCTGAACATTTTGTTCTGTGTCCAAGGTCCCGTTTCCTCTAGCCGATTCTTAAACTGTGCTGATATAGTAGCCACAAGCTGGATGTGGGCATTTAAATTTAAGTGAATTAAATTTATATTAATTTAAAATCTAAGTTCTCAGTCACACTACACATTTCAAGTGCTCGAAGTCACGGGTGGCTAGTGGCTACCCAATCGGACAGTGCAAACAGATCAATATAATTCCCACATCGCAGAAAGCGATACGCAGTTCTGAAAGAAAGTGGGTGAAGGTGTAAACCTTCAGGAGCTGTTTGTTATGTTTTTGTTTTTATTGTTCCCATTCAGTCATTCCTTCAAAATATATTAGTTGAAAGACAGTGTGCTAGAGGCCAAAAAAATTATCCACCTTCTGAATGTTTATTGTAGATTAGGTTTTATGTGAAGTCCTTCCAATACATTTCCTAGATTCATGCCTTTGAAGTAGGTACATTATATGTATTTTACAGAAGAGAAATCCGAGGTGCGGGATCACACAGTTGGTCAGTGCAGAGCTCAGATGCGCACACAGTCTTTCAGATTCCAAAGCCTGTGTTAATCTGAGATAAAAAATTGTTTCTGGAATATTTTCTATAAAAAGTGAAATTTCCAGACTGAAAGAACAGCCCCAGTGGCATTTGTGAGAAGTGACTGAGCTTTGGTTTTTTATGATTTTGGAAAAGATTTTCTTTTATACCAAGAACCTAAGATTTTAATGTATGGATCACCTCAAAGTTACATTAAGACAGAGCAGGAAAAAAGGAGAAGAAGAAAAAATAAAATAAAAGGCCAGCATACATAAGTAACTCAAACATTTGTGTTTTTTTAAAAGATCTTATTCATTCATTCATTCATTCATTCATTTATTTAGAAGGGCCTTATTTATTTATTTGACACAGAGAGAGAAAGCTCAAGTGGGAGGGCAGCAGAGGGAGAAGCAGGTTCCCCGCTGAGCAAGGAGCCCAATGCGACTCCATCCCAGGACCCTGAGATCATGACCTGAGCTGAAGGCAGATGCTTAACCTACTGAGCCACCCAGGCGCCCCTAAAGATTTTATTTATTTATTTGACAGAGAGACACAGCGAGAGAAGGAACACAAGCAGGGGAAGCGGGATAGGGAGAAGCAAGCTCTCTGCTGAAGGAAGAGCTTGATGTGGGCTTGATCCCACAACTCTGGGATCATGACCTGAGCCGAAGACAGACACCCTGAGTTACCCAGGCATCCAAATGTTTGTATTTTAGTTGTGTGTTTATAATCATTCTGTTTGGAGCTGCTGTAGCCCCAGTTTTGCCCCCTGAGCAGGCAGCATCTGTCCAGGCCTTCCAGGTAGAAATAAGTGTTAGGTACTTGAGATGCAGCGTGCTCCTTCCCTGTGAGGCAGTTCTGCTGAGAAGCGAGGAACTGCACTTCAGACTTTTTATGTTTTATCCCTTGGCAACCCACAGCAGTGATATTACAAACACTGCGACTGTTAGGCTAATGGGAGTAAATATTGTAAAAACTGTGAAAGATGCTTGTAAAGTATTCATTCATTCATGGGAGAACCATTGCCGAGCACCCACTCTGTGCTAGGCACTGGCTATAGACCAGCTCTGACAAAAAAAAAAAGATGCCCGGATGATATAATCCCTTCCCTTGAGGAGCTCACAATTAAGTGTGATGTGAACTATTATATCAGTAACTTCAAAATAATATAACACAATCAGTAGTGTTCGTAAATATTAAACCAGAATTCAAGAAAAATAACCTCATTTGTATCCGTTGCAATTGCTGTGGTGTAGACGAATACTCCTGCCATGACCTGTGCTGAGTTCCCAACACGATGTCGATGTCGTAGACTCTGGAGTTGGGAAGAGATGGGTTATTGCAAGCAGGACGAGTCAGCCCACTGACCATATACTGCATCGTTTTATATTATGTTAATACATTATAGCATATCGTAGACCATGCCATGTTAGTACACATGCATGCATATATAAATATATGCATATAATATTCAGAATGTAATCAATGTGAAATAATATAGAGTCATCTAAGATTAATGCCATGCTAAGGTGATATAAGCTATTAGTTAAAAGTTTAGGTTTTAGGATAGGCCCATGTGACCTTAAATGTCAGCTTAATGGCTTTTTAGCTGTGTGCATTTAGTGAGTTACTTCACCCTGCTCTGCCTCAGTGTTTCCATCTATTTAATGGGAGAAATGCTAGTACCTATCACATAGGGCTGTTGTGAGCAAAAGCATAGAAATCCTTAGCCAGTCCCTGATCTGTGGTAGGTCGGCCGTAAGTTTTTACTTAATGCATGAGGGAGGGAACGATGATTAGCTGCATCACTATGTCGGAAGTAAACGGCCCTAAGGGAAGAAATTCAGATCAGGGAGAAATTCAGATCATTGCCAATCAGCCAAGGCAGCACAAGAAAATGAGGTGTTCGAAATGGGCCTTGAAGGCTAAGTACAATCCTGCCAGGCGCCAAAAGAAAAAAAAGCAGCTCAGCCCAGACAGAGGTGGCAAGAGCAATTCTATTGGTGGTGGTGGTGGTGGTTCTGTCAAATGGGTCTTGCGCCTTGAGCGGATAGTCCTTCTTTCCCCCGCATACAACTAGGAGCTGCCACACCTCTGCTTCTGCTCTTACTTCTGGGGAGCAGGCTTCCTCACGGCCCACGAGCCACTCGGGACGATGGCCAGAGATTGCCTGTCTTTCCTGAGGACTCTGGGAAGACTCATGCGTAGCTCACACTGTTTTGCCCATAGCCTTTGTTTGCTGAGGCCCCAGAAACTGGCAAGGGAGACGTATTAATGACGGGGCCTAGTTTCTATTGTATTTTGCAGAAATTCCATTTCAGCTGCAGAAATGCCACATGCCTGCCAGTGAAACATAATGTCTCGAAGTCCCCCATACTAAAGGACATCATATTTCATCTCTCCCTGCCTGTGGTTTATCCAAACAAAGGAAATGGGTTGTTACCAAGGAAAGCATAACTCAAAATTCTAATTATGACTGTGAAATCACATGTGAAATTACTTTTAATAATTAAAAATAGCTCTCGCCACTCTGCCATCCTAGCTCGATATTACGTCTGGTGCCATTTTAGGGAAAGCTAATAATCCCTAGGAAATCCCGATGACCTTAATTGTCTTCAGATCCACCCTTCAGTGACCTTTATCGCTTAGATGGTTAAAATCTAAAATAAATGATACTAATATCTGATGTTCAACTGCATCATGCTCATTTATCTTATGCGTTTGTTATGTTTCCGTGACACTATTTCTCTGACGACGTGAACATGCTTTGAAGAGAATGTTTATTGTGTTTATTTCTTAAATTCAGATTTTAAAGTGAAGAGAGGAATATGTCAATGAGGAAACTGTCATCTGGGGAAGAATGTAAAACCCTGCAAGGAAAAGAAACTGAAAAGGAATGGAGGTAGAGAAAAGAGTCAGTCATTATAAACTCCACTGGCAAAATGCAGATGTTGCATAAAAAAGCATAAGAGAGCAGCAAAAGCTGTTTCCTGAAGCAACAAATGCATGTAAATATTTGCATCTTGTGGAATAATTCTTTTTTCAAAAGATTCCAGGAGACCGTGTAGGTAACATCGTGGCCAGAATACCACTTGGCTATTTATCATAGAAGTCAGCTTTTCTATCTGTATCTCATATCTAGGAATATTCTTAGAGTCAAATCCGTACGTGGTTCTGTAGGGATTTGCACATGCAGCGGAGGCGTCACAAATTTCTTGTGTTTCATACTTCAGGTAACTGGTGTCACTCTCATACCATTGTGGTCTACGTTTCTGCCATTTTTGCATAACACTGCAAAAGCTGCTCTTCTATTTATTCATTTAATCAGTCATTCATTTATTCATTCAATGAGAACTTCCTGAGCATATATTATGTCTTGGGACTGCATTTGTTTTTGTTTTTGTTTGCTTTAAGCTGCTAAATTTGAGAGTCACTTGGTATGCAGACGCAGATAGATAGCTAATATCCACGCACTGCTAACTGCGAGGCCCTGTCCTTAAGAATCTCTCACGTAGCAGGCAGTCAACATTTGTTGGATATGTTACCAGATGGAAGGGTAGTTGAAGAAAATTCCACAATTGCGTTTAAGTCCATTTACAACTAAGAGTAGCTATAGTTACACTGAAGTTGAAAAACAGAGCCAATTATTGAAAAGTTTACTTTACAAAATGTGGCGATGGTGAAATTGGTATCACCTGTTTGAATATTCGATGCAGACTGCACCTTCTCTTCCGTGTAAGTCCCAAGTTTCTTTGGCTTAGCAAAGTCAATGAGCTGGAGGGCCTTTGTCTCATTCTCTCTTAAAGATCTTTAACTCCTATTTGCAGGTGTTTTTGCCTTCTAATCTTCCTCTCTGTTGTTTCCCTAGCCTTTGTCACCATAACAGATGTACGTTTTGTATTCTTTCAAACCCAGCCATTTTGGTGAAGAAGGAAAAAGATTTAAATCAAATTGTGGTTCATTTGTGAGACTCTCTACAGACATTTATAACTGACAACTGAATGCATCAGTTGCTTTAAATAGCCCGACTCTATAGTCATTCATAACATAAACAAAGGGGCTGACTGATGAACAGCTCTCTGGAGTGGAGGAAGGTTGGAATACTTCAGAGTTCCAATTCAGAGTTTCACAGAAATCTCTGAAACATGTTTGTATTATAGATCCCGCTTCAAATTTTAGAGCAGAGGGCAACATCATTTGGCCCAAGTGGTCGAATAGGACTTCTTTTCAATATGTTTTTCTCCTGTGAACATCCTTGTTAATATTTCAAACACTTGCTTCTGTCTCTACCAAGGGCTCATTTTCATGAGCAGTGATAAGTAGCCTCCATTTTATCAGTTTGAATTTTATGAAAGACAAAGAAAGACACAGCAAACCTTGTTTGAAATTTGTCTCATGTTAGAAGAATTTACTTCATCCTTGTAACCGTATGGGCCTTTAGCTGCCAATTTAAAATAGGCACTTTGAAAAGCATAAGTTAGCTTGTTTTAATGATATTTTATACTCATGATTCTCATTTTTGTGCAGATAAAATAGGTCATCATTAAGAACTGCACCATTGTGATATCTTGCAATGTTAAAATCTCTGAGGAGGAAATGTTTAAGCCTTAGTAGTATTGGACCATGAACTCACATTTTGAAAGAAAATACTTTTAGGGTTAGGAAGACAGCAGGTGCAAAGGCAGTTATAACTGTCTCTTTTTACACTTAGGGGGAAAAATAAAATTGGCAGCAATAGACTTGTTCATCTTGTGCACTTCTATTAAGGATAATTATATGACCAAACGATGCACATTAGCAATGACAGTTAGGATATCAAATTATATAGCATTATTGGCACCATCCCACAAATAGAAAGCTGAATGGGAGAAAGAGGCATTAGAATTATTTATCACTGATGAGAGGTAGTGATGTGAGAGGAGCATTTTGCAATGCACAGTGATATTCCAGTCTTATCCAGCACAGGGTTTCTCAACCGCGGCACCATAGACATTCTGGGCCAGGTGATTCTTTGTTGTGGGGACCCATCTTGTACATTGTAGGAGGTATGTGTAGCTGTATCCCTGACCTCTATCTACCCTCTAGACGCTAGCGGCAACACCCCAGTCCTGACAATCAAAACTGCTCCAGCCCTTGCCAAGTGTCCTCCGATGGGCAAAATAGCCCTTGTCCCCTGCTCTGAAAACCAGTACTTCAGAGTATAATATGAGTAAATATGCATGATATGGAGAAGCTCAAGAACTACACTCTCTATACCAGGAATTTCCCCATGAAAGGGCAGCCGGTAGCTTGACCAGATAGAAGCAGAGTCTCGCACAGCTGGAAGAGGCTTTGGGTGATCTGCGAGCCGTTTCTTGAACTGGGCCCTGAGACTCTGGGAAGGTGTACATTAGCTCAAAGCCACACAGCCAGTTTGGGACATGTCTGAAACTTAATGTTTCCCTTGTGTTTGCTGTCTTTTCCCTCTATATAAAGTCAACTCAACCTCTGTAAAGCTTGGATTTGAATCTTAGTTTGGGGTTTACGTCTTACTTAACTGTGCTTGCATTATCTTAACCCATGGAAATGACCAATGGTGCTGGAGAGAAAAAATAGCCCTCCTACCTTGAGGAATCGTCTGCCCCTACACTAGAGTGCATAATAAGGGATCTTGATGTGGAATTTTGTATGTTCTGTGTTAGATCATTCCTGTAACTATGCTAATGATACAAGTTTAAGGACTAAAACTTTGAAGTGCAGCATGTTCAATGTGAGTATACAGAATCCAGCTTTATTGCCTGGGTTCAAATTTTGGCTCAATCTCTTACTATCTGTGTGCCCATGGACTGGTCTGATAACGTCTTTAAGCATGAGTTTTCATAGTTGGGCAGGGGGAGGTGGAGAGGATCATGGAACCTACCCCATAGCGTTGACATGGAGATGAACTACAATGATGTGTGTAAAGTAGTTGAGCACAGTTCCTAGGAGAAAGCACCACCTAAATGTAAGTGCTGTTATGTTGCTATTGCTATTATTAGTAGTACTGTAATTAAAACAAATGATTTCCAAATGGGCTGTGTGGGGAGAGATACCGGTACTGTTCTTTGTAAAACACACATCAAAAAGACTAATTAAGAAATAAAGGCATATGAGTTAACAGGAAGAGTGCTTGATCCTGGCTAGGACTGAGAAAAACTATGTGGAGGGGCGCCTGGGTGGCTCAGTGGGTTAAAGCCTCTGCCTTCTGCCTTCCCAGGGTTCTGGGATCGAGCCCCACATCGGGCTCTCTGCTCCACAGGGAGCCTGCTTCCTCCTCTCTCTCTGTCTCTGCCTGCCTCTCTGACTACTTGTGATCTCTGTCTGTTAAATAAATAAATAAAATATTAAAAAAAAAAAAAACTATGTGGAAAAGTCCAAGATATCCCATTCTGAGAAAAGAATTTTAGGATACAAGATATCTACAGGATTATCACAGTTTAAAATGGAATTTCAAAAGTTTTAATTTGATACTGAAATAAGACAAGTTAACGTACATACAAGTTAACATACATACATAGGTCTGTATGTATGAACATGACTTTTTTTCCCCCCTAATTTTATCTATTGAATGACTCCTAAATGCCAGGCATTCTCCTCTCTGTGGCTCACAGTCTTCCCCAAGCTGAGTTGGTAATGAGACTCAAATACATGCAAATCGCCTGATATCTTTGCCCTCACCAATTTGACAATCGTGGGACTCTGAGCTATTAATAAAATATAATAAAGGATTCCAGCAAGAATTGTAGTTGGAAAAGAGGTGGGAAAATATTATGTCTTCTTTGTGAATACTTTGAAATGAAGAAGTAAGTTGTATATACTTCAGAATAATTTGAGCAGTTTCTTGTTACATCAGACCATTTTCGATAATTAAAAAAGACAATATTTTGGCTCCATTTCGTCTGTTGGCACTGTGTTTGTGGGGATATCTAAGCATGTAATTTGGTTTCCTTACTTATTAGGCTTTATCTGTGTCCACTTGAGAATTCTTGGCTTTTTGTGCAAAGTTTTGTGTTTTTTGTACAAAACATAGACCCGGTGTTTTCATTTTGGTTCCTCAGCAGGTCTTAAGGATACCCTGACACTTTATTATAAGCAGCTAAAATTCTCCATGGCACTCATATATACAACAAAGAGCAATGCATTATTTAATCTTATTTTTAATTTTTTTTAAAAGGAAAAGCCATATATTCACCGTGGTATTGAAATGAGCAACAAGTGAAATTCTGCTGTTCACCAAGCAAAATGCCCCGCTGCTATGCATAATAAATAGCAAATCCTCATTGTCTGTCATCTGGTTGCTCATTGTCCTGATAACTTCTCATGTGGAAATAAATTAATCCATGCCCCCCTTTAACGAAAGAGTAGAATGAGATAGAAAGAGCACTGGCTTGAAGTTAAAAGAGCCTGTTCTAACCCACTTAGTGTCTGTGTGAACTTGGTTAAGACGGTGTTTGAGTCTATAAAATGGAGTTAAATCTCTCTGTCCTGCCTCCATCTGAGAGTCACGTTGAGAATCAGATGAGATAACGCAGGTCAACTGTTCTGTAAAATGAGCCGCATGTGCAAAGGTGAAGCATTACCAGGAGGGACGAGGACCGTGGAAGCTGTGCCTTCACCAGGGCTCAGGCGTGTCTGAGCATGAATCCTGAACTGGGGGGGTGGGGAGACTGTTCTCCCAGGAGTCTGTTTGTGTAGGAGACCTGGCGCCTACTTGAAGAGAAGTCATAATAAGAGGAGACTGGGGCGAGCGTGGCATTCTGGAGCCAGTTAAAGACGAAACAAAACAAAACATCAACCAAAAAAACAGTTTTGCTCACTTGAGAAAGCAAATGATTGTGAAACCAGCACAGGGGCTGTCCTTGGATTTCTCTTCTGGCTCCACCTCTTTGACCGCTGGTTTAAGTCCCATGGGAGGAGGGAAGGGGAGCTCTCAGGAAAAATTTGTAGATCCTACAGGATATTTGGAGAAGCAGCAGCTCTTGGAGACACTTTATACAGAGTGAAACTCTCAAAGTGGGGAGAGGCATTCTTCCCACATGCAGTAACAGAACATCATTTACCTTTGACAACAGAGATGCTAAAATTCATCATTGACATGCAGTACCTGGCATTGCAGACATTCCAAGGTCGTTACTAAAATAGTGGTGAGCATCTGTGCAAGACCTGGCAGCCACGAAACCTGTTTGATATGGCACAGTCCCCATTTGGGGTGGGGGCTGCCTAAGTAACTTGGTTTATGTAAAAGAGCCCTGACGGAAGTTGGGGGTATCTGTGGCTGTGTCTTGGCTATAGGAGCCTCTTATTCCTTCTCGTGGTCTGTTACCTGGGTTTGATATCTGATTCAGTTAGATAGTAAGATTTGCTTTACATTAAAATTAAATTTGGGGCACCTGGGTGGCTCAGTGGGTTGGGCCTCTGCCTTCGGCTCAGGTCATGTGTCGGGGTCCTGGAATCGAGCCCCACCTCCTGCTCTCTGCTTGGTGGGGAGCCTGCTTCCCCCCTCTCCCACTGCCTGCTGCTCTGCCTACTTGTGATCTCTCTCTCTCTCTGTGTGTTAAATAAAATTTAAAAAAAAATTAAATTTAACCTAATGTAAAATAGTGAAGAGACAGACTGAAAGTCACCAAAACTTCCTCACCTAATTATCTGGATTCTAGAGAGAGTCCAGAAACTTGGTCCTGAAATTCTCTGGATATGCTCCCATTCTTGGTCTTACTGAAGCTGCTTTGTTCGGTGATTTCTCTTGATTCCCAAAATAATGTTAGTACTCTTTTCATAAATCCCGTCGAAAAGAACTAATTTCTGTTGTTTCAGACCAAAGGAAGCTTAACTAATAATGGGGGAAAGAAGACTTTAAGGGCGATAGGGCTTGGACTTTAGCAAGTGAGGGGGAAAGTGAGTGTATTTTGAGATATTTGGTTAAACATTTCGCTGGATGCTTCTTTGAAAGTGTCTTTTGGCTGAGATTAATATTTAAACGGTGAACTTTGGGTAAAGCAAACTGCCCTCTCTAATGTGGGTGGCTCTTGTCCAGTCAATGGAAGGCCTCAATAGAACAAAGACTGACCTCCTTGAACAAAAAGGAATTCTGTTAACAGAACACCTTTGGACTCGGACTGGGTCTCTAGGTGCCAGCCTATCTCACAGACTTTGGACTTGGAACTCCGTGATCACATAAGCCAATTCCTGAAAACAAAACTGTTTTATACACATCTTGTTGTTCTGTTTCTTTGGAGAATGCTGACTCATATATGCACTGTTATGGAACTGGTTGGCAAGGATATCAGGACCCTCTGAATGAACAGTTCCCAATCTCACTGCTGTAAGATAGGTGAGGATCAGCTGACAACAAAGGAGTGAGAGTATTAGAGAATCAGTTGGAAATTTCATAAAATCCTCAGCCACTCTTATCTACACAGCAGACTGAGATGCGAATTCTTTATCAATGGATGTATACCTATGTTAGTTTCCTATTTTTGCTTTAACAAATCACCACAAATTTACTGCTTTAAAACAATACAAATGTATTATCTTACTGTTCTGGAGGTCAGAATTCTAAAATGGGTTGTCAAGGCTGTGTTTCTTCTTCTTCTTCTTCTTCTTCTTCTTTTTTTTTTTTTTTAAGATTTTATTTATTTATTTGACAGATCACAAGTAGGCAGAGAGGCAGGCAGAGAGAGAGAGGGGGAAGCAGGCTCCCTGCTGATCAGAGAGCCTGATGTGGGGCTTGATCCCAGGATCCCGAGATCATGACCTGAGCTGAAGGCAGAGGCTTAACCCACTGAGCCACCCAGGCGCCCCGGCTGTGTTTCTTCTGGAAGCTCTAGGGGACAATCTGTTTCCTTGTCTTTCTAGCTTTAGAGACTGCCTGCATCCCTTGCTTCATGGCTTCTTTCTGGAATCACTCCAAACTTACCTTTGTCATCACATCTCCTTCTTTGATACTTATCCTGCCTGCCTCTTACAAGTACCCTGAGATTACACTGGACTCACATGGATAATCCAGGCCACTCTCCTCAGTTCAAGATCTTTAACTTCCACATGTTTGCCAAGTCCCTTGTGGCATGTAAGGTAACATTCACAGGTACTGGGGATTAGGACATGACCATCTTTGGCAGGGAGAAAGGTATTATTTGACTTTCCATAGTGCCACGTGTGAGAATGTGGTCCTATGAGAATGCTCAGAGAAAGGTTGAGAACCATTTTTCTGGAAGACAAAAAAGAGACGATCCTTTGATTTCTTTGTCTATATTGTTTCCAAAAGTTGGATCTGTAAGCTTCTTCTCCCCAGTTTGGGATAGGAGAAGTAGAAAAACCAACCAAAAGAGAGAAGATGTGTCACCAAGAGCATAAGAATGCTTATGATTACTGGGAGTAACTGCATAAACACAAGAGATGGAGTCCTTATTCATGTGGAAATTAAATTCCTTGTGAAGGAGAGACATCATAAGCATACAACAAATTGGGGTACATTTTGACAGTGGAACTGACTGAATTTGGTGGGAAATTAGACATGGGGAGTGACAGGAAGAGAGAAATCAAGATGCAAGCCTCATTCGAACAACTGCTGAGTGGATGACATGGCGTTGGGCACTGCAGAGACTGTGACGACAAGGTAGAGACCAGATCCTCCCTCAATGATCGAAGTTTAGTAAAAGAATAAACTCAAAAGATCAAAAACAGGCATGGAAGTAGGGTCTTATTACACACAAGAAGGAACAAACCAGTGCTCAGTACACATTTGTAAAGATGCTTATTAAATCAGTGCTCACCAGAGAAGTGTAAATTAGCTTTATTACTTTTTTCACAAAACTGGAAAAATTAGAAGACTGGCAGTAAAAATTAACAACATGGCGAGGCTGCCTGAAAGACTATCTCAGTCATTAACTGCATGAAAAAGAGACATCAAACCTTATACTGGCAGAACTGTAGGGAAGCAGGTACTTTCCATTTTCTTTGGTGGGGTTGGAAATTGGTATTACTCTTCAGAAAAAAAAAAAAAAGTTTCTTTATCTCCTAAAAATTAAAAATGTGCCAAGTGACATATTTAAATGTAAAGGAAAATTAGAAGTGTACGAAGAGATAAATTGAAAAGGTTCACTGCAATATTGTTTATAATAATGGAAAAAATCAGGTGAAATTTAAATGTCTCTTAACAAGCTATTTGCTAAATGGACTATCCATATCTAAATAAAAATATTCCTAATGTGAAGCAGTAGGTAGATTTATATGTACTAACATACACAAATGTTAAAAGCACATTGGTAAGTGAAAATTTGTTGCAAAGATTTATGCACAGTATAATATAATTTATGTCTGAAATGTCTACAAACAAAACTATTTAGTCCTTTTTTTTTTTTTAAATTTTATTTATTTATTTGTCAGAGAGGAGAGTACAACTAGGGGACGTGGCAGGCAGAGCAGGCAGAGGGAGAAACAGGCTCCCAGCTAAGCAAGGAGCCTGATGCGAGACTCTATCCCAGGAGCCTGGGATCACAACCTGAGCCAAAGGCAGATGCTTAACCAACTGAGCCACCCAGGCATCCCAAAACTATATTATATATATATATATATATATATATATATATATATATATGTAGGACAACATAACTCTATTGGTGGGGGAATCAAAGAGGGCACTCACTTTATTAAAATGATATTTTATTAATGTAACATTTGTATAATTAAAAATTAAAATGATGACAAAAATAAAAAGGAGTCAGCTCAGTAAACACAAGGACACTGTGCTGTGTGGGTGTACATTCTCATCAAAGCTTTGTTCATTGGATAAGCCCCAGATTCTCTTGATCATTAAGTGCTTTTCATATTGACGTGAAAATCAGATATTTTTTTCAGACAAAAGGCAGGAGAATATCTTTGAAATGCAAAGCAACATAAGAGTGCAATACATCAGGGTTTTATTCAACTGCAAGGTCAAAATAAATCTACACTGTGATAAGGCTTCCTGCAAAGCAGTCTCCATCATTATTAACTTCATGGAAAGAGACATCAAATCTTGAACAAGGGAAGAAACAGCCCATCTCTTCTCTATGCTGCTCACACTCTACCTGGAGTATTACATCCAGGTGTGTATGCCGCATTTGAAGCATGTGCAAAGAAAGAAAGCAGAACTGCTAAAGGGCTTGAAAACATGTCCTGTGGGAAATAGTAGGATGAATGGGGAATTATTTAACCAGGAGAAAAGGATACTCAAATGACATGTGATGGTTGACTTTAAACATTTTAAGACTGCTACATAGAGGACAAAAGGAACTTACTCTGTTTTCATGCAGTGTACAGAAAATAATAATCGCTATTTTACAAAACTCCAACATGTGTATGGCTTCTCAACCTTGGGAGTTATTACTGTTCTATTTGACAGCTGTGGTAGAGAACAATAAAGTTCGTGTTTCCCTTTTCTGCAATGTTATCTCTAAGAAGTGACTGCCAGTCAGGGGCTGCATATCCTAGCTCTATATGAGGTTAGATGTGGCCCTGTGACTGGGCCCTATGACTGTACCATTCTGCCAGCAACTGCACCAGGATGAATGTTATAAATGAAAGGGACAGAGATTACAGCTCAAGATGGAAGACTTCAGTAACAGAACTATTCTTGCATTTCTTCAAGAGGCAGTATGTACTCCATCTCAGGAAGTGTTCAAAAAGAGGCCATTAGAGAAAAAAATAAAAAAAAAATCATGATGAGTGTCAGAACTAGATGATTTAATGTTTTTTACAACCTGAGATTCCATGATTCAGTGCACACATGAAGCACTCAAATGATATTTATTATACAAACACTATGCACTCAGCAGCAATTTGGGAGCCCTGTGGTCTCCTTAACAAGGTATAATGTGAGTGCTAGGAACCGAGCCAGAAAGAAAAGTGAATAAGAACTTTAACTGGAATAAGATCCAACAAATTTTTCATTTGGAAAGTTTGTAAGATTAAGAATGATAACAAAATTCATTATAGACAAATGGATAATTTTTTGAACAAATGAAGTTCTTGGATAATTTGTTGACAGTAGAAGAGTTTACACAAATGTAAAAACCCCTGCTTCTGACATTTGTCCTTCTTACTGGGATGAGGGTCATAGCTGGAGAACCCTGAGTAAGGGGTAAAATATTAGAGCAGATGTCTTTGGTTTATACTGGTGAGGGTGATATAAGGATCAAGGCTTTAGGAAGCAGATGATGATTTCCAGTCTGAGTAGCTTTACTGTGAAAATGTCAACAGGTTCTTGTCACACCTATAGGATCATCTTTGAAGCATACAACCTTCAGACCTTCAGCAAAGCTGAACATGGCAGCTACTTCCTGTCCACCATTTTGTTCTCTAGGGGGAAAAAAAGGAATAGAAGAGAATTCAAGGAGGGTATTCAAGTTAGCATGAGATAAACGTTGCTGACTTCTGGGTGACAACCCTAACTTTTGTCCTTAATACTTTATCGGCATTTGTCTAGAACTCCCCCATTAAGAGATAGATGCAAATAATTATTTATTTATCCCAGTGATACATAAAACTCAAGATGATTTGTTCATTTATCAAATACTTTTCAGTCCTATACAATATGCCAGACAGTGATCTAAGTATTGGGAAAGCAATAATAAATAGAAAAAACAACAATCACTACCTTATAGAACTTACATTCCAGTAGAAGAGAAAGGATAATAAACTAAATAAAAGACGTGTGATGATGCTAAGTGCACAAGAAGAGCTTACATCAGGGCATGTTGGAGGAAATTTTAGTAAAGGTAGTCATGAAATGCTTTAATGAGACTGGGAATTTTGAGCAAATTGTGAAAGAAGTAAGAAATTGAGACAGACAGTTGGTTCATGAAGCTAATTCCAAGTTAGAGGAGACAGGTCCCTGGCATCAAAGGGCTGACATGGTTGGAATAGAAGGCAGTACAGAGAAAGGATGAGGCAATGACATTAGAAAGATAACAAGTGTCAGACCAAGTAGAACCTTGAGATCGTAGTAAGAACTTTTAGTCTAGTTGCAA
Source organism: Martes martes (assembly GCF_963455335.1). Classification (NCBI taxonomy): domain Eukaryota; kingdom Metazoa; phylum Chordata; class Mammalia; order Carnivora; family Mustelidae; genus Martes; species Martes martes. Next base: position 175,678,785 of record NC_137888.1, on the reverse strand, counting down.
TGGGGGAGCTTAAGCAAAGCGTTGATAGAATCTGACTTACTTTTAAGGAGATCATTCTAGCTACTGTGCCAAACAAATTTGGCCAGGGTGGAAGCAGGGAGATCCATTAGACTATTGCAAGAATCTAGGCATAATGGTTTAGTTCAGAATGGTGGCTGTAGGAGCAATGAGAATGGGATGAATTCTGAATATGTTCTGAAGTTAGAATTGAGAGCATTTGCTGGTTAGACAGAATATGTGGTGTAAGACAGAAGAGTTAAGGAAGATACCAAAGTTTGGGGCATGAAATAAAAGAATAGAGATGAACCAAGACGAAAAAACCTTATCAAAAAAGAACTTTTTACAGGGAGAAAGGGAGTTTGAGAAGAAGACATAATGAGCTCAATTTTAGTTACATTCATATCGGGGTCACCTTTTAGATATTCAAGTGGGAGTGACAAATAGGTAGTGGAAGGTACAACTGCAGATTTCTGGTGAAAGGTTGTGAAAAAGATAGAAATTGAGAGGATGTCAGCACAGAGATAAATATTCAAAGGGATGTTACCGGGTGAGATCATCTAGTAGTGACTGTAGATTGCAAAGACAGAAGAGGTCCTAGGATCACATGCTGGATTCTTCCAAAATGCAGAAGTTGGAAATGAAGAAGAGCCAGTCTAAGGGACTGAGACTAAGTGATTAGAAAGGTAGGAGGCAAGTTAGAAGAGTGAGCTGTCTTGAAACTTTTTAAGGAAAGAGATCAATTGTGGCAAATACTAGGTAGACAGAGAAGTGACCTTGGATTTAGTAACTACAAGGTCATTGTTAGCATTCAGATGCCAGTTACAGTGGAGTGGTGATGTAAAAAACTGACTGTAGGGGCACCTGGGTGGCTCAGTGGGTTAAAGCTTCTGCCTTCGGCTCGGGTCATGATCTCAGGGTCCTGGGATTGAGTCCCGCGTCGGGCTCTCTGCTCCTTGGGGAGCCTGCTTCCTCCTCTCTCTCTGCCTGCCTCTCTGCCTGGTTGTGATTCCTCTCTGTCAAATACATAAAATATTAAAAAAAAAAAAAACCTGACTGTAGTTGTGGCAAGAGAGATAGATGTAGATTTATTGGTCATATGGCATATAGCTTTCTTTTCAAGGGAAGAAAAGAAATTAGGTGATGGTTTCAGGAGGGAAGGGAGGTCCAGGGAGAGGGTTTTCTTTAATATGGGATAAATGGCAACATATTTGTATGATTGAGGTAATGTTCCAGTAGATATTTTAAAAATTGTTTTAAAACTAAGAGGGGAGAATTGCCAGGGCAAACAGAGAGCAGAATAGAAAGAGGTCTAGATTCAGTATGTGATATACAGAGTTTAACATTGGTGAGGACACTGAACAGTCCATCCTTACTAATAGGAGATAAGGTAAGTGCATGACCTCAATTGTAGGAATGTGGGAAAGTATGATGGGTACTGCTTATAGAATTTCTGCTGTGATTGCTTCAATTTTCTAGTAAAGTAGGAAGCAAGGTCAATGGTTGAGAGTGATGATGGGAAAACATAATGGAATTTTGAGGAAGGAAAGAAGGATTTGTAATTTTCATTGGACCCTTCCTTCTTAATGTACCAGCAGCATTATTATCTAGGAGCTTACTAGAAATGCAGAATCTCATGTTCCACTACACACCTAAAAAATTAGAATGGACATCTTAACAAGAATCTCCAGGTGATTTCATTTTTGCCCACTGAAGTTTGAGAGGCACTGACTAGAGGGTAAGAAAGAAGGGTCTGAGGGTATGTACTATGCTTGATTGGCAACAATAAGGGCCACCTTAAGATTACTGATGAATTTAAAATGAGATCAATCAGGATATTTTGTGTGTTCTTCAGCCAAGTTCAGCAGGTCTGGTGGAGGCATTGAGTACATAAAGAGATGGATTTAACCAGTGGTGTGGTTTTGCCAAGATAGTAGAGAGGAGTGATGTACTTGCAAGAGAATGATTAAAATAATAGATTAATTGTAAAAGATAATAGTAGCCAACCATGAAGTCTGAGTGGAATATAGCAGAAAGAGAAGACTTGGGGAGGCAGTGAAGAACAATGTTAAATTGGTGAACTGATGCATTAGATATTCTGGAGGGATTGAAGTATTATTGGAGCTTAGGTATTACAGGGAGGGAACTGAAAAATGGAATGGAATGTCATGCCATTATTAGTAAGTAACGTGCCCAAGCAAATCGTAGTAATATAGAGTGCCTGAGATAGAGTGTAGGACAAAATCACCAGAGCAGAGAAGGTCAAGAAATTGAGAGGAGGGCATTGGAAAGATCATTTGTGTGACTATAGAAATTATCTAGAATTATCATATCAGTCGTGTCAAATAAAGTAAAGTGTTTCAGGAGAAAAATTTTTCAAGGAAAGAGGGAGGATAATCTAATGTTGGATGGAGAATAAGAAGCAATGTTCAGGGAAGAATGGTCTGGAAGTGGCACTACAGAGTAGTGAGACATCTGTTGTGCCTCCAGACGCTTGAGAGGAAAATCGTAGGAGAAAAATAAGCCACTCCTTGAAAGTGTTTCAGGGAAAGTGGTGCCATCAGCGGAGAGCAGATTTTTGAGCGAGAAGAAGACATATTTGCTGATGAGACTATGTGCTTACTAATGATTGACCTAGAGCTCCATGAAAATGTCTTAGGAGATGGGGTGAAAGGGATATGAGTCACAGCACACAATGGGCATAGAGACTGGAGGATGAGCAACAATGTGAAAATCCTGAACATCCCATAATGGGCAAGCTAAGCCCTGCAAGGGGTATGATGATTGCAGATTTCCCTCTGCAAGGGGAAGAGGGAAAAATGCTAGCATTGAAGAGAGAGTGATAAAGGGGGCCCTTGCCAGAAGGAAGAATTCTGGAGTTCCCATTTGACTCATGCCGTTGGAGGCAAGATGTCCAACTGAAGGATGGTCTTCCTCTGAGGTTGCGGGCACCTGCTTGGCCCCTACTGAATGGAGCCTTGCAGAGGGTGGACCCTCTTTGGACCTATGCATAGAGCAGTCTGCAAGGACCATGCTTATAGCAACAGCATATTTAACTCAGCTATAGTGAACTGGTAAAAGATCAGGAAGAGAAATGGAATATCAAAAAGAGATCGAGCAAAATAAACTCATTACAATAAGAAAAAAATCGCTGCCGTTGACAAGCCTGTTGGTCAGTATGCTGAAAAGGAGCAGAACAATCCATTGTAACAGTTCATTATGCCCTGCCAGCTGCCTTGTTTTTGCCATTTATTTAGTCTTAGTTTTGACACCTGCCTCATTAATTACTTGTTGTGACACTGTTGATTCTGATATCAAAATGGACCTAAACTTTATAATTAAAGCTAAACCTCATGGGATTTTTTTTTTTTCTTTGCCCCTTAGTCAATCTCAGACAGAAGTCTCAGTTTCCTGGACATTCTCAGGAAAGCCTTAAGAGTTCTTAGGACGCTATGGAGGGAAGAAAAAACGTGATGAGGGGCTACCCTCTGATGGAGGAGGAGAATAAACTGTGAAAGCCTTTCTCCTTCTTCTGTTTTTCTGAGACCTGAAATACTATCTTTATGACCTTAAACATGATCCTGTAAGTCAAAAAGCTTTCTACCTCCTTCAAATTACGCTTTCGTCGAACTGTCAGAACTCAGTAGATACCTAGAATTCAACCCTCCCCCCCAAAACTAGCAAATAGTTCCATCATCTATGTTTAAATCTCAGTGGGACTTTATAGCTCCTTCCCTGAGAGCACAATTCATGTTTTTAAAGTTCAACGTACATATCATGTTGAAAAATTGGAACAAACACAGTGCAGTTTTTTATGACCATATAAAATTGAAGGACCAAAGAGAACAGTGTGCATTTCAAAGTGTTTGATATAGTGTTTGATCATAACCTGAGGGAATCAATGCACCTTTACAAAACTCTTGGGGCTCCTCATGCAGCAAATTCAATCATTTGATAATCTACTCATCACAGTTCTATTGTACATTTACCATGTACTGTACTCATCTGAAAAAACTAAACCAGCTCTTAAAAACTGATCTGGAGGGGGAAAACCTATTCTGTTTGGAAAAGTCAGTATAAAAAAAAAAGATAATATAACTCATGAACTATGTGTTTCCCAGGTTTCTTTAAGAACATCACTATCAAGTTAAAAAGATAAAGTTATCAGTTGTACATCAAAATAATAATGCCACAAAATGAGATGAAGAGATTCTCATCTGTCGTGGAAAATTTAGCAGATTATAGTATTAGAATTGTAGCTTAGGCATCATGAGGAATTCTGCCTAAATCTAGTTTAAGTGAAAATAATAATAATAAAAAGTAGAAGACCATATTGGCACATGGAAGTGAGAAATTCAGGAATATTACAGCTTTAGACATAGCTTGATTCCAAAACTGAAGGCTCTTTTTCTCTTCTTTTGACTTCTCAAACAGTCTTCACTGTTGCCTTATCCTCATTCTCCTTAACCACGGGTGGGTTTCTCCCAAGAGACCTCAGAGGAGAGCTGTGGGAGCTGCTGTCTTGTATCATTACAACGAAGCAACACTAAGGAAAAGAAAGAATTTCACCTTCCCTTCAGCTCATCCCTAACATCGATGTACCATTCTCCGGGAGGGCTCTGATTTTACCTGTATGAGGTATATTCTCAATATTAGGCAAATTGCTTTTTCCAAGACATAGAGCATTTGTTAAGCCAAAGTCCCTGTACCTAGGGATGGGCAATGGACGGTGATTGATACGTCTTCAGAATGAATGGAGTGGTAGTGCTCTCAAACAGGTGATGCTGGGGAGGACAGAAAACAATCCATGTCCACTATAAGCAACATGGCAAGAGGGACTGAAGCCACCTAGTTCTCCAACATATAAATTAATTATGGTACAGCTAAACCACAAAGCCCTATGCAGATATTAGAATCATGTTGTCTAAGAATATGTCCCCTCCCAGAAAACATTCACAATGGATGCTTATACTGAGAAGTTAGTTTACTGAACAGTAAATATATGATCCTGTTTGGAAAACATTTTGGTCTTATGTGATGAAAAAGGCGTATTTTATGTATGCAGAGAAGCAATAGTGTAAGGAAATACACTAAAATGTTAACAGACCATCTTTGGAAGGCAAGGTTATAGGGATATTTTATTCTTATTTTCATATAATGCATTGGTTGCTTTTTCATAACAAAATGCTTTACTTATGAGCTCAAAGGAAAAAAAGAACTATCATTGTTAAAATGCAAAGCTAGGAGTTTGGGCTTATTTCCAAAAGAAAATGTTGCTCTGATAGAACCCTTGCAACAATTTTTCACGGATACGCAAGATGAGTACATGTCAGGTCCTCCTGAGGCCAAATCACACTTCGTTCGTAGGCTCTGATCTGAGCCCTGGGAAATCTTATTTTCAATTTGATTCCCCACATATTTCAGAAATGGCAGGATGAGATGAAAGGAGGATTAGAGGCATATCTAAAAATTGGCTTTGCTTGGTCAAGTTAGACCTTTTTACATTGTAATTCTCATTTTGAACTACAAGACATTTTGGGGAGAATTCCTTAAACACAAAAACAAAGGTGTTTTTATTGTCGCAATTTCAGCAAAATGCAATTCATTTATTGCATTACAATAAAAAAATGGTTGGGGGAGAGAAAACAAGAAAAATATTCAGAGTAGATCTAGCACTGATTAAGGCTTAATATTTTGTTTGGGGGTCTGAAATCATCTTTTCAGAGAAAACAGTTGTTAGGACAGGTGATATAAAATCATGTATTCTTTTTTATCACGTTGCGTAAATTTTAAAGTTTCGCTATTGTGGCATGCTGAAAATCTCCATCAGGTTTTAATAGATGTATATACATTAGTCCTTATTTGGCCCAGATTTGTTATAAAGGAGAAGAATATTATCATTCACTTGGCACATCGTTATTGACTGCATACAAAAGGAAGAGCCTACAAAGAAATCAGCAGAGGAAACCGAGGAGGGGAGGCGACAGAGCCGGAAGAAAACATGAAGGAAGAAATGGGGAAGTTCCCTGAGATCCAAAAGGAGAAAGGACATTGATTACAAGAGGCCAAGAGAGTCTGACCGGAAGGATTGAATCACAGAATCAGAGAGGCAGAAAGGACTTTGGTTATTCACTCAAAGATCCTAAATTTTATAAAGAAGAAAACGGAAGTTCGATGGCAGAGGGGAATGATGTGATCAAAGTCACTTGAATATTGCGATACATTTCCTAGCATCCACTTTAACAGATACTATGGAGTTTAGCTTCGGATAAAACAAAAATTTTGCCAACAGCACTACCATCGTGTACAAGCACCCCAGTTTGGTTCCACAAATATTTGTTGTGTACTTACTATGTGTCTCTAAGTGTGTCTGGCCTTGGAGCCACAGAACTAAAAGATTCAAGTCACTTGTATTCTAAAAGCAAAAGTAGAAAAGGGAACATATATTCAATAACTTCAGGTAAGATTTCTGGGGGAGGTTAGCCAGGTGCTAGGGACTGATTGGTGTCCTCCCAAAATGCACTGTATTGAAACCTTCCCCCCAATGTGATGATATTTGCAGATGTTGCCTTTGATAATTAGGTTAGATGAAGTCACAAGGATGCTGAGGTTAGTGGCTTTGAAAAAGAACAGAGAGAGATTGCTCTCTCTCACCCTTGTGAAGACACAGGGAGATGGTTGCTGTGTGCAAGACAAGAAGAGGGCTCTCCCCAGGAAATAGCCGGCCCCTTGAACTTAGACCTCCTGCCTCCAGAACTTTGAGAAATAAATGTCTGTTGTGTAAGCCACCCAGTCTGTGGTAATTTTATGCTGTAGCCCAAGCTGACTAATATACCAGGTATGTTCTGAGACAGGGTAGGAAACCCAAATCTTATCTGGGCATCAGGGACATTTCCTAGGGAAGGAGATTCTGAAGTGCCTCCTCCAGACTGTATTAGTGTCCCTCAAATATGTTTATATAATCTCCAGTCATTTCCTCACCATGCACATACTCTCCTCTAGTTAAGTGAGCCTGGTTATCATCCATCCCCCAATGCCATGTTCCCACAAGTTCCTTAAAGCCAGAGTGCCATATTGTTTGCAGTCACATTTTTTTTGAGTCACTATTGAATAAATTATAGCTCAACGAATGAATGAAGGCATGAACAAATGACTCAGTGATGAAATGGAGCATCAGTTGGAGACACTTAAAGAAAAAGGAGTTTTAATACAGGCAAAGGAAACAGTTTAAGGAAAGGCATGAACATAAAATACATCATGCCACATGAAGGAAGTGTCAGACAGACATGAATGTCTGAGGTACAAGGCTGGGGTCTGAGAAATCTTTACAGAGTGCTTAATAGGTCTCAAAGAGTATTCAAAGTTATTTACAATATATATTAACCTCTTTAATGCTCCATAACAACCTTTTTAAGATAAGCAATATTATAATCCCATTTTACAAAAGAGGAAACTGAATCACAAAGGCGTTGAGAAACTTGCTCAAGTCTACACAGCCAGTGAGTAGCAAAGTAGGTTAGGAATTCATCAGCCTCCTGAGTCCACTCTATAGACGAAGCTTAAGAGAAGGACAGTGACCACACTCCTCAGGCCCTATAAAATCATGCCAAGGAACTTGAATTTTATTTTTATTTTTTATTGATTGATTGAGTTTAGAGAGAGAGCGTGAGTAGGGGGTGGGGGAGGTGAGGAACAGAGGGAGAGAAATAAACAGACTCCCTGCTAAGCATGGAGCCCAATGATGGGCTTGATCCCAGGACCCTGAGATCATGACCTAAAGAGAAATCAAGAGTCGGACGCTTAACCGACTGAGCCACCCAGGGGTCCCGGGAACTTGAATTTTAGAACGTAGAATACTGGAAGCTGTTCAGTTGTGAGAGCCACTTGGTCAGCTTCCAGTTCATTAAAGAGAGCTTTGAACGGTATAAAACAGAAGGTGCAATACTTCTTTTGAGAAATGTTGGGAAGCTCGGAATTATGAATGAGGAGACAGATTTCAGAAATACTTACAGGGTAAAAGTGACAGAGCGAAAAGTGTGGAAATAGAATGAATCCAGGATGATACTGGAAATGATAACTTGGTGACTGGGTGGGTGATGAGGCCATTAACTGAGACAGGGAAGCTAGGAAGAAAAGGTTAAGAGGAATCTGATACATTTAGATTTGCGTTAATTTGGAGGTGCCTTGGGGCATTCCCATGCAGGTGGCCAAAAGGCAGTTGAATATAGAAGTCTGAGAGGAGTCTCTGCTGGAATTAAAAAATTAAGAGTCATCAGCACAATGGGTGATGGTTAAACCATGAGAGAAATGAGATTGCTATTGTCAAATTTATGTGCATGAATATTACCTGTCAGTGCATACACAACTTCAGAAGCCCAATTATTAAAAGCCTTCCACAGGGGCCTGCTCAGTTAGCTGAATCTGCAAAATATGTTGCAAGATGCCAAAGCAGCTCTGTTGCTTTCAGCCTCTAAATGGGTCTTCAAAGACCTCAACCGGGGCTAAATAAGAGACTCTCTTTACAAATGTCCCCAGAAAATTAAAAAAATAATAATAAATTAAATTAAAATTAAAATAAAACGGCAATCCCTTCTGCTCTCTCAAACATGTATGATATCCAGATAGAGATTGAATTCTGATGGATTTCCAGTACTCTACTGTAGAATTTAGGTTGTTTCAGTTTGCCTCAACTCTTTATATTTTGTTGTCCCTTATAAAGCCTTTACATTGGAAATGGCATTAGGAGAGAGCCTTGAGGAATTTCTTCTAAGGGTGGACTTAGTTCATGTTTCCAGCCCTGCGGGACCCTCCAAGCCCCAGGTGGTGAGGATGGACTTAGTAACCAGGAGGCCAGGCTTCTTCATCCTTTCAAGCGTAATAGCTCTTCATCACAGCTCAGGAAAGTGTTAAATTTGGGTGAAAATGGGGTGTTTAAAGTCTTTACCACTGTACCATGACTTACTTCTTTTTCAGCCGTTTGCAAAATGTTCCCATCAATTCCTGTGTAGTACGCTCAGAACAAGACACGTGTGTAGAGACAGGGCATGGAAACCAGAAAGGAAGATGTGGGAATTTGCATTCTGCGTGCTGGTCACATGGCCTTACTCTGCTCCAGGGGCGAGAGGACTGAGGCAGCAGAGAGTCTGAATCACAGTAATAGATGTCCACTCAGAGGTTTAATGCCCTTTAAAAATCATCATGCTCAGTTTCTGGAAGGGCTTCTCAGAGTAAAAGAACATGGGGTTTTGAAATCAAGGGGTGTGTTTAAAGCCCAATGGAATGCTGAATTACAAATGATTTTGAGTTAGCCATTTAACCATTTGCAATCTTTGTAACCAGGAATAGCCTTAAATGCTGTAGAATCACTTAGCTATTGCTGCATAGCAAATTATGCCCAAATTCAAGGGCTTAGAAAAACAATTATTTATTATTGTAGTTCATGCAGTTGCAGGTCAGCTGACTGCTCTGTTTAGATTTGGCCTGGCTGGGAGAGCTTTGTGGGACATTTCTGCTTTATGTGTCCCTCACCCATCTCCTGGAACCAATAGGCTAGTCTAGGAATGTTCTCTGCTTGGTGTTAGCTGAAGCCTAATGGCAGAAGCAAAAACTTATAAGATATCCCAAGGTCTAGGCACAGATTATGCATATATGCACTCCAGCCTGATTCTCTTGGTCAAAGTAAGCCACATGGCCCAAGTCAGAACCACTGCAGGGCCACATGGCAGAGACCAATCAGACTGGCACGCATACCAGGAGGGGTGGAGAATTGGGGCCATTCATTCTATCTATCAGCTTTAGGATAACAGTTAAAATATAAAAATACTTTGCCCGGTTCGAAAGACTGTGTGACTATTATATACTATAATTGACCCAATTTCAAAGAAATATACTTACTTTTTACCAAAACTTTCAGCAAACAAAAAATATCTAATTTTAAAAATCCATATTGTGTAGTTATCTGTTCATAATTCACTATTTCAGAAACAGAATAAATATTCTTTCATCATCATTATCATAACACCTCGAATTTATATAAAACAACAACAAAAATCCTTGGTATTAAGCAAAAAGTTTTGTGTCTTTTAGTAGACCAAGACAAGACTGTCGAAGGATGTTCAAAAACAGCGTCAATATCTTCTATGTCTATTTGTAAATTATCTTGCTGGCTAAAGAAATCTCACCTTTCTTATTTTATCTACATTTTAAAGGGAGAGGATCATTGATATTTTCCCCCACTCTAATCACAAATGTGACTGGTGAAATTCTCTCCACCTTGGCATTCCTGGATCATTCCAGAGACAGCCACGCTTATGTGGATCAGCCTTGTTAAACACCACTCAGAAATCAGTGTGGTGCCCATAGCCTCTATCTGTAAGCAGAATTCTCTCTCTATGTACAGATTCTAGTGAGAGGATAGGGTGTCATAGACAGAAACAGGTGGGGCATTTCTAAAGATAGCTAGAGAGAGGTTAAGCAGCAAATCCAAATTTCTATTGCTATTTGCAGCTTGCTTATAGCTTCATAATTAATTGAATGTGTGGGTGTTTTTCATTGAAGAAACAATGATTTGATCAGAGAATTTCTTTATTTTGGATTTTTAAATTCTCTTCCTATTCTCTCAGCTTGTCTTCCTGAGGGCTAAGGGATGGATATGGGCCGTTTCGCTACTCCCATACCATCCAATTCCAATTGAGGGTGGCCTTGGAAACCAGCCAGATTGCATTGTTATCCTTCTGTCAATTACAAATGTGCCAGACACCCAAAGCATTGGGGAGGAAGAGCAATTATTAGTATCTACCCAAGAGAATATGCCCAATGTCATCCCTGACTTGCCAGGTGACCTTTAGAAAATCAGATGTGTAAAAGAGGGATGATAAATTGTTCCATAGGCCAATCATGCAAATGAGTAGAAACACCAAAGATGGAAAGAAATTAGGGCAAAAAGAATTCCAAAGAAACCAATTTTTTGTTCATAAAAGAATTGTCATCTAATACCAAGGGAATCTAATCCAAACAATGGCTGAAGTCCTTACCCAGATACTGGTAATAAGATACCACCCTATCCCTATTCATGTTTGTTAATCCCAAATGCCATTCTCCTGCCAAATACCCATGTCTCTAACACCCATTCTTTCATTTTTTGGTGAAGCACTAATGGTTTCATAAAATAAATTCTAAAATGCCTGAACCCATTGCCAGAAAAAAACAAAAAAAAAACAAAAAAAAAACAAAAACCTTTGCTTTCCTTTGGATGTAGGGCTGTGGGGATCAGAATGAGAACAGAAAGGAGAATGCAGCCAGATCAGTTATAGTATACGTCTGTGGTGATAACAACTCCTCTGATCTGTTGGGGTCCTCCACTGAGGGTAGTATGCTTTCAGAACAGGCATTAAAAAGGGGATTTTTTTCATCACTAAAGGATTCACTTCCTCAAAGTCTGTGCTAATAAGAGATGCTTTGAAAGAGAGAGAGAGAGACAGAGAGATGCTTTGAGCTCTCAAAAGAGTTGGGCAATAAGAAGGCCAACCTGGACTGGCCACTGAATGTGCTTAGAACACTTCCTTAGGCACCTTATATATGTATTATGTAGTAAGTACCAAAATCACTTAGTAATTAAATTCAAATAAGAAGTCAAGGGCATTGGTTATAAATCTCTACCATGGACAGAGCCAATCTGGGCTTCATTGTACATTGTTCTCAAAGAGGCTTGAACAACTTTTTTAAAAGTATGTGAAATATTGGGCATTATAAACAAGGCATTATCTTAAAATTACATATATCATTCATGGCACCAGACCTTTATCCTTCATATATGTACACTGGAATACTGCAGTTCATTCTGAAAGTAACCAATAGGAGTTAGCCTCAGACTACCATGGGTTGAAGGGCATGGTCCCCAATAAGACTGCCTTCCAATTTAAGATGCCAGCAGTGAAGTTGGAGGTTCCCAGGCCACTGCCTCTGATCAACTGGCTGCAGAACTGGCAAGTTCCCATGACCTCCACTCATGTTCAGTAATTCACTAGAATGGTTCACAGAACTCAGGAAAGTGTTTTCAATTACAGTTTCATTATAAAGAATACAAATCAGGACCAGTCAAATGAAGCCAACTGACACATAGTGTGAGGTCTGGAAGGATCCCAAATGCAGGCTTCCGTCCCCTCTTCCCATGGAACCAGGGCACATCACTCTTCTCAGGACATTGATGTGTTCATCAGCCAAGAAGCTCCCCCAAGCTTTTGTGTCCAGGGCTCTTATTGGATCTTCATTACATAGGGTTGGTAGAATCATTGGCCATCTAGGTGAACTCATACTGCAACCCCCCACTTTCACCCCTCCCTGGAGGTCAAGCTGGCTCCAAGCCCCAAACCTCTAACTACAAGCTTGGTATTTGTAGTGACCAGACTCCATCCAGAGTTATCTTCTTAGCATAAACTGAGTGTGATCCAAATGTCATGCATAACAAAAACACATATTATTTGAGGGACGCCTGAGTGGCTCAGTGGCTAAGCTGCTGCCTTCGGCTCAGGTCATGATCCTAGGGTCCTGGGATCGAGGCCTACATCAGGCTCCTTGCTCAGTGGGGAGCCTGCTTCTCTCTCTGCCTCTGCCTGCCACTCTGCCTGCTTGTGCACACTCTCTCTCTCTGACAAATAAATAAATAAAATCTTAAAAAAAAAAAAACCAACAACACATATTATTTGGGAAATTCCAAGATTTAAAGTCTTACTCCCAGCAACCAAGAACAAAAACCAGTCAAATTCTTTATTATGCAACATATACTCAAGTATAAGTTTACATATATAAATAAGTATAAATCTGTGTGCTTGTGTGTGTGTGTGTGTGTATTTCCTTTATATATAAAACTAGGCCATGGTGGTATTATCAGGAAAGATTACAAAGAAAGCAGTTGTTATCAAATGAGAATCAAGATCAATTAACTAATAGATTAAAATCACTACTATATTTCTCTCGGCTGAAACAAACAGTAGGCAGCATTTCAATGGTGTTACTCAAACTGAAGTTCAGCGATTGGGTAAAAAGACCCAGAAAACCCCGTAACAGGTTATACTCCTGGCAAAAATTTATTATAGCAAACTCTACTGAATAAAAGCAGCAGGAGAAAAAGACATGCATCAGATGGAGTCCAGATATGTCAGGCTTTGGAGGCCGTCCCTATCATGGCTTCAGGTTCTCTTGGAGACATGCAAGGAATAAGCAACCACACTTTCTGCATTAACTCCTCAAAGACAGTTACCACGGTCAAGGTCTGTGAACATGTGAATGGCATGGATGACCCTCACATCTTAAGTTTAAGAAGATGGGATTAGAAATGTAGCTGTATTTGAACAAGGTGTGGCCAGTATATGAAGGTAAAAGCTTTGTATCATTAATAAGAGAATTGTAATAAATTATTAATAAATTAATTTCTAAGTAGGAAGACACAAGGAAAGATCAACTCATGGATCTTCTGTTAACTTATGAATGAATGATGTACAGTCCCATCCAGCACAATAGATCTATCTGTATGAGTTATTCTAAAGAATTACATAGCAAGCCATCGTGCTACCTTGCTTAAAACCCTACAGTGGCCTCCCTTCTACTCAGAATCAATCCGCATCTGCCTTTAAATGCATGATTTCCCTCTAGTGTACTTGTTCTCTCCCCTGATTGCACTGCCACACTATCTTCTCTTGGTTCCCTGTTGGTGCCAAGCTTTCTTCCCGCCAAGTGGCCTACATACTGGATATTTCCTACTCTCTTCCTTGTGACTCGTTCTTGGCTGATTTCTTCCTTTCTCAAAAATTGCAACTCAAAAGCCCATCTCCCCTGAGAAGTCTTCCCTGAACATTTATTCAAAATAGCTACCCCTCCAAGTCCCATCACTTCACACAGTTTTATTTCTTTCTTTGCACTTATAGTCATTGACTCTTTCTTTGTATCATTTTTGTTTTGTTTTGCATGATTAAAAATGTAAGATCTGTGTGAACAGATACTTCTTCTGTTCTCAGTTTGATCTCTGTTGCCAGCCAGCATCTTATTAGGTGTTCAGTAAATATACGTTGAAATCATAAACTAAAACATCCTATAAAGGCTGATTTTAAAGTTGATTATAGATTCCCTATCCTTGGGCTGCTAAGAACATTCAGACTATGTAACAGCCCTGTCCCACCCTCGGGGTCACTTCAACTACCATCTTAAAATAATTGAATAATGTGACTCAAAATGTGGTTTACAGATCACTTGTATTGGAATTACTTGGTTTATCTTGGTAAATATGTTGCTTAATGAATCTACTCCCTGAAATTCTTATTTAGTAGATTAACTGGAGCTCAGAACTTTTCATTTCAACATGTGTTTCAACAATTTGTATATCCACACAAACAGAAGTTCTGCCTTAAATCCCATATTGGTAATGGCCCTCAAAAACAGTGGCACAAAAACTAAATTGCTCAGGTTGGAGAAAATCTGAATATGTAACAGTTATTGATAACAAAACCAACTAGGCATGAATATGATCATTTTATTAAAAGGCATTACTTGGTACACTTGGGTGGCTCAGTTGGTTAAGCTGCTGCTTTTGGCTCAGGTCATGTTCCCAGGGTCCTGGGATCGAGTCCCACATTGGGATCCTTGCTCAATGGGGAGCCTGCTTCTCTCTCTGCCTCTGCCTGCCACTCTGCCTGCTTGTGCTCTGTCTCTCTCTCTCTCTCTGATAAATAAATAAATAAATAAATAAATAAAATCTTCAAAAAATTAAAAGGCATTAATTCAGTTGGGAAGGTCACAGACTACTGAGTGATGCTGCTTCTCTTACAAGATGTAAAATATTGAGTTTTTAAGCATTTTGAACCCTAATTTTATCTTCTCTATAATAGGAATTATTATAGGGGCATCTAGCTGGCTCAGTTGGTAGAGCATGTGACTCTTGATCTCAAGGTTGCGAGTTCAAGCTCCACGTTGGGCATGGAGCTTACTTAATTAGAAACAAATAAATTAAAATAAAATAAAAACTAATAAGCTAATGTATGTGTAACACTTAGCACAGTGTCTAATAAAAAGTAGCCTGAGAAATGATAAGAGTTAGATAGTGAGATTTCAGACAGGTAGAACACAAAGCCAGCAGACCGACCTCAGACCAAAAAAATGAACTGAAATCAGAAGGTATCGCATTACTTTTCCTTTTTTTAAAAAGATGTTATTTATTTGTTTGTTTGTTTTTCAGAGAGGGAAAGAGCACAAGCAGACTGAGAAGCAGGCAGAGGGAGAAGCAGGCTCCCTGCTGAGCAAGAAACCTGATGCGGGACTCAATCCAAGGACCCTGAGATCATGACCTGAGCCAAAGGCAGATGCTTAACAAAGTGAGCCACCCAAGCATCCCATCTCATTACTTTTCAAGAATTTATTTTGGGCACCTGGGTGGCTTAGTGGGTTAAAGCCTCTGCCTTTGTCTAGGGTCGTGGTCCCAGGGTCCTGGGATAGAGCCCCGCGTTGGGCTCTCTGCTTGGTGGGGGGCCTGCTTCCCCTCTCTCTCTCTGCCTGCCTCTCTGCCTACTTGTGATCTCTGCCTGTAAAATAAATAGATTAAATCTTATAAAAAATTTTTATTTATTTATTTATTTACCACCCCCCCCCCTTTTTTTTTAAGAGCAACATCGCCAGTAAATGCTTTATTATAGAAAATATTCATCTCTGGCAAACAGTGGAGATGTTTTAACTTTCACATCTATTATGAGTTAATTTTTTTTTATGAGTTAATTTTTTAAAAGGAAAGATTTTTAGCATGGCTAATCA
Source organism: Martes martes (assembly GCF_963455335.1). Taxonomy (NCBI): domain Eukaryota; kingdom Metazoa; phylum Chordata; class Mammalia; order Carnivora; family Mustelidae; genus Martes; species Martes martes. The sequence continues at coordinate 175,662,993 of NC_137888.1, read as the reverse complement.
CCTGAGGGCTTTTATCCTTTGAGTACCATAATGATTCAGCCTTCCTGTCTGTCTTTCCATTTTATTAGACTCCTCTCATATTATTTTATGTTCATTCCCTATGAATATTATCATCGCCTGGGTCAAAGGTCACATCTTGGTACTTTACATTTTATAGTACTTAACTGCACTGTGCTGCAGAATCTCTTTCTTTCAGTAACTCTCACTGAGCTTCCTGAGACAGGGGCATTGTCTATTCATGTTTAAATCTTCAACACATATTACAGTGTTTGACACATAGTAGATACATAATAAATATGTATTAAATGAATGAATAAATTAAGAATGAAGGATGCTTTAAGAAACATTTTGTGTGCACTTCTTTCTGACCTGACAAGGGGACTCAATTAGAAAGCCATATTTTCAGAGAAAGTGGGAATGAGAGGAGTTTCCTTTTTCATCTTGTGCGGTTTCATCCTCCCAGAATTTACCTTCTTCCAAGAGTAATGATCTAAACACACAGTGAGAACTTGATATAATTCACTTTTTTTCTATCCTAGGAATTAGCACTTTCAAATTCAGAAACCTGCCAGGCACTTTTGCATGTGCTGATAATTCAAAGATAGTGAAGTTAACAGACAGAAATCATTCCCCTCCTGGTTCTATCACTGTAGAAACAAAGGAACAAAAAACCAACATTGTATTCTCATAACTTGCTCAGCCTTCTCTCTGCCTAATCCCAATTTCTCTCTCTCTCTCTCTCTCTCTGTTTTTACTGGTAGTTAACACCGATATGAGGGGTAACTTTGTGTCTGCTAGTCATTCTCAGTATCTGGACCTCGCATATAAAAAGCAAGTGAAGAAATAATCAGCAGCAGAAAAGAAAATATCGAGTAGCCTTTGTTTAAGTCTGCACGGAAGCCTCGGGTTTTGCTCTAATATAAAAGCCACTGATGTAATGCTTGTTTGATTTGCTGAACAGGATCACAACAGGAAAATTCCTTGAGCAGGGAAAGCAGCTGGTTTGCCAAATCTGCACATTTGGCTGTACAACTGGCTCTGTTGGTAGCTTCAGGGCATCAATATTTTTTTCCTGACAATTTACATGCTGCTCCAGCCCAAGGTGTCTGAAATGAAGTCTTTGCGTATACACAGTTCGAAAAACACTTGGCTTGTAACCCTGATGGGAACTCCGCTTTGAAAAGGAAAGTCACACTGATCCATGGTAATGTGATAAGGTTGTCCCTTTTCAGCACAGATTTGCTATGCAAGGCACATTGCTTTATCTGGCATTATGTAAAATACAGTGTCGATAATCCATATTGTTTCTCTTAATACCATTATTCACCTTCCGGTATCATGCCTACTGTAGCCTCCTGGTAATCTGGAACCCAACACACATATTAAGAAAGAAATAACTGTGGAGGAACACGGTTTCATACAAATTGTACTGTGCTGGCATGGAATTGCCTCTCTGCTTCTCTCAGACAAAGCATTTTAGATCCCTGGGTTGTGTTTTCTCTCTTTCTTTCTTTAAGGAAAAAAAAAAAAAACAGATTTTGTTGGATCTCCAAGTTTCCAACTGCTTAAAAGGCAGATTTCATCAAACTAATTAAAATTTCTTTGTGGCTAATCACTTTGGGGGTTCAGTTAACTTCTGGAGAATACTTAAATAGAATTTTAATTTTATCTGATTTCACTCTAAAATGGAGTTAAATAAGCACATTTGAAACCAAATATGTGAACAATGTATGCTGTCATAGGGCCACATTCCATTTTGTTAAACAATTGATTTTCCATATTATCCTTAGGTCCCAGGGTACAATGTGTAAATACATCTCAGTGAGATATAAACTGAGCTAGAAAATAATTGAATTTTATAGAAATTCTCTAGGGTGGTAAAAATCTATGACATCCATTAAAATTCAGAGATTGTAAAAGCAATCAGAATTATTACAACTGTCTTTAAATTGGGAGAATAACAGATCTTGCCGTGAGAGACTTGTACAAAAGATCATTTCTTAAAAAAAATTGAAAGACCCAAACAGACATACAGAAACATTGTGAATATAGTAACAGAGACCTTTTTCTGGAGAATAAATTGCAAAGACTGTGCCATAGTATCACCTAGTAACATAGAAATAAAGACATTCCCTTACATCACCGTAATACACCCATCAAAAGCAGGAAATTAGAATTGATACATTACTGCCATCTCAACCTCAGATCCCATTCGGATTTCACCAACTGTTTCATTAATGTCATTTAGAGTCACAAATACAGTTCAGAATTACAAGCCATGTTTCTGTGTGATTTAGATGCTCTTGAGTTTGGAGCAGTCTGTCTATATTTCCTTCAGTTTATGACCTTGACACTTTTGAAGATCACAGGCCAGGTATCTTCTAAACTGTTTTTCAATTTGAGTTTGTGTGATGTTCCTTATGATTAGATTTTGGTGATGCATCTTTAGCAGGAATATCACCAAAGCAAAGCTGTGTTCTTTTCACTGCATCCATACATAGTACATGATTTCTATTTGTCTCATTCTATTTGTTCATTTAACCACTTGATTAAAATGATGTCTGTAGATTTCTCTACTATAAAGATACACTTTTTCTCTTTATGATTAGTAATTATTTTATTGGGAGTTACTTAGAAATTATATAAATAGCCTGTTCCTCATAAAACGTTCAATTAATTCATTTCCTTACATCTGTAAAAGGAACTCATGGTTTCCTATTTTATTCAGCAGCTTACAATTAGTTGTTATGCTTATTTATTTTGATGCTCTGTTGTCTCATTCAGCTATTGAGAATTTCTTCTAGCTGGCTTCTACACCCTCTGGACTTTTTTTTTTTTTTTTCAGTGCTGTCACGTTTTCTGGCATAACAAGATGTTCCATGGCCATGTTGTACTTTATTTCCATTCTTCAGCCATGAAATCAAGCATTTTTCCAAGGAGTCCAGAATGGTATTTAGAAGCCAACATTGGGGCGCTAAGAGTGTTCATTGCTATTGGTGAGTCACTATTTCCAGGACCTCTATTAAAGAGAACCGGGCAGCATACATATGTATACACACAGTACAGTGACAATTATATTTATATTTATTTCCATATCCATCATATATACATTGAAAACCATGAGTTCATACCTGTGGTGTTCATTGAACACAAAGAGTTCAATCTAGTTCTCCTTTTCTCCTTATTTATATCTCTCCTTCTCTGATAGTGAGAAATCTAGTTCCTGTTGTTTTAAATTTATTTACTTATTTGATCAGTCCTCCTGTATATAACTAATATCCTGTCTCAGCCATCACCCTGTCCTCCAGATGAATGCTGTCCTCCATCCACGGGGACTGAGGCACCCCATGCTTGGCATCTTTTATGTGAACATCCTCATCACCTCAAGTGGGCCCCAATACCCCTGCCAGTGTATCCTACTATATTAATGTCTTCCTTACCCCAGTAAGGCTTCAATGTGCTTCACAGAGTAACCCTCCTAGTAGATATTCTACTTTCCTTGACATCCTCCTCTGGATCACTGTGATCCCCTGTGTATGTTTTGGTACATATACTTTGTTGTACTCTGCCAAAGCCTATAAGATTGAATCGCTCTACAGAGAAAGGAAGAAAGGGGAGGGGAAGGGAAGGACAAGAGAAACAGGAAGAGAAAGAGTTAAAACATCTTTTGAAATCCCAGTTTATCTTTGTTGTTATATTTTTACAATATACAATGCAATGTCAGTTTATATTCACATATAAACCTTGCCATGTATAAAACTTCTATAATCTCATATTTTCCATATGTTCTTGAAAATAATCAAATATGCATTTTTCTTAAACGTGTGACATTAATGAGTGTTGAACTTAGTCAGATTGCTCTTATTTTGGCAGCTCAGTTCAAAAAGTCATTCAGAAGTTGGAGAGCATCATGGATTGGAAGAATAAACATTGTTAAAATGTCTATACTGCCCAGAGCAATCAATGCCATCCCGATCGAAATTCCACTGGCATTTTTCAAAGAGTTGGAACAAACAACCCTAAAATTTGTATGGAACCAGAAGAGAGCCCTAATTGCTAAGGAAAAGATGAAAAAGGGAAACAAAACTGGGGGCATCAAGTTGCCTGATTTCAAGCTTTACTACAAAGCTGTGATCACCAAGACAGTGTGGTGCTGGTACAAAAACAGGCACATAGACCCACGGAACAGAGTAGAAAGCCCAGATATGGACCCTCAACTTTATGGTCAAATAATCTTCGACAAAGCAGGAAAAAACACCCAGTGGAAAAAAGACAGTCTCTTCAATAAATGGTGCTGGGAAAATTGGACACGTGTGTATAGAAGAATGAAACTCAACCATTCTCTTACACCATAGACAAGGATAAACTCTAAATGGATGAAAGACCTCAACGTGAGGCAGGAATCTATCAAAATCCTAGGGGAGAACATAGGCAGTAACCTCTTCCACATCGGCCACAGCATCTTCTTTCAAGACAGGTCTCCAAAGGCAAAGGAAACAAAACAAAAATGAACTTTTCGGACTTCATCAAGATCAAAAGCTTCTGCACAGCAAAGGAGACAGTCAATAAAACAAAGAGGCAACCCACAGAATGGGAGAGGGTATTCGCAAATGACACTACAGACAAAGGGCCGATATCCAAGATCTATAAAGAACCCCTCAAACTCAACACACAGAAAACAGATAATCACGTCAAAAAAATAGACAAAAGACATGAACAGATGCTTCTCCAAAGAAGACATACAAATGGCTAACACACACATGAAAAAATGTTCATCATCTCTAGCCATCAGGGAGACTCAAATCAAAACCACATTGAGATACCACCTTACACCAGCTAGGATGGTCAAAATCAACAGGACAGTAAACAACAAATGTTGGAGAAGATTTGGAGAAAGGGGAACCCTCTCACACTGTTGGTGGGAATGTAAGTTGGTGCAGCCACTTTGTAAAATAGTGTGGAGATTCCTCAAAAAATTAAAAATAGAGCTACCCTATGACCCTGCAATTGCATTACTGGGTATTTATACCAAAGATACAGATGTAGTGAAAAGAAGGGACAATTTTACCCCAATGTTCTTAGCAGCAATGGCCACAAGAGCCAAACTGTGGAAAGAACCAAGATGCCCTTCAACAGATGAATGGATAAAGAAGATGTGGTCCATATATACAATGGAATATTACTCAGCCATCAGAAAGGATGAATACCCAACTTTTGAATCAACATGGATGGGACTGGAGGAGATTGTGCTGAGTGAAATAAGTCAAGCAGAGAGAGTCAATTGTCATATGGTTTTACTTACTTGTAGAACATAAGAAATAACATAGAGGGCATTAAGAGAAGGAAAGGAAAAGTGAATTGAGGCAAATAGACAGGGGAGACAAGCCATGAAAGACTGTGGACTCTGAGAAACAAACTGAGGGTTTTAGAGGGGAAGTGGGTGGGGGGCAGGTGAACCCAGTGGTGGGCATTAAGGAGGGCACGTGTTGCATGGAGCACTGGGTGTTGTACATAAACAATGAATTTTGGATCACTGAAAAAAAAATAAATAAAATTAAAAAAAAAAGAAATTAGAGAGCGAGGCACATTTTAATAATGATAGTATGTTGAAAGGCACTAGAGTAAGTCTCAGCTTATCTAGAAATATGACAATTTCCATAATTCACATTGATATGTTATCTCACAAGTATTAGGAAAGAAGTCTTCATTTTTCAACATTGGTTGGTAGTCATATGTAAGGAATAAGTTATAATAAAATAATTAAGGAATAATAATAAATAAATAAATAGTAATAAAAGGAAACAGATCTAGCCATAATTTATAACAATCTTATTTATTTTTAATTCCCAACAGCAATTTATCACATCAAAAAAAGCTTTAACATTACAGAGTGGGTCATACAGTACATTATATAATGGGATTTTACTTATTAGAGCTTTGAAACTATTAAGAACTCAGTTAGCACTTTATATTTTTGCAAATATCTTTTTGTGTGTGCATGTGTGTGTGTGTGTGTGTGTGTGTGTTTCCGGTGAAGTGAATCTATTTCAATGTTTAATCACTGTCAGAATTTAGCAGGTACATAAGATTTATGATCTTATCTCATTTCTTTATATTTATGGAGGTTTTTTTTTTTTTCTTCTTTCATGAGTGCCCAGGCTAAACAAAATGGAAGAATAATAAAATCCAAAGTGGAGAGGTACTATCTTTTTTTAAAATTTTCTTAGAGTTAGCTTATTTCAGGAGGAAATTAGATTCTAATACTATTAGTGTCAAGTGTATACCACTTAAAAAAAGCGTTTATTATATATCAATTATAACTATTCCTCTCACAGTTGGGTTTTTGATTTATGACTTCATTTTATTGGGTTTGGAGACCCTTACCAAACATGCAATTAGAAGACCGAAGCTCAAATCCCTAGACCTTCTTACTAATGTTTTTCCTTCCAATTTAAACCCAGCACACAAAAGATCTCTGTTCTTCCACAAACAAGGAAAAATAATGACTTAAGATGAGTGTATTGAAAATGTGTTCATAGAATTAAAATGCTGGCAAGGTTTTCCTCCCTTTCAATGCACTCTGGCAAGTTTAAAGAATTCCCCAGTCATTGAGCACATTCAGTCACCTCTGGGCCTGTGCTGTCCCCCTCACAGCTTCCCGAGTTCCTTGTGAATTCATCAGCCGTATCTCATTATAGCCCCTAGTAGGCCAGAGTATTACTAAAGCAGTGCAAAATAATATTTGGCAAAATCACTCCCAAACGACTGAAATGATAGTCTCTATTTATGCAGATTTCCTGTACACCACCTAGTCATTGTTTCAATTTGAAACATTGTCATTTTACTAAAAAAATTTTTTTATTATGTTATGTTAGGTTACCATAAAATACATCATTAGTTTTTAATGCAGTGTTCCAAGATTCATTGTTTATGTACAACACCCAGTGCTCCATGCAATACACGTCCTCCTTAATACTCACTACAAGGCTCACCCATTCCCCTCATCCTATACCCTCAGCTTGTTTCTCAGAGTCCACAGTCTCTAATGGCTTGTCTCCCCTGCCTATTTGCCTCAATTCACTTTTCCTTTTCTTCTCCTAATGTCCTCCATGTTATTTCTTACTTTCTACAAGTAAGTAAAACCATATAATAATTGCCCCTTCTTTTCACTACATCTGTATCTTTGGGATAAATACCCAGAAATGTAATTGCAGGGTCATAGGGTAGCTCTATTTTTAAATTTTTGAGGAATCTCCACACTGTTTTACAAATTGGCTGCACCGACTTGCATTCCTACCAACAGTGTAGAGATGGTTCCCTTTCTCTACATCCTCTCCACCATTTGTTGTTTCCTGCCTTGTTAATCTTTGCCATTCTAACTGGTGTAAGGGCCCTGTGGTTTTGATTTGAATTTCCCTGGTGACTAATGATGATGAACATTTTTTCATGTGTCTGCTAGCCATTTGTATGTCTTCATTAGAGAAGTGTCTGTTCATGTCTTCTGCCCAGTTTTTGACATGATTATCTGTGTTTTGGGTGTTGAGTTTGAGAAGTTCTTTATAGATCTTGGATGTCGGCCCTTTGTCTGTAGTGTCATTTGTGAATATCTTCTCCCATTCCGTGGGTTGCCTCTTTGTTTTATTGACTGTCTCCTTTACTATGCAGAGCTTTTGATCTTGATGAAGTCCGAAAAGTTCATTTTTGTTTTGTTTCCTTTGCCTTTGGAGACCTGTCTTGAAAGAAGATGCTGTGGCCGATGTGGAAGAGGTTACTGCCTATGTTCTCCCCTAGGATTTTGATAGATTCCTGCCTCACGTTGAGGTCTTTCATCCATTTAGAGTTTATCCTTGTCTATGGTGTAAGAGAATGGTTGAGTTTCATTCTTCTATACACACGTGTCCAATTTTCCCAGCACCATTTATTGAAGAGACTGTCTTTTTTCCACTGGGTGTTTTTTCCTGCTTTGTTGAAGATTATTTGACCATAAAGTTGAGGGTCCATATCTGGGCTTTCTACTCTGTTCCATGGGTATATGTGTCTGTTTTTGTGCCAGCACCATGCTGTCTTGGTGATCACAGCTTTGTAGTAAAGCTTGAAATCAGGCAACTTGATGCCCCCAGTTTTTTTCTCTTTTTCAACATTTCCTTAGTGATTCGGGGTCTTTTCTGGTTCTATAAAACTTTAGGATTGTTTGTCCCAGCATTTTGAAAAATGCTGCTGGTATTTTGATTGGGATGGCTTGAAGGTACAGAGTACTGAAACATTGTCATTTTAAAACTAAAATCTTAAGTGTTTTGTTTCCTCTTCTGCACTCTCCCCCAAATCTTCTAAACTCATGCAAAAAATTTAGCCACACTGCAGCCTTCATTTAGTGTTTGTATTCTTGGTATTATTGGGTTTAAGAGATGAAACATGATCAGAGAAAGTAAGTGCTTTGTAAAACACTAGGGTTTTGCTAATCTGCAGCAGTGGAGAGGATTTGAGGTGAGGAAGATTGGGTGTTCTGTACTTGGTGGATGTAAATTATGGTCACTTGCTGTTGGGATATCCCAGGTCCTGATTATCCTAGCAATGTCCCTCTCTTCCCATTTCAGTGCTCCTTCAGCACCTAGGGAGGAATCGAGCCTTATTTGTATGTTTCTTATCTCTTCCACCAACCACTTGTTGAAATTCATGATCTATGACCCATTTTCTTTGGACACTGTTTTCTAAATCTGTGGACAGGTATTCCCTAAGGATGTGTTAATGGATGCCAGTGGATGAATGGATGATACTCTATTAATGGGGTTAGGTGCAAAGTGACCTCGCCTTAAATGTAAGAAGGGACACAAAGAGTGGGCATTTCAGGCCAGGTAGACTTAGAAGGCCAGCACTTAGAAAACAAGATACTTCTGATAGCCTCAATTATTCTGCTAGCAATGAAAGCCAGTCCAAGGAGAAAATACTTCTTTGTCCAAAAACTAACCGTCTTTATGTTTTTTTTTTTTAATTGTGGTGAAATACACACACATAGAACTTATGATTTTAGCCATTTTTGTGTGTACAGTTCAGGGATACTAAGTACATTCATACTGTTGTGCAACCACCACCATCCACCTCCAAAACTCTTTTCATCTTGCAAAGCTAAAACTCAAAAACTCAGTTTTCTTGTTGAGCAGAACAGATAGCCTTGTGTCCAACTGAGGCAGTAGAGACAGACTTCCAGGGTTCAAGTCCTGGCTCCCCACTTTTCCTAGCTGAGTGACTGAACTCATCCCTTTGGTGCCTCAATGTCACACCCCAAGATGCAGAATCACCAGACAAGTTGTATGAGGAGAATGTCAGAAACTATTGTTTTTAGTGGCAGAACAATGCTTTCAACAAATAAGGAAGATGGTAGAGGGGATGCTGGAAAAGACTGCCTGAATTTAAATTCTTGTCCATCCACTGCAATAAGTAAGGTGTTGGTAAAACTACCTCTGTAGTGCTTTAGTTTCTTCATCTGTAAAACTAGAATTATTATATCACCTCCTTCACGGGTTTACTAGGAGATTATGAAAGTATATATAAAAATACTTGACATCAGGGCACCTGGGCTGCTCAGTCGGTTAAGCATTGACTCTTGATTTTGGCTCAGATCATGATCTCAGGGTCATGCTCATGTGCTCTCTCTCTCCCTCCCTAGGAAAAGAAAACACTTGGCATCACCTGCCCCATAGTGGGAGTTCAAGGGACATTAACTGTAACAATGGAAACACCAAAATCAAATAATGATAGTATACTTCACTAATCAATGTACCCAAGCAGATGGAAGAGAGAAATGGTAATAAATATTGTCTATCTAATGCGTTACATTATCTTTTAGCTCACGCTTTGGGTGTCTTTTTTTTCAAAGCAAAAATACATCAAGCAAATAAGTTTTTTAAATGTAAAAGTTCTTTACAACAAGAGCAATGTTGATGAAGAAAAATGCATGTGAAATCCAAATGCATTAATTTCAGAATTGGTTCTGAAAGGGCCAATTGTAAGTCATTTTTCTACATGTGTTGTGTTCATAGGTGGTAAATGTGGCTTTAATCAAAAAAGACCACATGCAAAGCACTATAGATTCTCTGCCAGAATGAGTTTGTATGACCGTTGTAAGAGCCGAAATAATAACTTTAAATTTGATTAAAGTATTTAAATAAGGAGGTCATACAGTGAGGTGGCTCTAATGCCTTGCTAACCTATACAAGCTAACCAAAATCTAAGCCAGAATCAGTGCAATTGAATCTAAGAAAATAGAACTTAAGAGCAGCAAGTCACAAAATATCAATTCAAACAAGGCAAATTATTTGCCAACAACAATCAAATAATTGCTTTGCTTCCCTTTAATGTCTTCTCTGTAAAAACCTTGCCCCTTGCTTCTGTTGGTGGAGCACTCCAGATCACCTTGGGTTTGGTACTGTCCCAGTTCGAACTGATACATGCTTAAGGAAACTTAAAAATTTAAATGTGCCTCAGCGTACCTTTTAACAGTTCTCATACCTTGTTTGAAAGCAATGCTTTTCACAGTCGTTGGGCCAAAGGATATTTCTGTTTCCAGAAAGTAAATTATCACCAAAAAATCGGACTTTTAATGAAATATTTGCCATTGACATGAACCAAAATGTTGTTTTTTATTTTAAGTTCATTTGAGTGGTAGGATAGAGAAAGGCAGGGTCCTGCAATTTTAAGAATCTTGTATTGATACATAAACTACCTTGTTGGACTCAGGAAAGTAAAAGACAAAGTCCTATTGCTGCTGTTACTCTATTACAGCCATTCAGATCTCTTCTACCTACTATGCATTAGTCATTTATAATGAACTATATATTGTGTTAGGCACTTCACTCATATTAAATCCTTTAATTATTATATCAACTCATGATGTAGAATCCAGTATTATTCCCATTTTACAGATGAGGAAACTAAGAAATCAAAATCCAAGCATTGAATGCTTTGCCCAAGGGCCCCCATAAAACAAAATCAGACAGTCTGTGGATCCAGAGTATTTTTTTTTTTAATTTTATTTATTTATTTGACAGAGAGAGAGAGAGACAGTGAGAGAGGGAACACAAGCAGGGGAAGCGGGAGAGGGAGAAGCAGTTTTCCCTTGGAGCAGGGAGCCTGATGTGGGGCTCGATATGGGGCTTGATCCCAGGATGCCGGGACCACGACCTGAGCTGAAGGTGGATGCCCAACGCCTGAGCCACCCAGGAGCCCCTGATCCAGAGTATTCTTATGCTGTATTACTTCCCTACATTCAAGTTGGGACATGCTGAGTAATGAAATCTTCTACTGTCCTTGATTTTCTTCTCTTATTTTTTTCTAGCTCAACAAACACACTGTTCTTTCAAGAGTTATGTGCATGTGTATGTATGTAAAAATTTTATAGCTTATGACAATAATGTCTATTTGCTGTTCAATGGTATGTGAAATCAGCTGGTTGTCTTGGTCTAGTAACTGAGACACAGGTGCTCACATTACAAATAAATAGTGGCACAGATTTAATGGGCGTTTAAGTTAACAGGCACAGGGAAGAGGGGAAGAAAGGTGGGGACACTATAAATTGAATACTTTCACCCTTTAGCAGAGGTCTCTTGTCTGGAGCCACGAATTAGTGGAATAAGGCTCCTCTTCTTTTTGCTTTATGAAAGATTGCCTTTGTATCTTTCTTCCTTTTTAAATACTTAATTTTAAGAGTTTTTAGGTTTACATCAAAACTATGAGGAAGGTACAGAGATATCCCGTATGCCCCCTATCTTCACACATGCATGGCCTCCTCATGATCAACGTCCCCCACCAGAATGGTCCTTTTTTTTAAAACCAAGGATGAACCTACATTGACACATCATAATCAATCAAAGTCTACAGTTTACCTGAGAGTTCACTCTTGGTGTTTATATTCTATGTGTTTGGACAAATTTATGACATATATCCATTATTATACTATCATACAGAGTATTTTCACTGCCCTAAAAATCTGTGCTCTGTCTACTCACCTCTCCTCTCCCCCCGCCAACTCCTGGCAGTTGCTGATCTTTTTACTGTCTCCATAGTTTTGCCTTTTCCAGAATGCCATATGGTTGAAATCATATATTATGTAGCCTCCAAAATGGCTTCTCTTTTACTTGGTAATAGGTACTTAAAAGTTCCTCCAGGTCTTTTCATGCCTTGGTAATTGATTTCATTTTAGTGTTGAATAATACTCCATTGTCTAGATGTACCACAGTTATTTATCCATTCACCTACTGAAGGATATCTTGGCTGCTTCCAAGTTTTGGTAATTATGAATAATGCTGCTCTAAACATCCGTGCGCAGGTTTGTGGGTGAACATAAGTTTTCAAGTCCTTTCAGTATGTTCTAAGGAGTGTGCTTGCTGGAGCATATGATAAGACTATGTTAAGTATGGTAAGAAGCCTCCAAATTGTTTTCCATTCTGTATCTTACCTGATGTACAATTGTAATTATGCAAAAAATATGTCCTTATCTGAGAAAAAGAGTAGCAAGGTAGAGATGGGGGGTAGAAAAGCCTCTCTTAGAACCAATTAGTGTCTGATTAGTTTTGAACAGAAATATTTTGGTATCCAATATCTGTCTACTGCCCCATAGCAATTGGTATGACTATGACAGATTAGAAATAAAAACCTTAAAAAAAAAAAAGAAATAAAAACCTTCCGTTTGACAAGGAAGCTAATTGATGGTGAAGGCACACTGGCAAGGTATACCAATTCAATCTATGGGTTAGTTCTGAAACTCTCTCACCATCAGTGTAAATTTTTTTCTCCTGTAAGTCCCCACATTACAAAGAAAGCAGAAAGGGAAGGAAACAGTCTCCGTAGAGTAATTTCTTAGCATAGCTCAAGTCTGTGCAAGAATGTGAACTATCCCTTCTGTGAAATGTCTTTTAATATATTCAAGTGAGTTCTTCCAAATCCTCATGTTCTTTCTGAGCTGATTCAGTTGCACATTGCTCCTGGGAAAAAACCAGGAGGAGGGTTCGTAAACCACATACATCTCTATTCCAAATGATAGCAATTTGGTGTGAAATGTTTGACAAATACTGGCAGGCTGATTATTTACCAAAAGCTATTACTGCTTTTGGATCAAAAGGGGACAATTTATTAATTAAATTGGAAGACAAAGGCTTCATTACCCTGTTATTATTAAAATGTGAGAAACCACCTGTTTTCTTGCATTTTAATCTCCTCCAAGGTTCTCATTAAGAATAACAAAAGCATAAAAAAAACTGTACAGTTTTAACAGCAAAAAAAAAAAAAAATAGGAAGAATAACAAAAGCATTGTAATCAGGCTATGACAAAAGGGAATTGGCTGGTTCTGTATATGCCCTACAAATTATCAAATACTTGATATAATAGAAGTGTGAAGGTTTAATTCATGATGCTATTTACATACTTATAGGCAAGAATTCATTAGTTAAAAAAACTATTTTATTTTCAAAAGCCATCATTTGTCTCTATTTTTAATCCATTGACTAGATAGTATTATGAGAACAGCCAATACTTATTAATAAGCACAAAAGTCATGCCATGTAGAAGATTGACAGGATTAAATTCATTTACTCCTCAAACAATTGTGTTTGAGTAGTAATACTATTACCCCCAATTTTACAGATGATGACACCGTGGTACATGATAATTAAATAACTTGGTCCAGGTCACCTGGAAATAATGATCAGAAAAGGGCTTAGAACCAGTCTTACTCTAAGCCTCACCTTTTTTTTCCTAAGTAAATTTAGCTTGTTTGTTTTAATTTGAATATAGCTGACACACAATATTACACTAGTTTCAGGTGTACATTATAGGGATTCAACTTTTTTTTAAAAGATTTTATTTATTTGCTGTCAAATTTTATTTGTTTATTTGACAGAGAGAGAGATCACAAGTAGGCAGAGAGGCAGGCAGAGAGAGAGGGAAGCAGGCTCCCCGCTGAGCGGAAAGCCCGATTCGGGGCTCGATCCTAGGACTCCCAGATCATGACCAGAGCCAAAAGCAGAGGCCCAACCCACTGAGCCACCCAGGTGCCCCGCGATTCAACTTCTCTGTGTATTATGCTATGCTCACCACTAGGGTAGCCACGCCGTCACCATACAATGCTATTACAATATCACTGACTGTAATCTCTATACTGCGCCTTTCATTCCTGTAAATTCCATAACTAGAAGCCTCTATCTCATCTTCCCCTTCACGTATTTTGCCCCTCCCCGTCCCTCTGGCAAGCATCAGTTTGTTTTTTGTATATATAGGTCTGGTTCTGCTTTTGTTTATTCATTTGTTTCGTGGTTTTTGTTTTTCTTTTTGTTTGTTTTATAGTCCACATATGAGTGAAATCATGTGGTATTTGTCTTTCTCAGTCTGACTTATTTCACTTAGCATAATACCCTCTCGGTCCATCCGTGTTGTCACAAATGGCACCATATCATCCTTTTTTTTTGAGGCTGCATTATGTGTGTGTGTGTGTGTACATATAAAAAACATATCTTCCTTATCCGTTCATCTATTGATGAATACTTAGGTTGCTTCCATAGCTTGGCTATTGTAAGTAATGCTGTGATTAGTATTTTGGGTTTCTTTGGATAAATGCCCAGTAGAGGAATTATTGGATTATATGGTATTTATATGGTATGGTATATATGGTATTTCTATTTTAATTCTTTGAGGAAACTCCATACTGTTTTTCCCAGTGGCTGTACCAATTTACATTTTTACCAACAAGCAGGAGGGTTTCTTTTTCTCCACATCCTCACCAATAATTATTACTTACTATCTTTTTTATTTTAGTCGTGCTGACAGGCATGAGGAGATATCTCATCATGGTTTTGATTTACATTTTCCTCATGATTAGTGATGCTGAACATCTTTTCATGTGTCTGTTGGCCATCTGCATATCTTCTTTGGGAAAATGTCTATTCAGATCTTCTGCCTAGTTTTTGATCAAATTGATTCCTCTTTTTGTGTAAGTTCTTTACATATTTTGGATTTTGACCCCTTGTCAGATATATCATTTGCAAATATCTTCTCCCATTCAGTGGGTTGCCTTTTTGTTTCGTTGATAGATCCTTTCACTGTGCAAAAGCTTTTTATTTTGATGTAATTCCAATAGTTTATGTTTGCTTCTGTTTCCCTTGCCTTAGTAGACATGTGTAGAAAGAGACTGCTACCACTGCAGTCACAGAAATTACTGCCTGTGCTCTCTTCTAGCATTTGTATTGTTTCGGGTCTCACATCTTTGATCTGTTTTAAATTTATTTTTGTATATGATGTTGGAAAATGATCCAGTTTCATTCTTTTACACGTAGTTGTCCAGTTTTTCCAGTACCATTAGCTGGGAAAACTATCTTTTCCCCACTGTATAGTCTTGCCTCCTTTGTCTTAGATTAACTGACCGTATAACTGTGGGTTTATTTCTTGGGTCTTTATTCTGTTCCATTGATCTATGTGTCTGTTTTTGTGCCAGTACCATACTGTTTTGATTACTGCAGCTTTGTAGTATATCTTGAAGTCTAGAATAGTGATACCTTCAGCTTTGTTTTTTCATTCTTAGAATTGTTTTGGCTATTTGGGATTCTATGCTTTCACTCTTGACTTCAAGCAAAATGTTTTAGGCATTCTGCAAATATTTAATGAGCTCGGTTACTATTTTCTGAACATGGAATCAGGAATGTCAGTCATTATTTAGGACTCTGTTTAGATTTCTTCTGTCAACAGAATAATTTGCTTTTTAAAACCATATAACTATATTTTATTGGTTATTTCTTATTCAATGAAAGTTTCACAGATGTTTCAGAATAGTGGAGAGTAGATATTGGGCTAGCCCATTTTCTTTTTTTTCCCTTGAACACCAATTTCTTGAGAAGACATTGGTGTCCTTTTAGCAAACAATTAAAATATGATTCAAGGAAAATCGTTGTGAAGCACTATCAGCAATATTCTAAAGAAACCTTATCATATTGGGGAGATACCTTGGAAATGAGGTGTCTGGCATTTTCTCATGCTACATTTAATCTCTTAACATCTTTGACAAACTCATCAAGTCAATGGGGGCACTTCCCCATAGGATAGCCATTCCTTCTTTGAATAGTTGTAATTGTTTTAAAAATATCCCTTAAATGAAACCAAACACACCTCTAGTTTCTATCTGTAATGGAAAAAAACTCTAAGATAGTGTCCCTGATCCCATATCCATATTCATATCCTTCTGTAAATTCTCCCCTCCAGTGTGGGTGACACCTGTAACCTCTAACCAAAAGAATCCAGCAAAGGTTATGGGATGACCCTTCTGTGGTTATGTTATTTAGGATTGTAACTACTGTCTTGCTAGTATACTCTCTTCTATACTGACTTTGAGAAGCAAGCTGCCATGTTGTGGGATGCCCTATGGAAAGGGCCACATGGTGGCCTTTACCAGTAGCCCAAAAGAAAGAGAAGGCTGATAGGAATCCAATTTTGCCAACAAACACATGAACCTGGAAGCAGATCCTTCCCTTTAGACCTTGAAGCGGGATCCTAATCCTGGCCAGCAACCTCATCATAGGTTGTAAGAGACCCCAAAGCAGAGGGTCCTGTTAAGCTATGCCCTGATTCTCAAAGAATGCGTGAGACAATAAATGTGTGTTGTTTTTAGCCACTAAATGTGTAGTAATATTGTTATGCAGCAATAAATAACTAATGAACTACACATTTTGGTTTGAATGATAATCCATAAGAGGCTTCATGAAAAGTAATAAAAATATATTAGCATTATTAGTTTTACTACAATAACTACAGAGACTGTCCTTTATTGGTTACCTACTATGTGCCAAACATATTTACTTTACTAGGTTTGCTACATAAATTATCTCATTCATCTTCATAACAGCATTAGAAGAAAGGCATTATTATTTTTAGTTTATGACTCTGAGGCTGAGGGGCGCCTAAGTGACTCAGTTGGTTAAGTGGCTTCCGTCAGCTTGGGTCACGATCCCAGGATCTCGAGATTGAGCCCTGTACGGGCTCCCTGCTCAGTGGGGAGTCTGCTTCTCCTTCTCAGTGTGCCCCTCCCTCTGCTTGGGGTCTCTCTTTCTCTCTCTCAAATAAATAAATAAAATCTTAAAAAAAAAAAAATCAAAAGACTCTGAGGCTCAGAAGACATAGGAACTTGCCCAAGATCACAAAGCTAGTATGTAAGAGAGCTGCAGTCAAAAGCTAAGGTGCATTGACTTGTTCACTGTGGCATCCTTCTTCCTATTTCATTCGGTACGACAACAACAACAAACAGTTATTTCCTGTTTGTTAACATTTTTCTTTATGGCAGACATGGTTCTGGGACCCAGATGGCTACTGCCATATCACAGTCAGGAGACAATACATTTGGATCTGGATGGTTTCTTTTTCACCTTTCCCATCCCTTCACCTAGTCTTACCACCTATAAACTAAGTATTCCTAAGTCTTCACCCACTTCTACCACTTTACATACACTGTGTTTTTGAATGATTTTTACTTTCCTCTGCCTTCTCAGTGTTTTCAAGTTTTTGTTTTTTATATCCCATTTGTAATGCAGAATTTTAATGAACACATAAAATGGAATACTGATTGCCAGACTAATAGAAATAAAAGGACTTGACCACACACAATGAAAGTCATTTTCTTTATTAAAAAATTGACATATCAAGGTGACAATATAAATAAATAAAGAAAGTGAATATGAAAAATATGATCGACAAGCTTCATAAAGTTAATAGACATATCTAGATTTTTTTTTAACTCTAAAAAAGAGGCATAACATATTTTTAAAGACATGAAACATTAGCTAAGAAATGCTCTTAGGTCAAAAGTAAAAATCTCAGCATAGTCTCCAAAGCAGAAATGATATAGTCTAGGTAACTGAATCAAGAGGTAATAAAAGTGAAAAATTAAGAAGTAAAGAATACACAAACATCATGCCTTGGAAGATTATAACAAGCACACATTTGAATAAATCTTAAAAAGAGAGGATTAAGTATATATATATGTATATGTATACATATATATATACACAAAAAAATATGAGAGACACACCAACTGCACATTGACAGGTACAAATATCTCCAACTACCTACTGAATTTGCTGGCACTATTGTTCATATTTCTGTGAGATGTCAGGATATTGCTAGCCTATATCTCGTACACAGAAGCAAGCACAGTGACCACTCGCCTACTATTTCTTGCCATATTTTAATATCAGTATATGAGGAAAGCTTAGAAAACAAGTGTTCTTTGTGTTAATGACTTTTAAACCCTAGGGATTTCAGTTGCTAAAGACCTTTCTTCATTATCAGCCATGAAAATTAGCATTCAGAAGGAATTTTGAAAACCAATTATTCTTAACTTTGATAATTACAAATTGGAAAATGAATTTTTAAAAATCATTGTTCTTAAGATGTTTCTACAAAATACACCGGTGATATTAAATACTTCCATGGTTCTATTTCCTTTTCAAAATGTCCTCCTTTGAGCCTTTTTGTTCCTAAAAAGACATTTTACTTTAACATGAAAGTCATATTGTGTCTCATCTAGAATATTTGCAGATGATTGTCTTCATTTATCAGGAAGCACATATTTAAATAGTTTGCAGTATTTCAGTTTTCCTTGTGAAGCTGGAATATTCATCATACTAGTTAAGGTTTATATTACGCTGTAGCAAAGTAATTTATCATATCCCTACATCAGCAACTTCTTTGATTATTAAAATTCTCTTGCAGAGGTACACTTAGGAGCACACCAAGCTGCTGTCTAATGAATTTTCTTTATTATTTGACCTGAAGAGCAGGAAAAAGATATATTAAGACATATGACTTGAAAACAGTGATAGAGGATGCAGAAGCAGATTAATTAAGTTAGTATCTGGAAATAGCTTACCAGAATTTAACACACTGCATATGTCATGCAAACAACCCTCAGGAAGCACTTGCTAGTGAATCATTTTCCCTCCTTTAGAAAAGATTTTTATTTCCCCAATTCGAGCTGCTCTCACATGGTAATTTTGTGAAGCTCCAGAACCATCAGTTCAATTTTGAATAGTAATTATAATTAAGGAGATGTGTAATTGACTCAAGTTACTAATGACCACTTTCTTCCAAGTTTTTCAGCCATATTCCCATGAATATTTACTGAGCATTCTTTTGTTTGTCTGACAGTGCTGGTTTCTTTCACAGATGTCAAAGAAGTTTATACAGTGCTTCTGGCTTCAAGGAGTTTGCAGTCTAACTGGAGAAGGAAGATTTGCCCTTGTAATCCAGAAGATAACCATTTAAGAAATAAAGTAATTAAATAGCAAAATGTAACCTATCGGGAAGTCAGAAAAAGAATTATCAGAGTAGGGGCGCCTGAGTGGCTCAGTGGGTTAAGGCCTCTGCCTTCAGCTCAGGTCATGATCCCAGGGTCCTGGGATTGAGCCCCGCATCAGGCTCTCTGCTCAGCAGGGAGCCTGCTTTCCTTCCTCTCTTTCTGCCTGCTTCTCTGCCTACTTGTGGTCTCTGTCTGTCAAATAAATAAATAAAATCTTAAAAAAAAAAAAAAAGAATTATCAGAGAATGCTAAATATCAACTGCACAAAGAGGCCCTGGCAAGTAACCTAAACAATGAATCAGAAGCAGTCAAAGTGAGGGAAGTGGCAGGAGGGGAAGGGGCAGGATGTATGGACATTTGTTAAAAAGGGCTACACGGGGTGCCTGGGTGGTTCAGTCAGTTAAGTGTCTGACTCTTGATCTTGGCTCAGCTCTTGATCTCATGGTTATGAGTTCAAGCCCCACACTGGGTTCCACACAGAGCATAGAGCCTACCTAAAACGGGAGGAGAAATGGGGGAGGGGCTATAATTGTGGAAGGCTAGCTCCTGGCCAGTGGAGCTTTACCTCTACAACTAAGTGATTATACAAATGATTGTGTATTTCCATATCAACAAAAATGTCTTATCATTTAAGAGTAGTGGTCATTGATTTATGCTGCATACTAGAATCACCTGGGAAGTTTTTAAAAATTCTAATGGCTAGGATATAACCCTTCTCAATCATATAAGAAACTTTGGGGGTGAAGTCTGGCTATCGGTATTGAAAACCTGAAGTTGATTCCAGGATACAACCAAGTGGAAGAACAGATAATTTAGACCAGAGGTACTCAAACTATGCTGGGCATTA
Source organism: Martes martes (assembly GCF_963455335.1). Taxonomy (NCBI): domain Eukaryota; kingdom Metazoa; phylum Chordata; class Mammalia; order Carnivora; family Mustelidae; genus Martes; species Martes martes. The sequence continues at coordinate 175,642,818 of NC_137888.1, read as the reverse complement.
AAGTCGCCTGGAGAGCTTTTAAAATCCCAAATGCTTAGGTCACACCCTGTGTCAGTATTTATTGCTGCATAACAACCCATTCTATAACTTAGTGTCTTAAAATGAAAACCATGTTCATTTGCTGTTTCAACTGGGTTCACCCAGCTGGTTCTTCTGCTTCTCTCATCTGAGGTCACTCTTGTAGTCGTCTGGCAGAATGACTATATGGCCTCATTCGCACGTTCAGTAGTTGACAAATCATCAGACAAGCACACCTCATTCCCCCTGCACGTGACCTCTCTCATAGCCTCGTTTGGATTTGTTCACAGTATGATCTCAGGTTTCTGAAAGGAACCAAAAAGAGCAAAACCAAGGTTCAAGTTTTTCCAAGTCACTGCCTGTAGCAGGTTTCCTAATAACCTACTGGACAAAACAAGTCACGTGATAAGGCTGGGCTTTTACGGGTGAAAGCGTAAACTCCACCTCTTCCTGTGTGGAGTGGCAAATGATCTTGCCCTGGGGGGATGGGAGAATATTGCAGCATCTCTGAGAACAATCTACTATACCTTCTATTCCAACTGAATTAGAATTTCTGGGTGTGGAGCATGGACAGTAATATTTTAAGAACCATTTTAGGCAACTTCAGTTTGCAACAGAGCTGAGGATCAGTTTTGTCGAGTGCTTCTCAGATGTCAGTGTGCATCAGAATCACCTGGAATACTTGGTAACCACAAATCCGTGAACCACATTCTCAAAGAGACTGATTGAGCACCTCTGCAGTGGGGGCCGACACTGCAGTTTTAATAAGCTCTCACATAATGCTGATGGCGCAGGTCCTGTGTCTACAGTTGGAGTAGCATTAATTTGCGTAACAGTGAACATTAACTGTATGCGTGTGTGTATATACATTAACATATTTATATACATATGTCTCTGTGTGTGTTTATAAAGTGGTTTTTACTCATTTGGTTAGATCCATGTTCCCAGTTTGTCAATTCTGCTATGAGTTGGAACAGTTGAACTTCCCACACCTTACACTGGGACCAATCTCGCCAATGGTAAGGGGAAGAATAAAAAAATCCAAAGTCAGTAGCTCAAAGTTGAACATCCTGTAATCCTTGATACCATTCCTACTGTAACCTCTTGTCTGTTGCTTGTAACTCACTGTCCAAGCCCTCTCCTCTTTATCTCACCATTTTGGATCCTGCCCTGAGGATTTCTTATTCTCGGTACACCCAAGCTTTACCTCTGTCCCTAACCGGGCTGTTAGGATTTTGCGTGTTCCCCAAGTTCATTCAAAGAACTAAGCCTTCACAGTTACTTCTGGAATTCTTCCTGCTTTCTGCTACCTACATTCGTACGTGCAAACTTCATATTGTACAAACTTCATATTGTGTTTGTACTTTGGATTTCTTTCATGCTTGTTGATGGTCTCTCTCTGCGCTGGTTATTTTCCGTTGGCTCCCCACAGACTCATACTCATCTCTCTGCTCTGTGCCTGTCTGAGTTGGATGATTGCTTATGCAGTGCAGCACCTGGGCTCTCTTGCTGGCTGGCTTCCTGTAGCCCCTGTTCTCAGAGTAGGATCCCTACCGCAGCAGCATCACCATTGCCTGGGAACTCTCGGTTAGCACTGAAGGTTTTAGGGCCCCCCTCAAAGGCAGGTATATCAGAACTCTAGCCATCTGTATTTCAACAAGCCTTTCAGATGATTCTGATGCATGTTAATGTTTGAGAATCTCTGCCATAGGGTTTGGCCGGTGGCCAGTACTGTCAGGAAACCTATATACAGACAGAGTGGTAGGCTTTGTTCTTTCTGCATTTTACTCCTTCCCCTGAGCCGCATTTTTCGACAAAGGCTGCATGCCTCCGTAATTACAGTGCTCATCTTGTCTGGTGTTGCTGCGTGCTTGATCCCGCTCTGTTCTCCAACCATGTCATTTCCTTCTCCTCCTACTTCAAGCCTGCCTGTGCTAATGTTGTTGCTAAGTTTTAGATCTGAGCATCCAGTGTCCTTTCCCGTAATCTCATCTGTGCACTGATAAATAGCTCCTTCCTAAGATCATCTGATTGGCTTCTGTTTCCCACCGGGATCCCCAGAGAATGCTGCCTGTAGATTTCTCCTTTCTAGGTTTCAAAAGCTGAAGCCACCCCACCAAAGCCCTAGACCAGACCTTGACAGGTGATGGAATTGGAGTAGATACCACTTACTTGAAGATTTGGTTTCAAATAGAGTCAGTATCAAGAGCAGAAAGGTGTTGCAGGTTGTGATATCAGGAAGTCAGGATCCTTACTAGAGTTCCTGAAATTAAATGCACACTTCTCACCTAGTACCTACACATACAGTTACATACATATATCTGTGTATGCACAAAGTGTGTGCAGTATGTAAATAAATAAATAGCTCTTCTGGCAAAATGAGAAATGAAACTCTGAAAATCTCCTGGCAGCTGCTTCCAATGTCAGAATACATTTGTCAGAGAAACAATAGGATCCGGTTTGGAGAGCAGTTCTGTTTGGGGTGGGGAGAAAAAGTGAGATTTAGCAAGAATGTGAACTAGATCATCAACCCAACTGAATGTTAATCAGATGGTCTGCTTCCAAGTTCAGTGGTCTTGCCTAGTCAGCATTGATGTGCTTAGTTATTTGCTGGTGTCTTCGCCTATCCAGGCTGTTACAACAAAAATCCATAGACTGGGGAAAGAAAATTTATTTCTCACAGTTCTAGGGGCTGGACACCTGAGATTAGGGTACCAGCACGGTGAGGTGAGGGTCCTCTTCTGGGTCACAGACATTCTGTTGTAGCCTCATGTCCTGCAAGGGGCGAGCTCTCTGGTGTCTCTTTTATAAGGACACTAATCCCATTCGTGAGGATGCCACTTTATGACCTCATCACTTCCCAAAGGCCCCGCTTCCTAATACCATCACCTTGGGCATTAGGCTTTCAACATATGAATTTTAGGGAGACACAAATATTCAGTGTATAGTAGTTTATTTTGTTTTTAATCTCTTCTGTATGAAAGCACTCAGCACTGGTTACATGTATAATGAACATTCACACGACAGATTCTCTTCTCAAGGTGGGCCATCACTGAGCAGCAAAATGAACTTGACACCATATGTAGAGAATAGGCTTATACATACTCAAACTAAGTATGAACATGACCCTAGCCTAGGATCAAAGTAAGGAAGTGCTATAGGTACAGAAACAGTGTCTTGTAAAGTCTCTATATTCAAAGCAAATAAGACATTTTCCCCCCAAAAGCACCAGCAGTTCTTGCCATGATAGAGACCCATCTCCTAAGAATATAGGATAAATTTGTTGCAATTATGAATCTCATTTCCTAGGTGAGGAATCTGAGAGCAGACAAGGGAAATCCTAGTAGCAAACATTAAGCAGGAAATGCACAGCAGAAATTAATATCAGCCTATTAAGGACTCATATCTCTGATAGGCTTGCCTATAATTTTTCTGGAACAATCAGTATGTTTTTATTTTTGGTTTAATTTGCCAGGGTCTTTATTTTAGTTTTTCTCTGCAAATGTTTCTTATGACAATGTTCTTTTTTTTTTTTTTATTTTTTAAGATTGTATTTATTCATTTGACAGACAGAGATCACAAGTAGGCAGAGAGGCAGGCAGAGAGAGAGGAAGGGAAGCAGCCTCCCTGCTGAGCAGAGAGCCCGATGCGGGGCTCAATCCCAGGACCCTGAGATCGTGACCTGAGCCCAAGGCAGAGGCTTTAATCCACTGAGCCACCCAGGTGCCCCAACAATGTTCTTTTTAAAAAAAAAAATGTTTTGTGTGTGGTAGAAAACACCTGATATAAAATTAACCATTTTAATCATTTTAACTGTATGTTCAGTAATGTTAAGTATATTAACATTGTTCTACAATCAATTTCCAGAATCATTTTATCTTACAAAACTGAAACTCCATGCCCAGCAAACAATTCTCCTCCCCCACTCTGTTTTAAGCATATATTTTAACTCATATTATTCTTTAATTCATATTTTATGTTCTTAAATAACCCACCAAAATTAGGGCTGAGTTTTAAGTAAATATTTCTCTCTACTAAGATACATTTACTTTATAAATATTTTTTAACTTTAACTCTGCGAGACACCATGTCTACAATGGTGAGCAAAACAGATGCATTGCATTCCTTCTCATGATGGGGCAAAATCTAGGAGGCAGTGATGATAAAAACATTAAAAATGATAATTATATTGACTGACATAACAGTATAAATAATAGTGAGAAATAACAATATCGTAAATCCCAGCATTTGTTTTCTCAAGGGATGCTATGAAATTGTGCCTCTTAAATGTTGAAAGTTGTAATTGAACATATCAAGGGCAGATTTTGCCCATCTATTTTAATAGCTCTCGCCTGCTCTAGGGAACTGGTCCTGCATGACTCCTTGATCTGCACAATCGCCTCCTGTCTTCGGCAGTTCCACTTGCAAAGCTATGGAATTTGGCCCCTAACTGGGGCTGGCCGGAGCTGACTTGCCGGAAGACATCTCCACACAGGTATCCGATGGAGCCCAAGAATGTCAACATGATCCCAAAATGATTCACCCGTTTACCACCAAAGGCCTCTAGATCCTCTCATATCAGCATGGATAATGATTGCCTTGCTTCTCCAGACTATAACTCATATACCAATTAAAAAGAAAAAAAAAAACCAAAAAACAAAAAAACAACATTACATAAAGAACAAGAAAACCCAGCCTTGAAATGTGTAAGAGCATAAGATACTGGAGTGAGACAGGTTGCCACGTAGCTCTCACACTTACTAACTGTGTTACAGTGGACAAGTTGTTTAACCTCAGTTTCCCAAACTAGACTTAGGCTAGTTCATAGATGTGAAGATCTTCAAATAATTCCTGGAAGCAGTATGTAAGTATTTGCTACTGGAGGCTCAATGATTTGGTGAACTAGATAGCACTTTGTAGCTGGTGCCCAGCTATAATTCACCATATTCACCAATTCCAGTGCATGCCTACTTACACTCTCTTCAGATGCCTAAGTTTATATAGCTGTTCGTTCCACCTAGACAAAATTGCACTGAGTAGAAAGAAAAAGCTCCTAGCCAGTAAAAAAATCCTTGAGACCAAAAAGTTCTAAGTGGAGAAGGCCAGACCCCCCCTTCCAGATCCCCCTTAAAGCTAGATCACTGTCATAGAAAGGTCTTTGGAGGGACGACCTTGTTACCAAGCTCACAGTGTTTTCATATCTGTTTTTCTTCTAATTATCCCAGGTGCCTAGTAAGAAAGTTCTTGTGCTTTGCCACTCATTTCACTTTGCCACTCATTTCACTTTGTTCAGTGCATGACTGTGGTTACCAAACGTTATCTTCTGGACCCAGGTGTAATGTTCAAGATTCTCATCTATTATGGATGATCTCCAGCCTTTCTTCCAATTAAAATTCCTTTAATTTTAGTAATTCTTGGCATAGCAAAATGCTCCCACAACACCTGTGACTTCTGTATCTGTGTTAATAGCATTTTTGTCTTTGGATCTGAATTTAAAACCATATCCTCTAGAAAGCATATGCTAACTGTGCCCCCAACTCGGTTAGGTTTGGTTATTATACACTCTATAGCTAGCAGTCTGTGCCTCTTCATGGTTACACTGGAGATATTTGCATTATTTATTCTACTCTGTCTTCTCCATTAGAGTCTAAGCTTTATGAAAGATACCAAATTTGCTGGTTTTATTGATCTTCTGTGTGCTGAGACAACTCTACCTTTGGTAATATTTGCCAGGAACTAATGCTTACCTTAATTTTTATAAAATGTTGGCATTTTCAATATTCTTCCAATTATTTTTTCTTGTGATTTTTATTACTTCTTAATGTTCATAACACTTATCTCTAGATTAATTATGTAAGACAGTCCAGATTGTGGTTAATTTTTGAAGAAATATGAACTGAATTCAGGTAATCCTTACAGAAGGTTAGTTACCTGTGAAAGCTCCAGTGGTTTTGCTATTACACTATAATCTCTGTTAAACATCTTACTCTCCATTATGGGAAATTTGCTTTGGCAGAATCCAAACAGAATGAACATAAATCCTAATGAAATATGTTCATGGGACTCATTAGTCCAGCTCCCTTGCCTCACTTAAATATCTAGTATCTGTTAATTCTACTAGGTTTTTTCACAGTTTGAAAGGTATCTGTGGACTCTTACCTTAAACTGTGTACCATCTTCAAAATTCTTTATGGTTTATGCCCCAGTTTTAAATAGAACGTTTTCACATGGCAATAATTTCTACAAAGACATGATTTTTAAAAACGTTACCCCCTCTCTTAAGAGCTTTCCAGAAAATTAGAAATAAGAGGATTATTATTGTTGTTGTCCCTGGTGAGTTATCCATAGGATTATATTTTATGAAATTATTCTTTTTTATTAAAAATAAAACATCGATGATCATAACTGCAACTATCATTTCCTGCACATTGATTAAATGTTAAGGCTTTATTTGAGTTTTATATATATTTTTAAAAGATTTATTTATTTTTTGTTTATTTATTTGAGAGAGAGAGAAAGAGAGAGATCATGAGCAGGAGGGCAGAGGGAGAGAGGGAGTATCCCAAGCTGGTATGTGCTGTGCGGATGTGGGCTCAATGTCAGGACTCTGAGATCAGGACCTGAGCTGAAACCACGAGCTGGATGCTCGATGGACTGTGCCATTCAGGTGCCCCAGAGTTTTATATTTTTCTATGTTCAAATCTCATAACAATTCTGTTATATACATGTTATTGTTACTATTTATACATGAAGAAATTGAGCTGCATACAAGGAGAATTCACTAAATATGAGTTAGTTGATAAATGAACAAAGGAGAACTCAAAACCAGTTCTTTCTGGGTCCATAGTTCGTGTACTTGCACTAAGGGCAGCCTCAAGTGTATAATCTTTATTTAAAGTTAGAAAACAAACTTTGCCTGGGTACTTTGTAAACCTTCACAACTCAGAAAAACAGAGTGACTTAATGTTCACTGAGAAAGGAGAGACTCCATCGGAGCCCAGGATTGGGACGAACCATCCAGATGTGGCTTCTGTGGTATCTTTTTACAGAATGGAAGAGGACAAAGACAGGGTTTTAACTGTCATGATGTAGTGATGTAGTGCCTAATGTAGTCTTAGAACTTGACATTTCATTCTATGCCTATTCTTAACTTTAGAAGGATAAGAAAAGGAAGGAAGGAAGGAAGGAAGGAAGGAAGGAACATGGACCAATATAGCTGTTATGAGAAGTGAACAGTTTCTCCCCTCTTAAAAATTGATGTATTAAGATGAACAATAAGTGAAGAAAAGCAGAATTCTTACTTATAATGAGATAAGGTAACAAGCTAGCATAAGTTAAGCATTTTGCTAAATGAAAAAGAAAAATGAGAACTAAATTAAGAAATGATGGCTAACAAAATGTTTAATTATATACTTAACATTAGATGTCATACTAAGATATTTTTGAGTTTATTTGAGTTGTAATGGTTAGGAATCCATTCAGCTGCAAGAAGCAGAAAACCAACCACATAGAGCTTGAAGCAGTTGTCTAAAGCATGGCTGATTTTGGAGTTTCCCAGACAGCATTTAGAATGACAGTATTGGGCTCCAGTTCTTTCTGTTTCTGATGAAATTGGTCTCTTTCAGGACTACCGCATAGGTAGTTTTTCAAAGTTCCTTCAGGTGTTCTAATACCAGCCTATGTATCTGTTATCTATTGCTGCATAACGAATTACCCTAAAACTTAGCAACTTAAAACAATAAATATGATTATTTTGCATGTTTCAGTCATGAATTTAGGTACAGCCGAGCTTGGGTACCTCTGGCTTAGGCTCTGTGTCAAGACTCTAACCAGGGTGTCAGTTTGGGCTGCAGTGACCTCCAGCTTCAGCTGGGGGAAGATCTATTTCTGGGCCCACTCGCATGATTGTTGGGTAGCCTCGGTCCCTGTGGGTTTTTGGCCAGAGACACCTCTGGTTTTTGCCACGTGAGCCTCTCCAAACAGCAGCTCACCACATGACAGCTGGTTTCCCTTAGAGTAGGCGATCACAAGAGCAAGAAAGAGTACCCCATATGAAAGCCACGGTCATATGTAACCTAATCTTAGAAGTGACATCCCATCATTTTTAACATATTTTGTTCTTGAGAAGCAAATTCACTCTCAAGAAGAGGAGATTACAGAAGGATTTGAGTACCAAGAAGTGGATATCATTGAGAGACACCTTAGAGATGGCCTACCACAGCCAGGAATGAGAATTAGCTTAAATAAAGAGAGTTTCTCTTTTTCACATAAAAAGAAGCCAAACAGATTCAGTAGCTGAAAATTTTCAGGGCTGCCAAGAAAGCTGAATGCCACTCATCTGTTGGCATTTAATAGGGACAAGGGGACAGAGGAAGAAGGAGGTCTGTGACACCTATGCCTCTCCTTTTTATTAGGGAAATAGATATCTTCTCATGTCTTCCTAGAAGACATTTTTTTTGCCTCACCTGGGCTCCCCCAAGTAGAAATGCAAATGGGTGATGGATATTAGCTGTCAACGTTGGTGTAAGAGCAGTGGGGGAGCCTGGGGCTGTGAATAGCTTTTGAGTACCTGCCAATAGTGTTGTACATGCATTGCATACGTATCTTTGTATGTTACTCTTCACTGTATCTTGATTAAAGTTTGTAAATTGAGGTATGAATGAATGCTAGTAGCATAAATGTAATAGACAAACTAATCTGGAGTTCATTATTTCCCATAACTTCAAATGTATCAAAATAAACTCTTAAACCAGAAAGTAGCAAACACCTTTGAGCAGCTGAAAGAGCTCTAATCAAGCTCATGTCCCTAAATTTATGGAAAATCCCTCAGACCTTCACTTTAAGTTTTATTTATGACTTTTTAATTCATAATCGTAACAGATTTAATGATTAACTCATTCCACAGCTTGAAAAATACATTCATCTCAGTTTTCCCCAAAGGGTAATCTCAATATTTTAGCATTATATAAAAGGGCCTTCCTAATCCGGTCACCCTTGTCTGTGGCCTTACTCCTCTCTGTTCCTCCTATACTCTCTTCTCTCCAGCAACACGTGTTCTGAGCGTAACATCTTATTCTCGACCTTCCTGCTCCCTCTCTGCCTGCAGTGTCCTTCCTGACTCATCTTTCAAGGTCTACATCACATCAAAGGATCTCAGATGCCTACAGGGACAGGGAAACAATGGAAATGAGAAGAGTGTGCTGGTGGATGCATATTAAACACATGGAAATAACACTTCCAACAAGAGATGTGCTCCATCTGCCTTTTTAATATTTTCTCTATTCTTGGTTATTCTTTTAGACTAAAGAATTTTGATAGAAATATAATGATCAGCCTAGGTTCATCACTGACATGTGGGATACAGCTACAGTACTACCATATTTTCTCTTTCCTTTTTAAATTTTTATCAGGAGTGATGAGAAATCCATAGTTTAATGTGAAGCATCCCATTTTGAAATCAGAGTGTATGAATATACATATTTACTCATGTAATTATTTCAGTGGAGAAAGACAACATTCTACACAGCACATTAAATACATCTGCAGTCTGGAGTCAGCCTGCTAACTGCTAGTTTGCAAGTCTACGTCAAAATAACTTCCTTTCTGGAGTCTTTCCTAGATGCCCAAACTAGTTTCTTCCCCTGCCCCAGGAGTGGCAGGCTGACCTCCAAAATAACACTTTGTATACTATTCTACTATACCTGTGGTCTATATGTAAGTCTTTACCAGAACTGTAGTATTTAAGGGCTGGATCTGCACATTTTGATTGAATTCCCAGCATAGCACACGCTCTCCTAGTTGACACCTTGTAAATGCTGATGCAGTAATGTGACTTGAATGAATAAATGAATCTAATAAAGAAATGCAATTGATGTGGAAAGGATATAATGTAGTTAGAGAACAAATAGGCTCTGATTTAGCCACAAAATACTTGAAGGGGAAATTTCCTGGTTGGACTCTGTAGACAGAAGTTTTGGATAGTGGCCCAAGATTCATGCATTTCACATGTATGTGTTGAAAACCCATGATTCATCAAGCACTCTTCTTATTCACTGGGAATTCAGAAAACAGCAACACAGAAAAAAAAAAAATCTTAGTGGAAAGGGACAGATAAGAAATAAAAATAAAAAATAAAGCAAGCTAGCGAAATAAGTCAATCGGAGAAATATAACTATCATATGATCTCTTTGATATGAGGAAGGGGAGATGCAAGGTGGGGGGGTTTGGGGGGAGGTAGGAAAAGAAAAAATGAAAAGATGGGATTGGGAGGGAGACAAACCATAAAAGACTCAATCTCAAGAAACAGACTGAGGGTTGCGGGGGGGAAGGGGGACGGGAGAGGGTGGTGGGGAAATGGACATTGGGGAGGGTATGGGCTATGATGAGTGCTGTGAAATGTGTAAACCAGATGATTCACAGACCTGTACCCCTGGGGATAAAAATACATTATATGTTTATTAAAATAAAAAATTAAAAAAAAAAAAAATAAAGCAAGCCACGTTTTCAGTTGTTATCATGTGTTTTGGCGGGGATGGGGGTGGGGAATTAAACCAGAATGGAGGGATATGGTAGTGAGAACCTGATGAATGGGGCTGTTCACAGATTTAAATAGGCTACTCACAATCAGTCTCTGTGAGAAAGGGAACATTCTGGAAGAAATAAGAAAGCCATGCGAGTGGGTATCTGGGGGAGGAGTGATCCAGCAGATGGAATATCAAGTTCAAATCCTGAGGCAAAAGTAAACCTATTCAAAGAACAGCAAGGTGGCTGGGGTGGGGGTGGGGGTAGGGGGAAGAGAAGAGAGTGAAGGAAATAGAGAGGAAGCCTTACTAGATACATTAATGGCAGGATAGGAATGAAGCTCTCTTAGGACGTTAAAAGCATTTTGTGACAATTTTACGTTTTACTCCAAAGTAAATGGAAGCCATTGGAAGAACAGGAGAGTGACATGGTCTGACATATTTTAGTGGGATCCTTCAGGTGGTTCTATTGAGATTGAACTGAATGGGAACAAGAGAGGAGAAGGATGGCCACTTAGACACTGAGGTAATGCAGGCAAAGAAGTTGAAAACTTGAACCAGTGCTGTAGTCACAGAGGTAAAGAGGCTGATTTCAACGTGGTTTCCAAGCTCCTTAGGTTATTCACATAAGACCACTCTTCCTGTAGAGTAATTGGGTCACAGCATGACCGACCAGCTCAGTCCAAGTATATCTTCTCTGGGATCCTTCTAATTTCAGCACAACCAAAATGAGAAATGAAATTGCCTAATTACCATTTATTCCCCCCAACATTTAGCACAACGTCTAGCACACATCCATTGATTGGATGCATGGATGGATAGATAGATGGATGGATGGATGGATGAAAGGATGCATAATCCGATTGACTTAGAGTTTAAGCATTACTCATCTTGCTATTTCTCACCATTCAGTGCAATTTGTATTCTTGGAGGCGTGAATAGAGAACAATCGCAAGTGCTGATTGTTGCAAATGTGCTGCTGTAAAGCTGGGCTACAAAGACAGCCATTTTGTCCTGTCTGGTGATAAATAGGCATAGTTTGAGTAATGGCAATTAGCGCCAGAATTCAACTGGTGAGTCACAGCGAACACCACTTGAGTGAACTGATGGATTGTAATCATGACTGTTCCTCATTTGGAAGCCTGGGGACTTAATGCTTTTGTTTGCCTGTTTTCTCCCTGGCACAGTCTGCGAGCCTAGAATGAAAAGATTATTATCTTTAACCAACATCTCATATTCTTCAATTTTCATCAAGCTTTTCACATTTTCATATCAAGAAAGCTGAAAATGATTTATATATATCTAAGAGTAACTCACTGACATTTTTGCAATGTTGCCTTTAAAAAAATAATATACAGACCTTTTTAGAAAAGTAGTCTTGTGTTAACTTCATAAAGCAAGAATGTATTAGTTCTTTCTCTTCCAAAAATAAATTGAAGCCAGTGTTCCTATTTTGACGAAAATGATTTTATATGCACTCAAATACAATGTTCTCTAACTGGGGGTTAAAATAAAATTCTACCATAAATCTTGAAACTTTATAAATTCTGTCAATATTGGATCACCCGGTTGAAGAACAATGTCTTTTTTTAGACATTCCTCATAAATTTTATCTCTTAACTTTCCTATAAACAGGTTGGTGTTTTTTGCGATCAAACACCTTAAGTGTGTATTTTTATAGGTCTTGGGGTCATTTTAAAATTAGGCTAACAATCAGCAAAGGCAGTTGATGTGGATAAACCTTAGAAGAATAAATATAAGAACAAAGGGAGGAGAAAATAATGTGCATCTGCTGAAAGGAAAGATACTGCTGAATACTGATTAGGAAAGTGGTCTGGGAGTTGTTGGAGAAAACCTCTAAAGCATGCAGCTTAATGTACAGCTGCGTTGAAAGGGCAGGGACAATGCTAGATCATATGGCTGGGGAGAGACAATATAAATTAGATTTTGCATCGTTAATCTAAGCTCAAGTGCTAACGTCACCTAAAGAATTGTTCCCTACTTTGCTCCTGGTCAAAAGAGGCGCAAAACAATGCATTTGCTGCTGAAATGGTGTAGTAAAAAGGCAGCTACCTGAATTTAGTGGTCTGCGGTTGGCAAGTGGGGCAAGGGGTGGGAGGTGGAGAGGAAGATTCACAGCCCTGCTGGTAACTGCAAACTGAGACGGGTGTCGCTGCCCTTTCTCTGCAGATGGGCCACTGGGAGTTAAACAAACAAGAGATATCATCGAGTTCATATTAAACTGAACCCCAAGCCACTTGAGCCAGACTCAACAGAGACTTCCATTTCCCCAAACCCTCAGATTTCTACCCTTTCCAGTTTATCCAGTGTTTCCCCAGAGGATAATTTGCTGCCTCCCTTGACAGGTAGTTCTCTCTGTTTGGTTTTCTTTCTTTCTTCTTTGTTTTATTTGCCTCTTATTTGTTTGTTATGAGAACTAAACAAGATAATAAGTATTTTAAACATTAGCACAATTCCTGGTACATATTAAATGCTTGATTATATGCATTATTCTTCAAACAACCACTAATTTTTACCTTTTCTTTATCTCATTTCAGTCCATTTTACTCTGGCCATTCTTCCAGTGTCTTGTAGGACAGAAACAAAATTTCAGAGCTGAAAGCCTCTACTGATAATATGATTTACAGATATAAAAACCGAGTCTCAAGGGAAAACATAATGAGCCCAAAATCTCAGAGCTGGTGCTTCTATGAGAACTTTCTCTCCCATTTTCTATAACTTGAATCTTTAGTTTACGTTTTGTATATGGGGATAAAGACACCAGGTTCTCTGAATTCTGTCTTGGAAGTGTTTTTCCTATCCATCATGCTGTCATGCCCTCCAACCCCATCCTGCCGCCATAGCAACGTCATGCTTGGATCATTGCAATATCTTCCTAGGTCATTTCTTGGCTCTTCTCTCTCTTTGGATCTTACTCACCATGGAAGGTCACACTTTTGGAGCCATGCCACCTCTGCTGTTACTCCAATTGTTCATGAGTTCCCACCCGGACATTCATATAAACACAAATTCCTTTGCCTCTTTCTGAATACTCATCGTCACTGACTGCCTCTCTTCCTACTACACTCTCCTCCAACACATTCCTCAATGCCAGCTGGCCCACTGCTCTCCGTGTATAATAAGCAACAATTGTGCCTATTGATGTGAATGTGCTTAAGTGTTCCCACTGCTGGATTATGTTATATTTATTATAGTATAGTATGGTTTGGTATAGTTTACCACATTATGTATATGTATTATTATTATATTTCTTTCTTTTCTTTCTTATTTCTCTTGTTCATTCATCTTCAATCCAAGGTAATATAGAATTGAGAAATTGAGTGAAAGTTCCAGAAAACCCCAGAAAGTTGTTATGTGTTTCTCTCTATAAGCATATATATGCTTGTGAACAAGCATGCTAGAATTTTTTTCTCTGAATTATTATGCCAAAAGTAATACCCTTTTTTTAAAAAAAAATTATTTATTTATTTGACAGAGAGAGAGATCACAAGTAGGCAAAGAGGCAGGCAGAGAGAGCGGGGAAGCAGGCTCCCTGCTGAGCAGAGAGCCCAATGTGGGGCTCAATCCCAGGACCCTGAGATCAGGATGTGAGCTTAAAGCAGAGGCTTAACCCACCGAGCCACCCAGGCGCCCCCAAAAGTAATATCCTTAACCATTTTGTAAGTAAAAATTCATATGAGGGTAGGTTCAAAACAAAACAAAAATCAAAGGAATTCTTATCTCTGAAGTTTCCCTACTTGCAGGATCCATTCTTTGATATTTTAAAAAATGGATTTATTTAGCTTGATAAATAAGAGTTACTATCTGATATCCTCTCTGTGCTTGCAAATTGATTTTTTAATGAATTGGTGCAAAATCTCTTTGAATCTTTCTGGTAACATTACCCTTTTCACCTTTGTAAATCGGTGTTGACAGTGCTACACAATGCTGCGGACAGCAGGATGTGGAGTAAAAGATACAGCCCTTGGACTGGTGGTCATATCCATACAGAGCCAGAAGCATCAACAGATCACCAGAGATCTCCCCTTTTGGGAACTTTTGGCATATAAGTGCTTCCTAGTATCTTTATGACTATGTTTCTGGTTTTCAGGTATTATGCAAAATATCACAGCGCTGGATATATTCATAGAGGATGCTTTAGATATCAATGTACCTAACACATGGACCGAATTTAAAATGATCTTTAAAATATTGATAATATTGGCGGGTGGGATGGCAGTTAGGTGAGGCATGCCATGAGCGTCCAGTGCCTCTGCTGCCCCATGATCAAGCCATTGGTGTGGGGACGACCTGGTGCAATGCTCTGATTGTAGCTGCATCCACGTGTTATGATGCTGTCTCCTACCAACCTGGTTTCTGGAATCTCCGGTAGTTAAGTGAAATACTTAAGGCTTTCCAGCACAGATGATGCCTACACATTGGCCGTGAGTTTAAGAAGAAACACTCTTTTAAGATCCCATACGAAACCATTGCACTTACTACAGTGCTGTTTTGATGGGTGCCTTTTTCATCATAGACTCCCTCCTGCTGGCTATATCAACAAAGGGCAGGCTGGGCCATTCGGTCCTGATCATTGGCGTCCTGGTGTTCCTGCCAGAATTTTACCACCTGAGCATCTCCTACTATGCATCCAAAGGCTCCTGGGGTTACTCCTACCGATGACATTCCAGATTTTGACAACTAGTGCCCACCCTCAACACTGAGCAGATGAGTCACAGATGGGAATGAAGCCAGCTTTAAGATATCGAGCAGAAACGGTGGCAAAGGACTGAGGAATTCTGCAGTTTTCAGATGTTAAACAAAAGAATGGCCAGATTTTATGGGTCCATCCCCAAGTTATCACCTGAGCTTATAGTCACAAATTAACTAATCAGGACATGCTCTATTTTTCATCTCCTGGCCCTGGCAACAGCTGACAAGTTTTTCTGCATGCACATGTATCTTGCAAGAGTAGCAGTGTTAATGGTATGGGAAAGCCAGAGGTTATTCCATAGTGGAAGGTGTTATTACCTTTCCTATAGTTGAGCATTTCTTTGAAATAGTCCTCATTGTCAGTTTGTTCTGGTGGCAAATGGAAGAATTCAGTATGCCAATTTCATATTGCTGGTAATTTATTTTGAAACCTGGTAATTTATTTGAAATTTATACTTAGAAAACATCTAAGTATCTTATTCCTACACTCATCTCTAGCTTTGTATTCTAGCGGAAAACCTTGGCAAAATCAAGTACCAGTGTGCGTGTATCTGTAACATTTTTTACTTACTTTCTTACTAACAGCAGCTGGGACTTTTTTTTTTTTAAACCTCAGAGTGAGTTTCCAAAAGGTAAACGCTTCCTCTGTTCACTAGTCATTGGTCAGCTTTGATTTGGTCCACCAGTAAACTGGCCAGCATATAATTTGGGTCATTTTTTTCTTTGTAGATAGAGATGCTCGTGTATCATGCCTTTAAGGACTGGACTTTCAGATGTTTCCTAAGGGGGAAAAATGTAGATAAATCGTTATTATTTAGAGATTATAAGCCCATCATTAGCACCTTGTATCATGATGCCATTCTGCTAGAGATCGCAAGAGTTGTCCTGGATCCCTAGAGGACTAGACTGCTTTAGTTTGGTTCTGTCTTCCTAGCTTGCAAAAGGTGACATATTCAAAAGAAAGTAAAATGCCAAACTCTAGGCCATTTTGTGAAGAGACGAAGACTGAGCAGTGCGGCCGTATTGTCGGCCTCGAGCAGCAGTTGACTTGTCTACGTAGAACCTGGGAGCAGGCGATTCAGAATCCAATCTCTTCTCCCTTCCCTGTCCTCTGAGATTTTTTTGGTCTTCAGCTACATCTTTCGGCTTTGTGAGGAACCTTAACATCAAAGAAGATGGCCAGCAATGTTACCAACAAGACAGATCCTGGCGCCATGAACTCCCGTGTATTCATTGGGAATCTCAATGCTCTTGTGGTTAAGAAATCTGATATGGAGGCCATCCTGTGGGTTCATAAGGGTTTGCCTTTGTTCAGTATGTTAATGAGAGAAATGCCCGGGCTGCTGTGGCAGGAGAGGATGGCAAAATGATTGCTGGCCAGGTTTTAGATATTAATCTGGCTTCAGAGCTTAAGGTGAACTGAGGAAAAGCAGGTGTGAAATGATCTGCAGCAGAGAGGCACGGGTCAGTACCAGAACACCCTTCTCTGTCCCCTCTACTCAGCTCCTCTTATGACTTGGACTGTGACTTTCAATGAGGTTATTATGACAAGATGTATAGTTACCCAGCACGTGTTCCTCCTCCTCCTCCAATTGCTTGGGCTGTAGTTCCTTCAAGATGCCAGCGTGTATTAGGAAACACCTCACGAAGGGGCAAAAGTGGCTTCAATTCTAAGAGTGGACAGTGAGGATCTTCTTCCAAGTCTGGAAAATTGAAAAACGATGACCTTCAGACCATTAAGAAGGCATTGACCCAGATAAAACAAAGAGTGGGTTCTCTACTGGAATCCTGGAAAAAAAAAATGGAGAAAGAACAGAGCAAACAAGGAGAGATGAATGGCCAGTCAGAAGAGAGCAGAGCAGCAGCTCCCCGAAGAAAGAGTAGACCGACGTGAAGACGGAGTCTGGGGGCGGGTGCAGATGACTCTGCTGAAGAGGGGGACCTGCTGGATGGTGATGATAATGAAGATCAGGGGGGTGGCCAGCTGGAGTTGATCAAGGACGATGAGAAAGAGGCTGAGGAGGGAGAGGATGACAGAGACAGCGCCAATGGTGAGGATGACTGCTAAGCACATAGTGGGGTTTAGAAATCTTGTCCCATTATTTCTTTACCTTGGTGCTTGTCTAAGATCAAAATATTCACCAGATCCTCTCCCCTAGTGTCTTCTTCAGCACATGCTCACTGTTTTCCCCATCCTTGTCCTTCCCATGTTCATTAATTCATATTGCCCTGCGCCTAGTCCCATTTTTGGTTCCTTTGACATTCCTAGTAATTATATTAAGTCTTATTTGATACCTCTTTATGACTTACCAACAAAAAGGATGTGTGATTTTTATCAGCTGTCTCCAAAATAATCTCTCGTTATGCAGAGAGTACAGTTCTTTCCATTCATACATGAGCTCAGTAGTTGCTTCCCTAACTGCAGAGGCAGTCGCATTAGTCAAGTAGCACCTGAGAGCAGCTTTGAGTTAGAGGTATGTGTGTTATACCCCGCATAAGAGTGCTATGTGGGGCTGTTCAAAACAAGTGTAACAATGTATTTTTGTGAATGAGAGTTGGCATGTTGAATGTGTCCTCTAGAAAAATAATTAGTGTAATAGTCTTAAGATTTGTTTTCTAAAGTTGATACTCTGGGGTGTTTTTTGTGAATAGCCTGATGTTTGGGACCCTTCTTTCTCAAAATAAACAAGTCCTTATTAAACCAGGAACTTGGGGGGAAAAAACAAACCTGGTTTTAAAAAAATGCCTAAATCTAAAAAGTAAAATAATAAAATAAAATATTGTTAATATTAAAGTCATTATTGGGGCACCTGGGTAGCTCAGTTGGTTAAGCATCTGACTCTTGATCTCCGTTCAGGTCTCAATCTCAGGGTCGTGAGTTCAAGCTCCACGTTGGGTTCCACACTGGGCATGAAGCCTACTTAAAAAAAAATTTAAAAATAAAAGTAAATAATAAAAAAAATAGTTACTATTGACTTCTTCCTATGCAAAGACAGAGATAGCTTCACCTCACCTGAAAGCAAAATTTAAAGGTATGATTTGTTAAACTTATAAAATCCTCAAGTGTTATAAAGTATACTCTGGGATAGTGTGCTAACATAGCAGACCATTCAGTTTGAATCTGGACTGAAGTTCACTGCATGCGGTACTCTGTTTCCAAGTTCTTACTTGCCAAGTGACATGACCTTGAATTGTTCCTGGCTCCAATCTCACAAAGAAAAAGGACTAACTGATACCAAATGAACTCTGCGGTGATAAACTATAAAATAGTTTTTTTGAAAATTCAAAGGATGGTTCTTAACATTTTATCTGACACTGGAAGAAGTGTGCCACAATGTAAAAGTAGACCTTTTGGTCCTTAAATTTTGAAATAATATAAATATTTGGAATGATATAAATGTATCATTCCTATCAACTTAGCAAAATGTATTTTTATTTTGGTATATGATGGTACTTTCCAGGATTGTATTTCACACTGGATTGCAGCAATATCACCAGGATTTCATTACGTGTTCATTAATTTTATTTATAACTAATGCTGTTCTGGGCTTATATTTTCAATGTAAGGTAGAATATGTTTGTACATTTTCTGAATTGGAATTACAAATTGCAAATTTCCCGGATAATATTAAAGAATTATTTAATATATAAGATGTAAAGCATTTTGGTAGTTCAAGGTGTATTTTTTTTTCCTGAATTAAATTAAGTAAATTCTATCCATGTTCTATGTTATTCAGAATTAGAGCCCTCAGTAAGAGAATATCACAGAGTCTGATGTCCTGGATTGAAACCAGTCTCAATAATTTTGTAGCTATGTTACTTTACAGGAGTTACATATTTTAAGTCAACCTCAGTTACTTCTTCTGGGTAGTATATGAAATATAAGTATCTGCCAGGTTGGTTAATTGTGTGCTGCACATAATAGGTTCTCAATAAAATTGGCTACTATAATTGTTTTATTTCTATTGTTTTTTTTTCTATTGTATGCAATCTCAACCTTGTTACTTTTCATTTGCCCTTTGTTTCTACTCATTTTCTTATAATTCTGCATTTTTTACTTATTGTTCCTCCTCTTTGTTTAACTCCTTAAATCTAGAATACAAATTACATTCCTAATTTTTTTCTGCCTTCCTTGCAATGTCTTAGTTATGACAGTCAATGATTTGTTGAATTCAAGTTTAGCCACTGAAATTTAGATGTGGATCATGATGCAGTTCAGTTGTTAACCTGTAAAGGATTGGTAGTTTTAGCACATTTTCCTCTTTCAAGAATATTGCACATTTTCCCTGGTCACAAGGGTAGAATTTAAACTGGGCTGGACCTGCTATATGAAATCTGCCTTAGGTATAAATTTATGTCATGAATTTAGGAAATCCAGGTCGAATAGAGATTTCCCAGATTTTCTAATAGAGTTAGCAAAAAATAGTTTTTCTTCCCTCATCTATAAAATATGAAAAATAATACACCTCTTCATAGCATTCTTTGAATAGGAATGGATGTTAAACAACTTAAAAATGTCTTGGCATAAAGTAAATTTTCAGTAAATATGGTTGAATACCAGCTATTATTACTGCTTCTACCATTGGTATCACCTTTAACCAGGATTGCAAAGATGGCAGGTTATGCCTATGTAGCTTCAGAGACCATCTTGCTCATCACATAAGAAATGTCTGAACAAAAACGTAAAGCCAAGGAAAATAAATTCGTATGGATGAAGAAAGAGATAGTGGCCAAAGCTTACTGCCTGAGTCCATAGATCCAACCATGCCTGAATGCCAGGATATTCTATTGGAATTCTGAAATAAATGAGCCAATAAATGTCCTTTAAAAAAATAATGTGAGCTTTGTGTTTTCTCATTGTCACCAGAAGAATATTAAATGATCTTCCCACTAAACCACGTAACCATCAAATGAGCAATTTTCTGGCAAATTTGATTAATTTGAAAGACAAACTTGATATTCAAGACTGGATCTCTCTCTCTCTCTCTCTTTCACACACATACACACACACACACAAGCACATATGCAAGATATCTTCTGCCTACATTATCCAGATAATCTCTTCAGTTAAATACTTGACTCTATCTGCATAGCCATAGTGAATTAAGAATGGAAATGATGCTGAAATAGATGAAAATTTAGGATCATTACCATTGTTCCATGTAATTAGGAGACCCAGAATGACCAATCAAGATCTGCACTTAACTATCATTGTGACTTGATATTCTGGATGTTCACATTCAGTGTAAACAAAGAAAACAAGCTCCTTTAAAAAAAAAAATAAAACATATGGTGCTTATAGAGATAAAGAATTACAAATCTTCAGGTGCCTGGCTGGTTCAGTCTGTAGAGCGTGTGACTTGATCTCAGGGTCATGGACTTGTGAGTTCAAGCCCCACAGTGGGCATGGAGTATACTTAAAAAAAAAAAAAAAAAATTACAAGTTTTAATATCCCTAGTCCTAGTCTAAGCTTGAGGAAGTAAGTGGTCTGGGGCACAAAGTGGTGATTTGTGTCTTGTGCATATCGCATAACTTGGGTCATTAAACAACTAAAAATAAACCTTCATTTTTCCATTGGTTACTTGGAAATTTCATAATTAATTAAACTCAGGTAAGATATGTTCAGAAGTTTCCTAAATCAACAATTTTCTTAATAACTTCTACATGAATGCTGCTATATTTTAATTTGCATTTATTTTGATTTATGGCCACTCAAGGTAAAAATAGATGATTTGCCATTAGGTAATTTCCACTGTTAACAATGCCCATATTTTTGATTAGCATTCATATACCTTACAGATCTTTAATTCAAAGCTAATTTTACCAGATAAAGATCTTTAAATAGGAATATTTCTATTCTGTACCTTTTCTCAATAAAATTTTATTCATACATATTCATATAATGCCAAAAATTTCTTTGCCAGACATTTCTCTATATAACACTTGGACATTGTCTATGATCTGCTATAATAATAATCTGCTACATTATAATCTGTAATAGCCAATACTGTAAAAAAGCTAATATTTCTCAGAACATATCAGCTAGTTTTTCCCCAAAATTACAAATGATTTAAAAGTTAGTATTATAGGGATGCCTGGGTGGCTCAGTCAGTTAAGCATCTGCCTTTGGCTCAGGTCATGATCCCAGGGTCCTGCGATCAAGTCCCACATCTGGCTCCTGCTAAGCAAGGAGCCTGCTTTTCCCTCTGCCTGCCACTCTCCCTGCTTGTGTACTCTCTCTCTCTCTCTCTGATATATAAATAAATAAAATCTTTTTTAAAAGGTTAGTATTATAAATTGACATAAGAGGTAAATAAAGAGCTACTTTTTCCTAGTGAGTCTTATTTTACGTGTGTGTGTGTGTGCATGTGACTAGAATCAGTTGAGAGGTGGTTTGAAATATCACCTTGAATTAGTCCTTTCACATCTTCACAAATCAGCATGAAAAATGTTTCCAATTATTTGTGAAAAACTAGTCTGCATTTAGCTTGTGGATGCCAGGCTAGCATATTTCCCAAAACATGCAGGAGCTTTTGTTTTTCATTGCTTTCTTCCACGGATTCCCCTCTGTCTCCTTTTAATGCTGTTCTTACTCATTTCTACTTTTTTCCTCGGGTTGGTTCTCTTTCTTTTTCTCTCGCACTATATCATTTTCTCTTAAGACAGTCGGTGGCATTTGAAGACAGGATTTAACTATTAGCACAATCTTGCCTTTGCGTGGCCATCTTTCCCCCAAGGAATTGGCTTTCCTTTGAAATTGGCTTTAGATCTGACAAGGCCTCTGCAGTTTCACATTACTGCGAGCCCAATAGAGAAAATGAAGGCAAGAAATTTGATCAGGTTATCCTAGGGCAAAAGAAAAGGTTGGTTTGGAAAAATGCTTAATTTCCATGATCCAGCAGGGATTTATAAGCTGATTCTCCTGAGGAAATCAGAATCTGGTTTTCCATTTATCCATCCAGCTTTTCCGAATTACCAGCTCTAGGTGGTTTTAAAGATAAGGAATTGGAATGGATTCTGAATGTCGAATTCAATTCCTGATAGGAGGTTATCTTAAAACATGGGTCAGAGCAGCAAGCCCCTTCACCTCACCTCCCCCCACCACCACCTCAACTACCACCACCAAACATTCTGTATCTTTCTGAGGTTTTTAGTAGATTTACCCTAGAAAAATCTTGGAAGTAACTTAAACCCTTCAGAGTAAGAGACAATGTTAACCAAAGGTCAAAAAGGAGATACTAGGTTAATTGAGAAAGGATTTGCAAAGTGTTATTTTTTTTTTCTATCTTGTATCTTTTATTGTTTTTCTTGTTTCATAAGAGGAGTGTTGAACAACAGGCTGTTTCTTTAAAAAATAA
Organism: Martes martes; assembly: GCF_963455335.1. Classification (NCBI taxonomy): domain Eukaryota; kingdom Metazoa; phylum Chordata; class Mammalia; order Carnivora; family Mustelidae; genus Martes; species Martes martes. The sequence continues at coordinate 175,620,208 of NC_137888.1, read as the reverse complement.
GGAGAAAATAAATCTGCACCTTTCCTTACATCATTAAGTGTAAGATGAGCTAATATGCATAGACTCTTGGGGCCTGTTACTGCCTTTGAAAATGATCAACATTCAACACCATGATTTTTCTGCTCTGTGTTTCTTAATGTTATATTTCTGATGAGTAATAGATTCAAGAGTAAATAATTTAATTTTGTAAAGGAATTAGATGTGTTATGTTGTGTCCATTGCCTAGCATTCTTACAACCTTTTAATACAAATTTGAGTTACACGTGGAAAATTGGAAGCAACATCTCTTTCTTCATTTGCACAGAACCAATTTAAATTTGTCATTCTAGTGTCCTCAGTGCAGGAGTTTGCAAAAGGAGTTTGCCTTTTGCATTACTCAGACTATAAAGGCAAATGTGGGGGTGTCACGCCAAATGCAGGTGAAGAGGAGGATGCTAATTAAGAACCATCATTCAATGTCATTTCTACATTAGATTAAGAAAAATCCATTAGAACACTCTATCTTATTTTTCTGGAGAGGTCATGATCCAGGCTACTAACCTCATCAAAACAAACAGCCGTAATCACTCTTTATCCACTTCACCACCATTCAAGCTACATTTAGGTCTCATTTGCCTCTCACCAACATGTTTTCTAAGTGCATTGTAAGCATTTCTTTATTTTGAAGAACTTACCACAATAGCGTCATACATCTTTGCCCACATGCATTTTTGTCAAACTGAGACAGTTCATTGGAAATGTAAGGAAGGATTTTCTCTTTGGGCCCAGAGACTAATTTTCCTTCTATAGACTGCCCAGAATACACCCGAGGAGGAGAAGTTTTATGGATGGAGTCTTTAGCTCTCGTTAACTTGCTAAGATCTCCATGGAAAAAGTAAGATTCAACTGTATTTATGCAGATCTAATTTTCTTACTTAAACCAAATCAATTTGGATAACCATTTGGATTTTTTTTGTTACCACATTGATCATAAAATTAGTCTTACAACAGGGCCAACCCCTTAAGCACATGGTCACCACCTCACTGTGTAATTTTCTATTGAACTCAGAAAATATATTACTAATTAATGATCCAGACTTAATAGTAATATTGATTTAGAAATAATGCTATTTCTACACAAGTAAAGTGAAGTTCAGAGTACAATTAACAGGATCATTTAGAAAGGAAAACTGTTTGAATTTGGTGTGCTAAAATTTGGTATGAATTACTTAGATAACTACCTCTGTTATTTACTTGGTATAGATACAGTTTAAATCATGGCATTAAAATGAATGGCCAGGATTTTTTTTTTTTAAACGAGTAAAGAAATGTAATGTTTCAGATACTTAGTTTAGATAACCTCAAATTCCTAATTTTATGTCTATAGATAGTTTCTAATTTTATATATATGCATTTATATGTGTGTACATATATATGCATATATGTATGTACTATATATATATGTACATACATAGTCAAACAAACATGAATAAGGGGCGCCTGGGTGGCTCAGTAGGTTGGGCATCTGCCTTCAGCACAGGTCATGATCTCAGGGTCCTGGGTTCTAGCCCCACATCGGGCTCTCTGCTCCGTGGTGAGCCTGCTTCCGTCTCTTTCTGCCTGCCTCTCTGCCTATTTGTGATCTCTCTCTGTCTGTCAAATAAATAAATAAAATCTTAAAAAAAAAAAAACATGAATAGGTAATTTGTATAATTGGTGACTATAATACTTTATATAATCTGTTCACTCTGTAAAAAAGAAGCAAAACATTTTGATAGTCATATATGTCTGACATCGTATACAAGAGGAGAAAAATGATTGAGAGTGAAATATGTGTGTATATATATATGTGTGTACATATATACATATATATAATCCAAAATTAAAGTTTGTGTTCTATTTTCACTATATATATATACACATGTATATATATGTACACGTATATATATACATGTATATATGTGTACATATATATACATGTATATATATATATAGTGAAAATAGAACACAAACTTTAATTTTGGATAATTTTTCCTTTCTTTTTTCAGTAAATGGCTGTTCATCTTAATATGTGAGCATGAGGGGCGCCTGGGTGGCTCAGTGGTTTAAAACCTCTGCCTTCGGCTCGGGTCATGCTCCTGGGGTCCTGGGATCGAACCCCACATCAGGCTCTCTTGCTCAGCAGAGAGACTGCTTCCTCCCCTGCTCTCTGCCTGCCTCTCTGCCTACTGGTGATCTCTCTCTGTCAAATAAATAAACAAAATCTCTAAAAAAAAATTTTTAAAAAATACATGAGCATGATAGTCTTCTTAGATAAAGTTGGTAATAGTCACCATTTCTCCATTTGATTTGTGCATCATTTTGTGTAGTATGCACATATGCACCACACAGTAGGTAGTCAACACTATGTGTGTTACAGAGGGAACTGACACATGATTCTGTCATCAACTGAAGGTGAGCGGAACGCTGACAACACACAGAGACTAAGGTGAAACTGCCTCACATGCATCTGCTGGTAGCTGGCAGAACTGATGTGCTTCTGTTCTATGCAATGGCTTTGACTATATCCATGAAGTGCATAAGTGAGATGTTCATGGAGAGACAAATTTCCATGCAAGTATGCAGAGGTTATGTACTGTATGTATAAAATCCCTAGAATCAGCAGACAGACTCAGATTCCTGTGTGCTTTCCACTTTTTAGCTGTTGACTTTGAGGAAGATATGCAACTCTGTAAGTTTCTGTGTGTTTTGTTTTTGTTTTGTTTTGCTTCTGTAAAATGAGGTAAGTACTTGTAGGTATTAAGGATGAATTTGAAGAATAAATGAGGTAACATATGTCACACATTTAGCACAGTACCTAACATAATAATTATTACAGTCATGACAATACAAAACAGAATACAACTAGTATAAATGAAACCCAAATTGCTGTGGAAGTTCAGAGGGGAGTTTCTGTGGAACACGTTGGGAGATCAAAAGCATTCTAGTGGAGAGTTAAAAGGTACACTGACTGAAGATTAATCAATGTGACAGCACAGGTGTTCCAGAAGCAGTGAGTGGAGAAATTAAATGCTGAGTGAGTGTTAGGGAAACCAGATGTGATTTAGGGGACTAAACGTGGTTAAATTTGAATGAAAGCGAATATTAGGACAGAAGACTAGAAACATGAGTTTAAAACACAATCTTCTAGGCTCTTGAATGATAGGAATAAAGGTATGATCTTTATTTTATAGGACAGTTGAAAGACTGTTGATATTCAAAACGTTGGTAGGATGGATTGGAGATGAAGAGAAGTAGATACAGGAGGACAATTTAGAAGACATTTACTAAAGTCTACCCTCAAAGAATGAGGTCACGGACTAGGTGGCGATAGAAGTGGGAATGAAGGGACAGAAATGAAAGATAATTCTGGAATAAAGATAATCAGACTTGGCAAATATGGGAGGCAACGCAAAGGAAGGTAGCAAGGATTAAAGACTGGATGGTTCCTGGTGCCGTTTTGGGCTGGATTCATATTTTGAAGCTTTACCCCCAATACCACAGAATGTGACTATATCTGGAGGTAGGACCTTTAAAGAGGTCATTAGGTTAAAATGAGGCCACTATAGTCGGCCTCCATCCAGTATGACTAGTGTCCCTAAAAGAAAAGGAAAGTTGGCCACACAGAGATACCAGGAATGCACACACGCAAAAGAAAGATCATATATGAATCCAGCAGGAAGGCGGCTGTCTGGAAGCCAAGAAGAGAGGCCACAGAAGAAACCAAGCTCTCAACACATTGAGTTAGGCCTTCCAGCCTCCAGTACAGTGAGCCAACAAACTTCTGTTGTTTAAGTCACCCAGTCTGTAGTGTTTTGATACAGCAGCCTTAGCAAAGTCATACAATGTCACTCACAGAAATAGAGAAAATAGTTGTAGTATATATTCAGATAGATGTAGATAATTACTATAAGCAGAGGCATCTCAACATGACTCATGCTTTACATGTTAAGATATTGAATGACTCTCTTCTTATAATCTTATGGTTATATTAAAAGGTTAAAAGTATAATGCTGTCATTTTATTTTGGGAAGAATGCTTATCTTATAGGCAGAATTAGAGTAATTAATGCTAGCTAATATAACAAAGCTTTCTTCTCCCAATTGCTTCACAGAATAAAAAATCTATTCCTTGTTTACATAAAATCACTATAAATGTTCCAGGTTGGATTCCTTTTCTCTAAGGGTAAATCCAGAGATTGTAGCCCCTTCCTTCTTATAAGACTGTTTTCTTCTTTCCTTCCAGTAGTCTCTGTCTTATGGCCTACCGAACTTTTAGTTTGCAGAGTTATGTATAATAGGGAGAAGGAAAGAGTAGCTAATTTGATGTAGGATACATTTCTGTCAGAGTAATTCAGAAAGCCATCTGGACTTGGGGATTTACTCTTAACAATATAAATATTTGCTAGCAAACTCAAAACTCCAGGGCAGGAGTTAAGAAACAATAAGATAGCAAATATGTCAGGCCCTGAGTACCATATAGTTTCTGTTGAAACTACTCAAATCTGTCACTGTAGCATTAAACCAGGCATAGAAAACATGTAAATGAATGTACATGACTCTGTTCCAAAAAACCTTTATTCATAAAATAAGTAACAGATCAGATTTGGCCAGTGGGCCATGGTTTGTGAACTCCTTATAGAGCAGATTAGGTAATCTGTCATTTGCACGGATTTCAGTCTTATACTCAGCTAACTGTATATAGGCAGTGAGTCTACCTGACTGCCCAGCAGTAGCATCAAAATGGGTTTTGCTGTGCTTTAATTTACCTGGGCAAAGCTCATGGAGTACTACCTGTACAGTAATAAGAACAAAGATACTGTTTGAAAAGTGGCCTCCATAGAAAAGGTAACTACTTGAATTGATTATGAAAGTAAAGAGAAGGTGACAGGTCCAAGGCAGGATGGAATATAGATAGAAGATGCTATATTTGATTTCTGTTTCTTTGATTTGTCTTAGAGGAAGGCTATTTTTTTTTTTTTTTTTTTTAGATTTTGTTTATTTATTTGTCAGAGAGGGAGAAGATGGGCGAGCACATAAGCAGGGGAGCACCAGACAGAGGGAGAAGCAGGACTCTGGAATCATGATCTGAGCTGAAGGCATATGCTTAACTGACTGAGGCACCCGGGCATCCCAGGGCTACTCTTTTTTGATTTCACTATTTCTTCAATCCCAAAGACTCTCATATTCACCCCTGTTTTCAGCTATCATCTCCAGTTTGTCCATCTCTATTGGCCTATCTCCTTCATATTGCAAATGCCATCTGGGGGTATTGCTGTCTCTTCCAGTACATTTTTCAGATCTGCCAGATCATATACTGAAGCATGTGTGAATCAGATGCAGGTTCCAGTCCCTAATCTCTCACTCTCTAGCCATATGCCTCAGCATTTCACTTTGCCTCCTAGAGGCCTGGTTTCCTCATTCTTAAATTTGGAATAATCATGTATCTAACACAGGGGTTTTGTTTTTGTTTTGTTTTCTGTGTAGATTGAATGATTTAAACTATATAGACTACTAAATTCACTGTTTGGTACCCGGTAAGAGCTTAAAAATTGTTGAATAACATTTTAATCCCCATCAATAACTCCATCCATAATGCAATATGATTTCTAAAACCATAATTCTCCCCAAATTTCCCCAAAGTCAATAATTACTTTTTTTTTTTTGGAGGGGGTGTTCCTGAAGCCTTTTATTTATTTGATATTGTTAAACATCATTTTCCTCACATACTTTTCTGCTATAAAGTTCATGGCTTGTACTTTTCTGTTTATCTCTTACTTTTTGATACTTTACTCTTCATATCATTTGATAGTTTTCCTCCTCTGACTCCTAAAGTGTGATGGTAGATGTCTCTTATTCCTGTCCGTGTTTCCCCACATTCATAACCTTAAGGATCCTTTCATAGCAGCAACTCTCCTTAACCCCCAGAACAGTATAAAATAAAATCCTTCATTTCAGTACTTTAAAATCCCACATTTGCAACTCTCAGCCGCATGACAGCATGTCCAAACCCATGACATGGTCTAGAACTTGCCTCGTGTTTCTTACTTGTCGCCATTGCTTCAGCTTTCCAGGCTTCACATTTTAAGTCATTTTCTACTCTCTTGCTTCTTCTTCTCTCATATTTACTCAGTTCTCAAATCCTGCCCTTCTTCCAAAGTATCCTCTCTTCCCTGTCTCCTTTAGAAAAATCTCAGATCTTATCCCTGGATTCATTTGTGCCCTCAGTGTCTCTCCATTTCTTCTCCCATCTGTCTATCCATGCATTTATTCAACAATCATGGAGGCCCTACTGTGGCACCAAGTAGTTTTTGGTCTTTGCTCTGAGGCATACACAAAATGCCAGTCCCCTCCCAGCTTTTTAGAATGTATGCTCTCTTGGGGGACACTAGGACAATAATCATGTGTATATACAATGGAATCAAACTGTCTTATGCTAAAATCTTGAATCCATCACTTCCTGTAACTTTAGACAATTTACTCATTCTATGACTTGTTTTCTCATGTGGAAAATGTGAATAATAATCATACCTACTTGATAGATGCTTTGTGAGTATAAATTAAGTAGTGGCACATGAAAGAATTAACATTGTGCAACACATATAATAACCCTTTAATAAATGTTAGCCTTTATTATTGTCATTATTGTTATTAACAAAAACTGAAAGGAAAGTTGCTGCAACAAGGCTTCACATATTTAGAGCCAAGATGAGTCATCGAGGGTTATAGTGATTCAGGGAAATTGGACTGAGTCATCTAGAGTTAGAATGATTCAGGGAAACTGGGCTTTTCCAGAGCCAGGCTATTGAATACCCCAATGCAAACAAAGCTTCATGTTTTTGAATGTTGCTGGTAAGACTGAATATGGTAGGTAATGGCCTCTAATAATAAGCTAAAACATGTGCATTTCCTCCTGTTCACAATGTGGAGACGTTTTAGCTTTCTGAAAAAAGAATTAAGTAATATGAAGTACTCATGTTTTATTTATTTTTTTAAAGATTTTATTTATTTATTTGACAGAGAGAGATCACAAGTAGGCAGAGAGGCAGGCAGGGAGAGAGAGAGAGAGAGAGAGGAGGAAGCAGGCCCCCCCGCTAAGCAGAGAGCCCAATGCGGGGCTCTATCCCAGGACCCCGGGATCATGATCTCGCTGAAGGCAGAGGTTTAACCTACTGAGCCACCCAGGAGCCCCTCTGTGTTTTATTTTATTTTATTTATTTTTTTGAATCAATGTTTTAAAACAATTTGAAGTATTATAATGATCTTCTTATTTTACTCCTGTATCCATGTCTAATCTGACCTCTATTAAGGCCAATTATATAATTTTTCCCATTTATATATTGCATTGTCCCAAGTGGAATAAGAATGAACTATGTCTTATTTCAGGGTTCTTATTTTTGGTACATAATAAGTATTCAGCAAATACTCGATCATTTCATTGAAATACAACTTTCCTGATCAAAGCAAATGATTTAGAAATTTCTAGATCATTTTATGAAGATATACTCATGTTGTCACTGTATTCTACAGCGAACATTCTGTACCATTAAATCAAGGCTAATTTAAAATGCATGTGTTGTTTTGTCACGAGACAACAAGACTATAGATACCAGCCAAGTCATCTCTACTACTGTAAAATTAAAATACAAAATCAACTGATTAAGATTCTGAGATACGGTCTTCGTGATGATTAAGACCTTGATTATTCTCCTGGATTCTGCTTATATATGAACATCACAACTGTGCTTTCCATTGTGAGAATAAATCACTTAATTTAAATGAAAATATCTTATTTGGCTCCACTCGGGTGATTTTGCTGTTTTGATCAAATACTATGTTTATAAAGGCCATGGAGGTATTTAAAATTGTTTACCTCTCAGAAAAAATATTTGTTTCATAACTTGGCCAGCTACTAAGCTAAGTCCACATTTACACTAGCCCTTAATGAAATGGCTATTTGCAAGAACTGGACTATAACTGCATTGATGCATGAGGAACAACGCGTCAGCCTTGGGGGTTGCATTTTACGGGTATGAGTTTTATGTGCCAGTAATAGGAAAGATCCCTTTGTCTTTGAAAGCTTGGCATTGGCCTGGCAGAGTGGTGAGGATCCCGCCTGTGCATTCCTCAGAGCAGGACACTGCACTTTCATTTTGCACATTCATTTTCTGAGTATCCTGCAGGCAGTACTGTTATCAGAGCTACACTTGAGATGGAAGCGATCCCTATTATGGCCCATACTGAAAATCTCCTCTGGATTCCACTCTGGTAAGAATTAGGCTATTATGAAGGCATTGAATCATTCCAGCTTCAGCTATAGAAAGGAAGTTTCGCTTCCTTATGGTATTCAAGATGGTCTTTGCTATTCTCAACCTTACTGCTTTCATCACTGAGGACATTTTAAAACACACTAAAGTTCCATTTATTCCAAATAGTGGAAAATTAATTATACTGGTTCAAGGGGAGGTGCCATGTTTCATGTTTATCACATGCAGATTCTGTATGTATATACATATGTATGTGTGTATGGAATGATGATTCACGTGGCATTACAGGCTAGCCCTTTCTCCTAAGGTAATTTATGTGAACAGTGATAACAGTAACACAGTTTCATCTGATTCTTCACTTGCAGGGCCCAGGAAATGCCTCTAAACTCTGAGGTTCACAAAATTCATCTGGTTGTCAATTGCATGTGTGCGTATATTTTCCAGTTCCCTTTCAAACTCTTAATGATCTTTTTCAGTTTACCACTTTGACCCCAGAATACCACAGATTTTTACTGACAGGGCTATTTATTTCTCAGGGAATAAGAAATAAAGGTATAAAAATTTGTTTTCTGGATGAAGCCTTCTTTAGTATGCATTATGCGTTTTGTTTTTTGTTTTTTGTTTTTTGTTTTTCCTTTTCTCTCTCTCTACATTACATCTGTATATTTAGGGAAGCAATGCTAGCTCATGTTTTAGTCTTGTTATTTTTCTGACCTTATTATGCATTTTTCTTACTTTAGTATGCACCATAGTTTAACAACACTTTCTGTATCCTTTTATTGAAGTTCAATCTCTTGGGAATCAAGAGGAAAAACAAAGTCATCCATCTTCGACAAATATACAAGATTACACCTACCAACAGTAGTGAGTACAAAATTGGTGATGCTCTCCACGAGTAGAATTCCATTTAACTACCAATTCCCAAGGAAGCCAATGGTATGAACAAAACCACAGTCACTATTTCAGAGAACGTATTGCTTTTTCCTTCTTTGAGATAATTCTAACAAAGGACTGTTTCACCTTACATCTTAGATCACATGATGGTGAGAAAACTCTATAACTTAAAGGATAGGAGTTTATTACGGTAAGTATAAAATAGAACAAACAGTTGGGCTTCTACAGCCTTTTACAGGAAAACCTCTTCTGACCCTTCTATAAACAATCCCTTTGGTAAAGTCCCCATTTTATGTTGGTTTGCTCTGTCATCTGTGTAGAGTTATAGCTTGAATAAATTCTTCTTGAGGGTTTGAAGGTTGGCATGGGAATGCCTTTCTTTTCTAGATCTTATAATGGATGTGTGCAATTCGTCAAGTGTGGAACATATGCCTTGCTTTATTCGCAAACTTTTAGAGAAGTTAATTGCCAGCTATCACCTTCAAAAGCTGGCACCAGATTCTGATATTTAAATCATTTGAGGAAAAATTAGTCAGGAAGCCTTTGCATTTTATTCTTAGTAAATACATTAATTTATTATCAAAATGAAATTTATTTTAAGAGCATTTTAAGTTTTTCAGTGCTTATTATTTCGCTTCATTAAATATCTTGGTGAACATTTAGATTTTCACTGTGTCTAAATTTTGGAGTGGATGTGTGAATTAAAGACAAACAGGGCTGCCAGATAATAGCAGTTTATAAAAACTTTAGTTGCACTTTATTTGTGTAACAGAAATTGCGTAATGGAAAATTGTTTTCTGTATGTACATTAGATTTGTGGTATTTTTGTATATGTTGAAAAGCATACCATCTTACAAATGTTTACTTCATAAAGAAAAAAGTTTAGGACTATAAAACAAACTCACTTTTATTTATTCGGTCTTATTCTCTCTTTTAACTGGACTGTTGACACTTGTCAACACCTTGAAAACTCACTAAAATGCATTGTGCATTCTGTTTTTACAATTTCTGGTTATTAGATCATTATGAAAAATTAAAAATATCATCTTTTTCCTGTTCATGATGTTCAGCTGCTGCATAAAAGAACAGATATGATATTGGATGAAATACTATAAGATAAACCATTTCTTGCTTCATAGTAATTGTTTCTGGGGCTCATGTAATCATTAGTCTCATTTTGAGAATCAAAAATGAGCTGTCCTCAAATGTATTTTTCATTGAATAAAGCAAAGAAAACATGTCTGATGTACGAGAGTTATTGTTAATTACCTTGTATGTAAGATATTTATCAGTTAATCAGTCCTAGCTGTTTTCACCAAAAACACTTTTCCTCTGGGCACGCATAATAGAAAAACCATATTATGTTGGGCAGAGAGTTGTTTTGTACTTCTTCTTAAGCAATTCATTCAAATTTAGATAGATTTTAAATTCTTTTATTATTGAGTGGACTAGCTATATTTATTCCACTTTGTTTTCAGATGCAAATGGTTAACTATTCTGTATTCTAATCAGTAAAGGGCCCAGTGACTAAATCATAATTTAATGATCTCTTCCTAGAGAGATAATGATGCAAAATTTAGATCTGAAAAGAGGATTCTCATTTTTATCTAATTGGGCTGATCCTTTTGCAAAATCTCTGCAGGCTTCTGTAGTTGTGCTAATAATAAAACACTGGATGAAACTGACATAATGAAAGATGCTATATTTTATTCAGGAAATATAGATTATTAAAGCATATCTTCATATATGAGATGACATTTTTGTGCAAGTGGTAATGTTCATTTTCTATTGAATTAGGGGAATTGTCAGTTTTACTGGATGCAAGAGTTAGGCCTTTTGGATTTAAACAGTCTTACATACTCTGAGTAAATTGAAAGAAAAAATAATTTTTTATATTTACCCACTTATTTCCCATTTCTAGTGCTCTTTATTTCTTTCTAAAGATCTGAGTTTCATCTGGTATCATTTCCCCTTGGCTTTAAGAACTACTTTTAGCATTTCTTGTAGTGCAGCTCTGACAGCAATAACCCTCTTTATTTAGTTTCTTTTATCTGGAATTACACTTATTTTGCCTTCATACCTGAAGAGTATTTTCACTGGACCCGGAATTCTAGGTTGATTTCTTTTTTTCTTTCAGCACTTTAAACGTGCTATTCACCTGTATGTAATGTGCTGCTTTACCCTCTGTCTTCTTTTCAGGTTTTCCTTTTATCTTTGACTTTTTAACAGCTTGACTATTGTTCACCTGGGTGGGGCTCACTTTATATTTATCCTGCTGAATGTTCGCTGAGATCCTTGAATCTGTAAGTTTCCGGCTTTCCCCACATTTGGTAAATTTTCTGGCACTATGTCTTCAAATATATATTTTTATGTCTCATCTTTCTCTTCTACTGAGATACCAATTACACAGATATTAAATATTTTGAGTCCATATTCAATTTTCTGCCTCTCTTTCTCTCATGCTGGAAACTGTATATTGATCTAGCTTCAAATCCACTGACTCTTTTCTCTGCCATCTCTAAACTGCTATTAAGCAAATTGAAATTTTAAAAAATTATTTTTGATTTTGTATTTTTTTCAAATCTAGAATTTCCATTTGGTTCTTTTTTTTTTCAGAGATTCTATTTCTTTGCTTTGGTTTCCTAATTTTGTATTCATCATGATAATATTTTATTTCCATGAGCATAATTGTAATTGTGCTTTAAATTCCTTATCCATTATGTCCAATGCATGGATCACCACAGATCACATATATTTTATCATATGTTGAGCCATCTCAGATTGTTTTCTTAGTATTGTAGAGATTCTGGATTCTGTTATGTTCTCCAAATAATATCAATTTTTATTTTTCTTAGCAGGCAGTAAATGTAGCTAAGGTCAAACTATAGTCTCCTTTGTAGTGGAAGGTTGACGTCTCAATTCAGTTCTTTTGAAACCTCAGCATCATTGTTTGGAAACTGTCCTATTAATACATATTTTAGAGGATAGCTGAAGATTGAGCGTCATTAAAACAGAGAATGAGGGGCTCCCTCTCCCTGGCTCTCTCCTCCATGGGATTCCCCCTCTTATTTTTCAGTTGGTCTGGTTGTACAAAATCTGTTCTCTGTTTCTTCAAGACTGTTAAGTCTGCAACTTTTTTTTTCCCTATTTTACCCACTTAGCATGGATAGACTGGGTCCTGTCCTTCAACTTCAACTTGTAAATCAGTAAATTCATCCAGTGTTGTTTCCCTCTCCAAGTATCTACCCTCTCCAGTATCTGTCTGTTTGGGGTCACTACACAGTGCTTTCAGGTATTATATTTTGTCTATACTTTATAGTTTTGACCTGCAGGAGGGTTAATTCTGAAAGTAACCATTACTAGAAGTCTATAACTTTACACTGGAAAGAATTACAAATCCTTATGCTTGTTAACTTCTCTTTTTTTTAAACATTTTTTTTAATTAACATATAATGTATTATTAGTCCCAGGGGTGCAGGACTGTGAATCGCCAGGTTTACACACTTCAGAGCACTCACCATAGCACTTGTTAACTTCTTTATGTCTTCTTCAGATAACTGTTTCAGAATATTTTAGGGACCGTGGAATATTTCAGATTTTCATCATTAAATTCCCTCTTTTACTCATATTTGAGACATTAAAATCTGCTTAATTTTAAAAAACTTTTAAGATGGCTTCTATACACAACATAAGAAATTTTGCAAATGTGTTTCATATTTATATTTGCGTGGATGTACTGAGCTATAGGAAACAGAAGATGAGCTGATAAATTTGGCCTGCCTAAAGGAAACACTATATATGGGCATATAAGTGTTATGTAAAACTCATGCCTGGTGACATCCCTTAAATGTTTTATTATGAGCTGCCAAAAAACTATTTGAGTGAGATCCAGGTTGAAAAAGGCGGTGGAAGCTGGGTCCTGGGTTTCTGGGCTACTAGGTCCGTCTGGGACACAGCTGGGGTGCTCCGCGTCAAGTGTCCTCCACGCGAAGGGTGCTCCCTTGGCACGTGGAAGGCCCTCGCCTACTTCCTAGTGCTACCTGGTGCAGGAGTGAATATGTTGAACATCTTCTTGAAGTCACACTACAGAAGGTAAGAGAAACCCAAGTTCATTGCCTATCCCATCTCTGCCTCAGGTTCAAGCCCTTTCCCTGGGGAGATGGTAATCATATTCTCTTCCGTAACTCTCAATGTGATCCACTTCCACTGGCTATGAAGATGAAGAAAAAGAACCTGGACCTAACTCCCCAGTGGGGACCACAGCAGAAGTTTGGACCGTGAAGCTGCACACAGACCAGAGAGGTACATGGGACCTTAAGCTCTCCTTCCTTACTTGTATCAAATGATGACCAGTATACTGATCTTCTATTCCTTTGGTATGGCAGGAGATGGCTTAAATAAATAACTTAGATCGGTCCATGGGAAATAATAAACAAAAACAAATGCAAAAACACCAAATAACTACCTGAGTGAGGAACCGGCAGAAGATAGAGGAACTAATGCCTATAAGATAAGGCAAATAGTTCTTGTCGATACAAACAGGAGGTTCAGACCCCTTGCTGTGGGTTTATTATACTGTGGTATGGAGTTTAAATGTCTGATTAGATTTGTCTATTAATCATATTCTGAAAAACAACATAAAAATAGATTGATAAAAAATACTAATAATAAAAAAATAGATTGGTAAGTCTCATTTAACTCCTGAAAGACAATAAATTCAATGCAATGCCTGTAAACCAATTGATTTTTCGAAAGAGGGTTTTACCTCCATGTTGACCTTAGTCTACTTTCTAACAGATTAAGTTCTTTCCAGCTAATCTTTTAAACTCAGGCAAAGGACCTGGTGGGGAAAGTATCCCATGATGGGAACCAAAACTACCCCTCGAGCAATAATGACCGCCTTGAGCAAGACCCCACATGACTGACCCTGAGACAATGATTGACCTGACCTTTACTGCTCACCTGCAAGTACCCACTGATCTTTGCCCTATAGATTTCTTATAGAAACCTAGAAGTATTTTCAGCACTTTGGAGACAGTCTTGGGGACATTGCTCCACTGTCTTCCTGCTGTTGGCCTTGCTAAAATAATCCCTTTCTTGCTTCACCACCACTCATCTCTCTGCCTTTGGATTTTGTCAGTGGTGAGCGAATGAACCTGGTTTGGGATGCCCAGAACCAGGTGCTCTTGCCCCCTTGGGCCCCAGTTACATCTGGGTTTGATGTTAATATAGCATATCACATATTAGTGATTTGTGATTTAAATGCATGTCTGCTAATTAATTTGTTTTATAGGGAAATGTCAACTGAAAGCATGAATTATGACCCCTAAGCATTGCATGGAAAGGACAAATTGTTCCATGGTTCTTTTTAAAACTGCTAAAAATATGTTCCCAAAGAATGCATCATCATATTGTAATTTAAAAAAAAAAAAGTCCCTATGCATTGTCTAGACTTATGCCGCACTTTAAGAACGCAAGGATGGCAAATATCCAGCATGTGAGGATCATTCCTTGTGTAATATCACTGATAGACATCATTAATAATCACTTTGTCTTTTCCAGCTGAACTCAGATACAGGGTTGGAATCCTTTGGACATAGTATTTCAAAGAGTCACTACCAATCAGATGGGTTATCTCATGAAAGAAAGACTTTTTGTCATGCACATCTCTTTTACTAAGGAATCTATCCAAAGGGAATAATCTTACCTAGGAATCTATAGTGAATAGAGATGATATTGGGAGCACCTCGCTGACTCGTTCACCTAAGCGGCCAACTCTTGATTTCGGCTCAGGTCATGATCTTAGGGTCCCGGGATTGAGCCTGCGGTTGGGCTCTGTGCTCAGTGAGGAGTCTGTTTCAGTATTCTCGCTCTCCCTCTGTCCTTCCCCCCCACTCCTAAGCTTGCTCGCTCTCTCTCTCTCTCTGAAATAAATAGATTTTTAAAAATTATTTTGATGTCAGGAAACATGAAACTAACTTAAACTATTTTGCTATAATATTTTTTCACTCACCTAGCCACATAGTCAAGATGTATTTCAGTTTCAGCTTTTAATAAACAAGAAGCTTGGGCGCCTGGGTGGCTCAGTGGGTTAAAGCCTCTGCCTTCAGCTCAGGTCATGATCTCAGGGTCCTGGGATCGAGCCCTGCACCGGGCTCTCTGCTCAGCAGGGAGCCTGCCTCCCCGCCTCTCTCTGCCTGCCTCTCTGCCTACTTGTGATTTCTGTCTGTCAAATAAATAAATAAAATCTTAAAAAAAAATAAATAAACAAGAAGCTTTCATCTATTTGAAGACCTAAGTCTTCAAGTAAATGTCAAGTATCTGTCTTTTCTTTTCCCTGCGGTGGTTTTATTCTCAGGCATGCTTTGTCTGAGTGGGGATAAGCAGCCACCTTCCCCTACCTTACGTCACGCCTCCTGAGCAATCCTATGTTTTTTTCCTCATAGTTCAAGCACACATCCCAGGTAGGTCTTTCGTTAGCTCCTTTTTAGTCTGTTGCTTTTCATTGTTCTAATCACCATAGATAGATGGATGGGAAATATGGATTCTATACCTGTGTCACATTTCCAGACCAGTGGTAGATCGGAAGTATTGGCATCAGCCTCGACTCAGTCACATCAACCTAGGAGATGTCATTTTCTAGGATTGGTTACTGGCAAGCAAAAAACAATGGATACCCACTGTACCAGCCATTCTTATTTTTCTTGACTATTCTGAAATGACAGAGATTATAACTGTATTAATTAGGGAAAAGACTAAATAGTTACAATAAAGAGACCTCAAAAGACACTGTCTCAAAGAATAGGCAAGTTCAGTTTTCCATGGTAGTATGTGGGCTCTAATTCCTAGAGTCATGCGGGACTCAGGATAATGGGGGTTCTTTTGTCATCCTCCTATGAATATTTCACTGCTGTAGGCTAGCTAGAAGGAAAAAGAAGAGTGAATCTAGATTACCTTTAAGAAGATGAGCTGGTAGTTGCCAATAGCATTTCTTCTTGTGTCCTTTTGGTGAGAACCTAGCCATGGGGACAAACTTGGTCACAAGGGTGTATGTGAAATGTAGCCTTTAGGTAGGTGGCTATGTGGCCAGGAAGGAGGAAAAAAGAAAGATTGTGGGGTGAGGGGTCAGGGCAGGGAGAGAGGCAACCAGCAGCCTGCCACAAGCACTTATATTAAGAAGACCTACTGGGTCTCTTCCTGTTCTGTAACAAGTTTCCTTTATTCTGAGAATGGGAAAACCATGGGGTGCCTGGGTGGCTCAGTGGGTTAAAGCCTCTGCCTTTGGCTCAGGTCATGATCCCGGGGTCCTGGGATTGAGCCCCACATTGGGCTCTCTGCTCAGCTTCTTCCTCCTCTCTTTCTCCTCTCTCTCTGCCTGCCTCTCTGCCTACTTGTGATCTCTCTCTGTCAAATAATAAATAAAATCTTAAAAAAAAAAGGAAAGAATGGGAAAACCAATTTCCAAAATCAATTGGACAAAACAGACAGAAGAAAAGTATCAACTGAGACCTTTATTTTGACTATTTGTTTCTGTAAAGATCAGCGCTTATTCTCCTGGTATCATTCACCATTTCACTATTCAGCATTTATCTTGTTTGCTGTAGCAAAACTGGAATACATAGAGTTATCTTTCAAGATGATAGTAGTCTGTCATATTCTAAAATCATACAAGAATAAGAATATCTATATATTAATTATTGACAAGATTAAGAATATATTTAGAATTCGGAATATATGTATATTTAGAATTTAGAATATGTGTGTGTGTGTGTGTGTGTGTATAATTCTAGACCACTAACTTGTACAATCTTGAGAAAATTTCTGAACCTTGCCCTCCTCAAGTATAAAAGGAAGCTATAGGAGAATATGCTATCTGAGGTAAATTCCAGATTGAAAAGATTTTGTATTATGTTGGATATAGAAAGATTTAAATGAAATTTCCATCCTCCAAAACTATGAAGACTTTTCCCAACAAATGAATTCATACTATAAACCTATTCTCAGGTCTTTGAGATAAGACTTCACTGCAGAAGACTTTGGAGCAAACTGACCAGTAGGAGAGAAAGGTAGTTATAAGGGGCATTTGAGCATTTCTGATTGGAGGACAAGAAATCTTTCTGACTTTTACAAGTAATCAACAAATGCCTTAAAGCATGAGATTAGATAACACTTAGCATGATTATAGCTACATAACTATAATGTTGCTAATGGCCGTAAAATTACCTAGCCCTTAAAAAATCCAGTGAAAATATCTGGTTCCATGACCTCCTAAGGCTGAATCATTTGTATTAAAGATTCATGACATAGAGTACAAGATGTTACCTTTTTATTTGTTCCAGAATGATTGCCCTTTGATTTGTCATACATGGCCTTTTGTTCTTGTGTTAAAGGAGTATCGATACTGTCAGTTTAACTCTGCAGAATTAATATGATCTTTAGCTTTCTTGATATCTAAGCTGAACATAGCTGCTTTTGCCTTTGAGGACCTACCCCTCAGTGGAACATCCTGCCTTCCTTTAGGACAGTAGTTGGCCAGGAAATCCCTGTGGATCTGTGACTATTCAGAACTGCTAGACTGAAATGCCATTTTGAAAACTACAGCTCTTCCGCTAAACAATTTTTCTAGGAACATTGCCATATCACTAGCTACTCGGCTTTGCCAAAAGGCAATACTCCTCCAAAGTTCCTGGCTCTGGGAATGAAACCAAATGATGGTTCAAGCTAGGGATAGGCAGTAAATCAGCAGTAAAAGCTGAAAAATACCCCAGCTCTTAATACCTTTTCTCTTTCTTCCAGATGACTGGCCTATCTCTCTCACCTTCTGCTTCTACTCATGAAAGACCCCCTCTCTCCCCTTCATTCGTGGTTTGGTAGTCGTATTTTTATTTTACATGGCCTTCCTCAATTGTGAGAGATAAATTCACACCTTTCAAAGCTAATGCAACCAAATTTCCATGTGACTTGTAAGAAATGTAGTCTTTCTTTAGCACTCACGTGCAATTGTGTGATGCCTGATAGATTAGGATTGTTTGTTGAACAAAGTGTCAGACAGGAGGATGGGAGCCAAGAGAGGGTTTCAAAGCGGCAGCAGAAGGTAGCTTCACCGAATTTCCACTCCGGTTGAAGGCTGCCTTCTGGTCTCGGTTCCAGCCTTTCCGGAATCTGAAGCAGTGAGCTGTTTTAAATTCTTTGGGTCAGGAAAGCCTACATTTGTGGCCTGCCTTTGGAAATGTATTAAAACAAAAACAAAAACAAAAACCTATCCTTGGAGATAACATCTAGGAGGTATTTTTTGGATGTGGAAATTTAAGTCTGCTTCTATTTTGCATTTCTTTAAAAAGACTTATTTAGCTGGCCAACAGTCTTTCTCTCAAATACTTTTTTCCCTCTTCCCTTTCTCTTTCCTTTCTTCTTTTTTTTTCTTATGCACTTTTCCCTTTCTCCCTCATTTCAAATTTATTTGCCTGGGGTAGAGCATATTGTATATATACAGACTTAATGGCTGCCCCTAGTTAGCTCTGGGCTTACTATTGGGCTGTTAGTTCCTCATTTATATTCAGTGTCAGAGATGCAGAAGTATGCTATTTCCCTTTCAAGAAAACTCATATTTAAGAACTGACCCTCATCTCTTTGTTTCAGCTATTATGCATTGGTATTCTTTAATATGTTTTTGGATATTTGACTTAAGAAAGAAGCAGCTAGCCTTGTCTATTGTGTTTGCCACTGTACCCTAGTACCTTGAACAATGACTGATAAATACTAGGATCTCTCTCCCTCTCTCTTTCTATATATCTTTTCATAATGATCCTAATGTCAAACAAACAAATCATAGAGAAAAGAAGAGCTGTATATTGAAGAGTATTCTGTTGGTCTGGCCAGGAATGAGTTTTGACTCTTTTGGTCAGAGAATGTTTATCCAGAAATGTTGTCAACTTCTGAGTTCAACTCAGCTTTGTGTCTCCTTGACCATGGAAATGCTTTCTTGTATTTTTCCTGTTAGAATTTCATTCAATATTCTATCTTTGTTTCTACTTTAGAAAATATGCTATGTGAATAATGATGCCTCGGGCAAAGAAATTACTCTAGTAGTACAATTTAAACTCAGGGCAAATCCTGCCCTCACTTGCATTTGCAATTTGCAATGCAGTCAGTAAGAATTGGGCCCACACATGAACTGACAGAATTGGGACTCCAAGGTTAGCAATTATTAAAGTTTAAAAGTCCATTAATTCATTTTCAAAATATTTTATTTAGTTGTTTCTGAGGCAGAATTCTGAACTGCCTTCCCTCTAGTTGCTACTGTAGTGGTATCCAACTCTGAGGGGAGCTCGTAGCTCTAAATGTCCTCATTGTTCAATGTACAAGATGAGAACAAAACCAGACTGTAAAGTCAATCTTACTGCCTTAGTGGAGTAAAAATTAGAAGTCAATGATTCTCTTACCATCAAAGAGAACTTAAATTCAACAGAATTTTTTAAAGTGGTATTGTGTGAAAAATTTGGAAAATATGATCATTATGTGAAAAAAAATGAAAGGGGTATATAAATAACTGATTCTGCAAAAACCTGTAACTTTCCCATATTATTTTGGAATCCTAAAATGAAATTTACATGTTTTGGTGGAATTGACAAGGTATCAGAAATGGCCTTTTGCAGTGGAAATAAGCACACAGGGCTTTCTTCTATTTTATAATAGTGAATTAACGTAGAATAAATGAGAAAAACTTCACGGAACAATGTGGTAAAATTAGACTGTAAGTATTAAGACAAAAATTTTAAAAATGGCTAACAGCGAAAGGTGTCCATATTTATTATGTATGTAATCATTTGTTAGCTTATTGTAGTAGCATCTTTTGTGAATTAAATAACAAGCCTCATCACACCCATAAATAAGGAAGGAAAGCAAAGAGAATATTTTTAATAGGTACATGGCACCACACCCTTCTAACATGCAGCAATGAAGGAAAACCAGACCGGCGACCCGTGTGTGGAATATGTACTGAGTGTAATCACCGGGAGGGGGAGGTTTTTTTGTTTTTTTGTTTTTTTGTTTTTTTTCAGCTGAAAGGGACAGCGATCCTACCTCTTTTGACCATAGATGTTGAATATGACGAGGGAAGTTTTGGCTTCGTCCCTTGCTTTTCGCCGTGAGATAAAAGTCTTAAAAGCCTGTAGCCCTCCCGGTCCTAAAGGAGTGTGCAAAGGGAGGGAAAATAAGCGGCGTGGGTGAGGGGTGGCGGAACAGAACCCAGCAAGAGAGGAGAGGCGCTAGCCAGCCTCTACCCGGAGGGCGTGGATCCCAGCGCAAGCCAGAACAGGTCGGGCGTTCTCGCGGCCACCGCCAGCGGGCGGGAGGGGCCGGGCGGGATCTCAGCCGGCAGACCCGCGTGTGGATCAGCTCCGAGCTTCTGGACACCGCACGTCTCTCCCGCAGCAAGTCGGCTAGAGGGAGAAGTTTCCCTGGGGGAAGGTACGGAACAGATCCAAAGCCAAAGACGGCTCAGGTGTGTCTGGGTGGGGGTTAATTCGCATCTGTTTTGCTAGCCCTACGGCCTCTCGCAGTTCTAGGGGTAGCCAACTCTTTGGGCGTGATGGAAGGCGGGTTAAGGGTTTGCTGCTGGGAGGGGTCAGCTCACTGTGGATAATCAGGGCTCCATCCTTGCCTAAAGTGGGGTGGTCCCAGGTCCCTCAGCCCTAACCCGGGAAGAGACGCCCCCTTTCCCAGCCCCGCCCCCTGGTGGCTGAGTCTGGATTCAAACCCAGCTCCGTATCGGCCGGGTAGACTGAACCCGCTACACGAATCCTCCAGCTCCCACTTTCTCCGCATGGTTACGGGTAGGTTAACCTATGTCTTTTCTCCAGCAACCACCCCCACCCCCCCCGCGCCCCCGACCCTCTGGCGAGCATTCCAAACCCTCCTGGAGATGGCAGCCCTCTCTCCAGTAGGGGGTCTGAGGTCTACCTGGGTTTGGGGTCAGTCCTGGTGGCTCTCCTCCCTGCCCCTGACCATCTTTTGGGTCGTAGCGCTGTATTCTTTCCCGCACCCCACCCCGCCCCTATCTTGCTCCCATTCTCAGGGGGAAGATTCCAGGTACTGGTTGGGATTCGGTATACGCTGCCACCTTGAAAACAGAGATCTGTAGACAGCAGGTTGTGGGGGGCGGGGGGACAGCAAGAAAACGGGGAGGTTTGGGAGTTCCACCGTGGGGGCTAGAGGCCAGGCCGGGGGCGTGGTTGCCATGGCTCCTTGGTAGCTGAGCTGGGGGAGCTAGAGATGCCAGTCACGGATGGTCCCTTCTTTGTGCCTCTCTCTCCCCCCCCTTTTTTTTTTTTTGAGTGAGAGTGTGCGTGGGGAGGGAGAAAGTGATTAATTTGGAGAGCAGGGATTGGAGCCTGGAGGCTGGGAGGCTGGGGAACGCCGGCCCCTTGATTCCCACTCCTCTTGCACGCCGGGTGAGCCGCACTTTCTGTCAGGGGCAGGGCTGAGGAATTCCTGCGAAAACCCAAGGGCCGAAGAAGCCGCTGTAGCGCGGGCCCAGGTACCCACGCCCGGAACCGCGCCTTGGGGCGAGCGCTGGGTGGGTGGTCCGTCTGTCAGCTAGGAAGGCGGGCAGGGGAGGGGGTGGACGGCGAGCGGTGGAGGGCAGGTGTCTAGTGGCACAGCAGGGCGGCGCGACGGGGAGGGAGCCCCGCGGCTCAGCCCTATGCTGGGGGCGCTGGGGTTCGGCCCCGCCCTTGCAAGCTTCTGAGGAGCCCCCGGCCCCGGCAAGTGTCCCCCTGGGCACGCGCGTGCGCGACGGCGCGCTCTCTGGAACGCCCGTGGTGGCTGTGGGGGGCATGTGCGCGTGCGCGCGGAGGTGGGCAACTGGTGAGCCACCTGGGCTCACTCGAGGCAGAGTCTCTCGAGGCTCCCAGGTGGGTTTCATTTGCAGCTCCGGCGTCTCCGTGATGTGTGATTTTGGGCAGGCCGTTTAACTACTCCGTTCCTCGGTTTCCCCTTTTAAATAATAGCGGTAATATCATACCTTGCTTATTAGGTTTTTTCAGGACTGGAATGAGATAATCCTAGAAGACAGTTTAGTTTCGTGTTTATGCTTAATAAACACCCTGTTACTTATGGTTGCTGATGGCGTTACTGTTATTATTAATTAATGCTCAATTTAATTAGATACGGTGCATTCTCATTTCTTCGCATCTTTATATAAGGCAAAATACTATGTTTTCGAATTTTGAAGACTATCAGTGGATTTTAAATATTACTGCCCCGTACAACTCCTACATAGCTCTGGATGGCAGCAGATTGGAAGATATAAACTGACCAACTGCTGGTCATGTTGGCTTGTCAGTACATGGACGGAGAGAGAAGCTTAGAAAGCTATTTGGGGAATCTTAGTGATAAGGTGGGGAAAAAAGAGTTTATTCTGCAGCTTTGTGCGTGAGACTCTATTTCCTCTTTCACAGGCTGATGTTGCAGTTAGGTTTGTTTTAATTTCAGTCTCTTGTAATGAACCACCGTATGGCTTTCATAATTGAACTTGGTTCTAGAGTCTAGTGTATAACCCAGGTTTCCATTTTATGACCTTGAGTGCTGTGGTGTATTTACCTCTAGTAAAGGCAGAGGATAGTATATAATCATTCCTCCCGAGCTCCTGAATATTGTGAATGAATAAATGGAGACAAATAGTTATTTCTTGGCAGGTGTGAGTACTGGCTATGGCAGTTCGTTAAACATCTCTTTCTGGGCATGTTTTTACCCACATCACTGCAGAAGAGTAGGGCTGTGATAATTAATACATGTTTTTTATATTGTTCTCTTATATTGCATCTATGCTTTTGGGTCCTTTAGAGAAAAGACTGCAGGTGTTTATTGCTACCTCATGGTTTTATTATGTGCTCCAGCTTACCTGGTGATGAGCAAAGCATCCATGAACCTAATTGTAAGAATGACAGGATTTGATATTGCCCATAATGTATTTATTACCTTTAAATAATTAATTCCATATGCTGGATTGGTTTTAAGTACAGTTTAAAAATATCATTTGCTTATTAAAATATAGTCGTGTCTTGGTGGATCTGAAGCAGGTAAAACTGGACATATGTTCCCATCACAAAGTTCCTTAAGACTTTTACAAAATAGACCTGACTTCAGAAAATATTCGCTGGATAAGACATAGCTTACTTTTGAAAATTTTGAAGATAGGTTGTTTGACCCAAAATTGCTTTGTTGAAATAATTCGTCTGGTTCATTTTTTTAATGGCGAATTAAATAAGAGTAATGATCAAGACTGATTTATGATTCTGCTAGGTTTTGTTGTTGCTGTTTTTAATTTCATAAAGGAAAATTAAGAAATAGAGGGGGCTGGATGGCTTCAGATTTGAAGGAATGAGTGTCAGGAAGCCCTGTGAATATCAATTCAGATAGTATAGTATTGCTTTAAGTTTGACTTTTGCATGACAACACTCCCTTCTTCACAGTGAATATGTCATCTTTAAAAGGTACCTTGAGGAATTAGTGTGACAGCTTGCCTGAAATTCATGTGATCATTTACATATTGTTTCCCAGGAGCATTGGCATTAAATGTTTCATTTGTTGGAAATTATTTTGCCCTTTGATTTATTACAGCCAACAGTGCCATGGAGTCTAATACATTTTAGAAACAAAAATTTAGCTTTTCACTCTTTTGTATTTTCCCTGGAAAATCTAAGCAGTAATGCACATGGAAAGCTTCAGTTAGGCCAAAGACAAAGGGTGACATAGAAAACCCTGACAGATCTGGAGGAACTGACTCCTGAATTTGGGGAGCTAATTGACATGCAAAGGTATAAGCTAGAGGAGGAAGTTGTCTCTATACTAAGGCTGTTTTCCAATGATGTGCTGTATTATCTGATTCAATCAGTGTTGCTTGTTATTTTTTCAAACCGAGACCGAGAATACTATATTTTCAATTATGAACATTTTGATTACAGCTTCATTGTAACTAACTAATTCAGTCTGAAGAGAATGCAATTATTATGGTGATTTACATACAATATGCTAAGTTAACACAGCTAATGAGTGAAAGCATAATATTCTTTCTATTCATTGCTGGAAAAATATTGTGCTAAGCATTCTTTCAAAGAAAAGATTACATTATTCGCCAGCATTTTATGTCTACCTACAAGTAGAATTGGCATTGAGCCATTTTCTCTGCTACTGAAGTGAAATCTCTCAGATTTTGGCGACCATGCCTCTCCCCCTCTTGGGGTGAGAAGGAGAATGGAAACAGTTCCCAATTTAATTAGATATGGTGCTTTCTCCTTTCTCTACATCTTTATTGGAGGAAAGATTCTGTATTTTCTAATTTTAGAGGCTGGTTAACACCTTAAACATTACTAATTACTGCAGTTTATTGTATGTGTGTCGCAATAGTGTAGTTAGTTAATTATAGCTTTCTCATTAGCACCATGTAGAGAATAATGAATTAACACATTGCTTTGATCGAAAGAACATCTAAGTTTATCTTCTGAGAATAAAAGTGTTATTGTGTTACCGAAAGTCACTATAATTTTCCCAAGAAACAAATTGGTTGGAATTCTCTAGCACTAGGATAGGAAGCTTGATGAATGAGTTGAATTGATCACAAACAAGAGGGAGTAGAGCTGTGGTTGCTTGGCAACCTAACATTATTCTGCAATTTCTTCTGGTATATTTATCCAGTAAACTAGAAAATTCTGTTTTGTTAACGAATGTTTTTAGTCAGTGCACAAATAGACCATAACTAATTGAGATTTTATGTATTGTGGATAAAAAACGATCCTACTTACCTTCCTATTGTGTTTAGATAATAAAAACACAAAGAGAATGCATATTCTGTTTTCAGTTTTTAAAATTTTCTGTGAAAAAATGTTATTTTCATTTTCATAATAGCTTGTTCCTACCAAGAGATTACAACTTGTTTATCTCCTTGTAAATCAAATTATTAGGAATATGTTTGTGTTTATGTGTATATTTATACATAATTTTTCAGTAAGAATCAGAGAGTTTGAACTGAGATGAATTCTTCAGAAATTGTGGTTTGCTGGTTGAACTGACAATGTAGGTAAATTTAAAAGGTATAAATATCCAATCCAAATGATGCTGGCAGATGACGATAATAATAAATGTATTGAATAGGGCAATTATATAAATGCACTCTCTTCTTTAAGCAGGGTTTCTTTTCCTGGTGTTCTTAATTGTTCTCCTTTCTGATGTTTGGGTGCATCTTGTTTTCCCCATAGTTGCAAAGTAGGAACTTTCAAAACCATCAGCTGCCCATCTTCTAATCCAACTCTTCCTAACTCCAGGGACTATAATGTACCACTTTCCTGTCTAACCTGTGAATTTTAGTGTGCATGAAAATTCCCTGCTCATATCTTAACATTCTTTAGGGCACACATTTAGTTTTATGCATCTCACAAATCTTATGTTGTCTGGCACAGTGGGAAGCAAACTGGTGTACTGGCTATAGTAATCAGGCTACCTGGGTACCAAATCAGAGTCTGCTAACTCCTTGGTATATGAGCTTGGCTAAGTCATTTTAATCGAACACTGATTTCTTCTATGGAGTGGGGGTTAATATCCACGTCCAGCTTGTGTGCATTATTGTGAACGCTATATGGGGCAATCTTTATAGACAGCTTAATAGAACTTACTAAGCACTCAATAAATTCTGGTTTTAATTATAATAATTATGCATCTATTCCGTATTCAGTGTATGAATGGATAAAGATAGCCAGGTGTGTGTGTGTGTGTGTGTGTGTGTGTGTGTATCCCTATGCATGTGAATAAGTGTGTACCATCATCATGGCACAATCAAATGGAAAATTCTTGATACCTACATCAGTCATGCACTCATATAGTTGTAGGGATTTTCCCATGTATTTGAAAGATCCTAAGAGTACTTACTGGTTCTCAGGTTGGACTGCAAGGAGAATCACCTGTAGAGCCTTTTAAAACTACCAACCCAGATAAATTCCATCAGAATCCCTGGGGAGGTGACTAAGACTTGTGGATTTTTTGAAAGCTTCTGGTGAGAGTAATGTACCTGGGGGTTTGAGGATCGCCAACTTAGATTGGGGTAGATGTTCTTGAAGATCATGTTGGCCTGAGGCATTGACTTGCAGTTACCTTGGTGTCATGAAACATGGTTGGAAAAGATAAAAAAGAAAGCTTTGGCAAACCTCTAAGGTTTTTCTTACTAATCCCTTTGGTTTAAACACCATTTTATTCTCTGAAGAGCTCAAATGCACTTTTCATTTACTGTGTATTATTTCATTTCTCAGCCAAATGTCTCTGTGAAGATGGTAGGAAAGAAGTCATTATCCTGATTTTGCAGATGAATGGAGTGAGCTATACTGAAATTAAATGATTTGATTAGATTCATACATTTAGAACAGACCCAGATACCAAGATTCCTGTGACTTTCGAGTCTGAGTGTTTCTCTCTTTTGCCTTGAGATTTCAAGTGAGATAGAGAATTATTTTTTTAGAACTAAGTAGTAGTGTAAGAAAAAAGTTGTATAGATGTGAATTTCCACCTTTCTTATAAGTATGCATTGCAACAAAAAGCCAAACTTTTTTTTGTTTTGTTTTTTCCCTAACGAAGAGGCACAATAGTCTATTTAGGATCCAAACTAATGTCCTTTGGACTGAACCTAGCCTACATGTGTGTTTTATTTGGCCCAAGAAGCGTTTAAGAAGTATCTCAGCCAATATTTAAAACCCAAGGCTTTCACATAAAAATTCATACTTCTGCCTTATCTTTAAAAACTTGATGTTCTCACAGTATTGAACCAGAGTGTCCAGAGAGTGCCATTGGCTGGAAGTGGGTAGCGTGTACCCTTGACTGTTTTAAAGGACCCAGAGTTCTGTGTCTACTCTGAGTAAGAATTGGTTTCCTCTTGCTTTTACTTTTATTTTTTTCTTAACGTATAAGCATGCTCAAAGAGGCAATTGAAGGGAGTTTCAAGAAGGAACCACATCTTTTTGGACAGGCTTGAGGGAAACTGACAAGGGCTGCTGAAGAGCTGTTGCCCTTCATCCAGTGGGATGGTAGACAAGAGAAGTTACTAAGGAGGTGAGAGCAGGAGCCCTGGGAAAGGCTGCCAGCCAGGACCTGTAGAGAACAGCCACAGTTAAGTGGCAGATGCAGATCTTCTGCTCCTTCCTTGGAGTGGCTGAACTGACCAGGAATCAGATGGTAGGGGAGCCTGGTTGAGGTGGTCTGCGGAGAGGGTTCCTTCTGCATAGAGTAGGATGGAAGAAGGTGGAGAATGGATTGGAATCTGGCAGGTTAATGAAGAATATCCAGCACACACCTTGAGCCGTAAAATTTATGGAACGCAGGTAATGGGAAAGGAGAAAGTCTGAATTGCCAAAAGTAGGGCAAAATGGAAAATCATTAAATTTGTGTTCTGAACCATCTTCTACTTACCTTTGTCATTCTCTGTCCTTTCATTGCCCTAGATGGGTATGCTCCCATTCAGAGGTGGGTTTCAGGGGCAGTCTCCAAACTTCTAGACAGTTCTATCCATTCTCCTGTATAATCTCTGTCCGAGAAGAGAGCTGAGACAGCAGAGAGACTGATGCAAAAGGCATATTATAGCTTCTGTGGTAACAGGTTTGCATTTTTAGCAGAGGTTCTTCTCTAACTAAAGCTTTTTCTGTTAAGTGGTAAATCTGATGCTAAAGATTGCAGATGTTAATGCCTGTGAAGTGGAGATACCCTCAAATAACAGTCTGACAGCTTAAAGTCACTGTGACCTGGACGTTTGAATCTCCGGAGGGATATCCCTCTCCTTTGGCATAGTGGTATCAGGGTGGAGAGGATAAGGCAATAATCAGGCATGCATTGGGAGCACACTGATAATGAGGCATTCGTGTTCCCCGGGGCTAAGGGATGTAATTCACAGTGTAATGGAAGGCAAGTGGGTAAGAAAAATGTAGTGATTTTTGATCATTTGATACAGTTAGAGTTGATTGTGAATTCAGTTCGTTATTGCATCGAAGACCTTTGCTAAAGAATGTAAAATGACAGAATACAGCTTATTATGGGATGTTTTGTGTACTGATTTGTTCAAAGGAAACAACCCATCTCATGCAAAATTTCAAAAGGAAGACCTTTTCAGACGACATTCCGTCCATTCAAAAGGTTATTTTTGCAGATTTCTTTTAAAAAATTGTCATGTCTTGCAATATTTGGGTGTTTTCAGCATTTTAGAGATTTTTTTTTTTTCCATATCATCTTGCTTGACTTTTACAGTGACATGATGGACAAAGAGGGACAAGTTGTTAGCCCATTTCATAGATGAAATAACAAGCAGGGTCTAATAGCTGGGTAGGCAGTGGTGAAACCAGAATTAAGCCTCAGATACCCTGATTTGCAATCCAGCTCATAGCCCACACTACTGCTTTTGGATTTTCATATTTACTTTTTTTTTTTTTTTGAGATTTATTTATTTATTTGAGAGAGAGTGAGTGGACGGCGGAGGGGTAGAGAGAGAGTGAGAGAGAGTGCCAAGCTGACTCTGTGCTGAGCATGGAGCCCAGAGTGGGGCTCGATCTCATGACCCTGAGATCATGACCTGAGCTAAAACCAAGAGTCAGTCGCCTAACTGACTGCACTACCAGGTGCCCCTAGATTTTCTTATTTGAAACAAACAAACAAAAATAACAATAAAATATTTTTTAAAAAAGTCAGAGTTAATGTGTAAACTGAAGGATGTAATGAGTCTAGGGGAAATACTGAAAACATTACCAGTTATATTTCCAAGGCTGAATGTAGCCCTGCCCAAAGATAAGGAGATCTGATTTTCCATAAATTCTTAATTCTATGATCTATGGATTGACTGATTGATTGATTAATTGATGTAGGTCCTATGAGATAAGGACCAGTCATTTAAAAAGCTTTTATTGAGGGGCGCCTGGGTGGCTCAGTGGGTTAAAGCCTCTGCCTTTGGCTCAGATCATGATCCCAGGGTCAGGATCGAGCCCCGCATCAGGCTCTCTGCTCAGCAGGGAGCCTGCTTACCTTCCTCTCTCTGCCTGTCTCTCTGCCTACTTGTGATCTCTGTCCGTAAAAAAAAAAAAATCTTAAAAAGGTTTTATTGAATAATTAATTGTTTTATACTAGAGACAGGACTAAGGCTGTACCAGGCTGATGCTTAAGTAGCTGCCACTTACTGAATTTTATGATATATTTTGCGTTCTCTGCCTCAGTGAATTGTGTGAAGTACAATTCTTAGAATGCCCATTTTAAGCTGGATGACATAGACATAGTGGGCTTTTTGTCCAGGGTCACCCTCTATGGCTTAGAAGTGGCAGAGCCAGGACTCACCTGTACTCAAACTCAAAAGCATCTGAGTCCCACCCCAAGCCCCTAACTGCTACCCTGTGCTCCCTTTGAGTCTCTCATGCACCTTCTGCACCCTGGGTCAGTTCAGGGTGCGGTAACAAAGTACCACAGCAGAGTGGCTTATCAACAACAGAAATTTATTTCCTGTAGTTCTGGAGCCTGAAAATCTTGAGATCAGGGTGCCAGCATGGTCTTCTTGTGAGGGCCTTCTTCTGGGTTGACTTCTCTTTGTATCTTCCCAACAAGAATGGCAGAAGGAGCACGAGAAAGCTCTCATTTACGGGGTCTCATTTATCAGGGAACTAATCCCCTTCATGAGAGCTTTCACCTCATGAACTAATGACCTACCAAAGGCCATAGCTCCAAATATCATCACATTGGGATTTGGGTCTCAACGTGTGAATCTGGGGGGGGGGGGGGACTCAAACATTTAGTCCTTTGCATGTTCTTTCTCTTTTCTCTTGGACTCCATTTCCCAGGTGTGCAGCATCCATCAGTGTCCCCTCGATGAGCAGGATTCTCTCGTATAGTCCTTATCAGAGCTAGCACCTGTCTCTGTTGTTTACCCAGATTTACCTGTTCTGTGTCTCACTATCTCAGTCAGACATGTGGTAAAATAGCTACGAAGGATTCTTCTTAAGGTATCAGATGACGATGCATACTTACCTCAGGAATGGCAGCATTTAAAAAGACTACTTTTAAAGGCTTTAATGCAAAAGATTAATTGTGAGGGACTTCATGTGGGAGATACATTGGGAGAGGAGGACATTTGTGTTTACTCCAAAATCTTGTCGTGAAAACATTTGGTGCCTGATTCTTCCTAAAGTTGTCCCTGGGCACCAGTATATGTAAAATTCAACCTTTACCCTCCCCAAAGCTTTTGCTTGCCCTCATTACCATTTCTTATTTCTTGGCAGAAATGTTTCTGATGCTCTGTCATATCAATATGCATGGATTTCCCTCACGTCTGGGTGTTATATATAGTCAATTGCATTACACGGTTGGCATTTCCACAAAGGTGCGAGTATCTGCCACTCCAGATTAAGACAGAAATAGTTGGCAATGGCAGATGTCATATACCAGCCTGACTGTTCTTGAAAATGACACCTCTCATCATGATGGCACTATCTTTATTAACAGCTGTCAATTATGATACGGCTTTGAAGGAAAAAGAGATTCAATGCTATTCTAGGCATGGTCAATGTATTTGGGATTTTGAGAGGTATTTGATGTTTTGGTTTGGGGTATTTAGAAGTAAATGCTATTATTATCTTTTAATGTGCAAAATATAAGTGGCATTTTCAGATGCTGAGCAATTCCAGCTCCTTTTTCAGTAAAGGCAAAAATGTTTGCTTTCTGCTTTGGGTAGACAGCCAGTCTCGTTTCCTTGGACTTGATGGAATGGATTTGCTACAGGACTTTTGTCTGACCCATGTCTGCTTCTCTAGAGTGCGGTACTTTGCTTCTCAAGAAATATGTTTGTTTTTGTGTTATAAATCCAGAGACTTTCTAAAGTTGTTCTGTAAAATGGCATCTGGTGACATAGTGGAGAATTCATTTATTAGATTAAAATGTTTAAGACATTGTACAATGGCAAGAAATTGAAAACATTGCCCACAGTGGTAAGCAAATGAACAAAAATAATAACAATTTTAACATCTGTAAAGTACAACAGAATGAGTAGTAGACTCTTTGGATTATTTATTATTGTTCACTAATCTGAAATATATACTATTTTCCATAAAGGAGATCTGAGTGAATGAATAAAAATAGAAAGCCCAAATAAAGATGTTTAAGTTTGACCTTGATTCCATTTTGCTTTGTAACTTCTAGCAATTAATTCTCAGTGGGACTACATTTCAAAGGGTCTCAACAGACCACTTTTTCCATGCATAGAAGCTTCTGCATGTAATTGATTTGGGCTGAATTTTTTAACACAGTTGACTTGCTTGAAATAATACTAAAGGACCACCATTGAGCAATTTGGATACAACTCATGTGTGCTTTTGTGAATCAGGTTCAAATAAACTGGATTTGACCTTAACCACTAATCCTTCAAAAAAGGGCTGGCAGTCATCACAGTGAATGCCATCCAATTATGTATAAAAATTGCTTATGTGTCCACTCTGTGGAGATAGGAGCCATCACCTACTCGGCATCATGGCCACCCTCAGACTTCTGGTGAAGCCCAAGATCATTAAAAAAGGACCAAAAGGGGCACCTGGGTGGCCCAGGTCATGATCTCCGGGTCCTGGGATTGAGCCCCAAGTTGGGCTCCCTGCACGGCGGGGAGCCTGCTTTTCTTTTTCTCTCCCTCTACCCCCACTCCTGCTTGTTCTCTCTCTCTCTCTCTTCTTCTCTCTCCCTCTCAATTAAATACATAAAATCTTAAAAAAACAAAGAAAGAAAGAAAAAAAAAGGCCCAAGAAACTCATCCAGCATCCATCAGACCTGTATGTCAAAATTAAGGGCACCTGGGTGGCTCTGTCATTAAGCATCTGCCTTTGGCTCAGGTCATGATCCCAGGGTCCTGGGATCCAGCCCCGAATAGGGCTCCCTGCTCAGTGGGAAACCTGCTTCTCCCTCTCCCATTCCCCCTGCTTGTGTTCCCTCTCTTGCTGTCTCTCTGTCAAAAAAATAAAAATCTTAAAAAAAAAAAAATTAACCTCAACTGGCAGAAGCCCAAAGGCATTGGCAGTAGGGTGCACAGAGGATTCAAGGGCCAGATCTTGATGCCCAGCATTGGTTACAGAAGCAACAAGAAAACAAAGCACATGCTGCCCAGCGGCTTCCGGAAGTTCCTAGCCCACAAGGCCAAGGAGCTTGAAGGGCCGCTGGTGTGCAACAGTTCTGACCGTGCAGAGATGACTCACAATGTCTCTTCCAAGAACCACAGAGTCATTGTGGAAAGAGCACCCAGCTGGCCATTGGAGTCACCAATCCCAATGCCAGGCTGTGCAGCAAAGAAAATGAATAGACGGATAGCTTATGTGCACATATTGGTTGTGTTAATAAAATCAGAAAACTACAAAAAAAATTATATGAGTTGTTTGAATTGGAAATTGACCTCTATACCTGAAACTGCTTTTGGAAAACTTGATTACTACCTCTATTTTTCTGTTTTGCCAGCTGTAAACCGAGGGTAGAAACATTTACCACTGCCTCCCAGTGGCAGTTGGAGGATTAATGAGCTAATATTTGTAAAGTGCTTTGAAGATAAAAGTGCCAGCTATTATTATTACTAATAAACCATTTTTCTCCAGTGTAATTTTGGACAGCAGCCATTAAAAACTCATTACTGTATTTAACAGTAAAACAATCTGCTACAGCCTTGTATTTACTGCCTCAATTAAGCATGCATTCCACTTCCTTTGCCCCTCGAAATTCAGAGCTGATGAGGAGGGACAGAAAGGTGTGTGTCATCATTTCCCAAGTTCATTTAAATAATGGGTGTAACAGACTGGATGCTTGTAGTGGAGGTAGTTTGTTTCTGCTGAAAACTAGACTGTGTCCTTAAGCGGAGGCTAATTTGGGCTACATTTGCTTCCGTGCTCTGTGAAGGGACTGGAATGCCCAGTTCTAGATTTTTATTCAGTTGGATTTACCTCACATTTACTGCCTTTGAAGATTGTATTCCAGTGTCTTGATGGTTCAGACTGGTTCCACGAATGACACAAGTTTTTTTGCGTGGTTGTGTGGTGTATGTGTGTGCATGGTGAGCAGGGGGCAGGTGTGCGCTGTTTAGAACTCATGCTGAACATGAAGTGGAAAACTGAAGTGATTATTTCAGCTGCTTCTGGTCCACAAATATTAAAAAAAATAAAAGTGGAGGTCTTGAATTATATGGAGTAGTTTATTAATCTGTAATTGATGTGTTGTATTAAATCCCTTCAGTACTAATTTATTTTGATCCGTGTCCATGTTCTTAAATACTGCAGGATACAGGTAGTGTATTTCTCACCTATTGCCAAAACAATGCTTATTTTTCCCTACACTGTTTTACTGCTGCAAATAAGAATAAAAGATATAAAATAAATCAGTGACCATAATCACAAGTAAATATGAAGTCTATTCACTACTACCTCCAGTCTCTAAATCCTAAACCAATATCTAAAGGTTGAACAAAAGGGGCCTCATAGCAATATAAATTCACTGAATTCACTGCAAGCTTTTTGGTATGGAAAGACCTTCCTCACTCAGTTACTAATCACTCTTTTTTTTTTAAGAATTTATTTATTTATTTGACAGAGAGAGACATCGAAGGAGGGAACACAAGCAGGGAGAGGGGCTTAGGGAGAAGCAGGTTTCCCGCTGAGCAGGGAGCCCCATGTGGGCCTCAATCCCAGGACCCTGAGACCGTGACCTGAGCTGAAGGCAGGTGCTTAATGACTGAGCCACCCAGGCGCCCAGTGACTACTCACTCTTAATTTAGAACCTTTCTAATAAGCGTAATTCTGTTTTATTTTAGTGGATGACAGAGTATAAACTGCAAGTTAGAACAGATGATGGAAATTTTGCAGTTTCGTTCACAGACAAAAGAAATTACAGCTAGCATCTCTTCAGCAAGGGAGGAGAATGGAAAGGCTAGAAAGAGGCAACTCAGAAATCATGATGGCCTTATGGGTGGTCCTGAGTTATTAAGAAATTATGAAATAGTTTAAACTAAAAAAGATTTTGGTATATCACCTAGTATAGATCATTAATCTGAAAATCAAGTGAAATAATCTTTCCTAGTGATCTGCCTAAGAATGTTAGATGCAAGTACAAAACAGCAATATTGAAATTCCCCAAACCTTTTACAAGATGTCCTAATAGCAGCACACTAATAACTATCCAAGGTACTATTATTTGCAGATGAGATTTTGCACTGCAAGTGTATCCCAGTGTATTTTTTTTTATTACCAGCACTTAGGGAAGCCATGCTTTGTAAATACTATCACCATTCCATTGACTTCTGAAATTGAACTCACGCTATTTTCATCATTTATTTTGTTGAATCGTGCATGGGGAATTCACCATATGGCTTTAAACTGTTTAAGACCTCAGTAGGAATGTGCTTTGCATATTAGATTCTTGGGGAAAATGCACAGGTTGCTTATCACTTGGAAGAAAAGTACCTGGAGACTTATGTGTAGCTAAGAGGGGAAATGATGAAAAATAAGTTTGAATTGTGACTTTGTAGCAATTTATGTAAAATGTGAAGGGGCACTTTTCGGATCCCTATTTCTGGGTTACTAACCCATAACTGAAGCAACAGCCATTTTATGAAATCTCATGCTTTTATGTATCAGGAACTCAGGCAGGGCTAAAATGGGTGATTTCTTCAGCCCCACCTGGTGACAACTGGGGTGACATGGTAGGTTCAGATGGTGGCCGGGCTTGGCTAGTGCCTCCAGGTAGCCTCACTTGCATGTCTCGTGCTGTGCACGTACAAGCAGGGCTGAACTCAGCTGGGCTAGTCACTGAAGTAGGTCATTGGACTTATTACATGATGGCTCAGGCATCCAGGAGTCCAATTAGAAGATCGTCAGTTCTTGCAAAGACTGGGCTGGAGCAGGTTCAGCATCACTTCTGCTGTAGTCCAGACCATAACACACCAGTCCAGATATAAAGCGATCACTCCTCCGGCTACCCTGCTGTGCTGGAGGATTCGACTAGACAGGGTAGGAAGAACTTGAAAGACATGCTCATAAAGAGGATTGTTAAGCCCGCCGTGACACCGTGTCCTCACCACGTGACTGAGTACCATGTGGGAGAAAACCTGGAACAGGTAGAACACTGTGCTCCAAAGGGGCACTCCTTTACCTTCTTCCTTCCTAGATCTCTTATGCCCAGGAGCACATACGACTTAGAGAAGGGAGTGTGACGGGAGAGTGAACTTTGGAAAGCTGGCGGCACGCGTGTCTGGAGAGGGAGGCTAGAAGTGAGAGGATAGGCAGCTGAGGACACTTCAAGCCGAGATGCCTTAGCAGAATGGGCTTTGCTGATGCTCTGCAAATCCATTTGCATTTATCCTTACTCTTCCATTTAACGTGGACGTGGCTTGGCCTTGGGAGAACTAGGGCTCTCCCAGCAGAGTCCAAAGGACGCTTGGTGAAACTCAAATGCCTGGAAACCGGGAGGTGACCACTCAGATCCCACAGGCACCGGGCTTGAGGAGGGACAGAAAAGAGCCTCTCCTGTGTCCTTTATATTTCTGTTACAACCACAAACGAAAAAGGAAGCAGACTTCTTGCACCAAAATAACAATTGTGCATTTGGCTTCCATCTTTCTTTACTGTAATGTTCAGAAACAGGATTGGAATGCAAAGCGGACTCCTGGGTGGCGAGTGCCATCATTGTTCTCGAATCTTCCTACAGCACTGTGTGAGCGCAGAGCAAGAAGCAGGTCAAGAATATACAGCAAGGCAGCTGTCTTGGGCTGTTTCTTTTCTCTTCAGGTGTTCCCTGATCACGGATGAAGAACAACCGCCGCCGTGTATGCTGTGGGTTCCGTTCGTGCCCTCACCGCCTCTACTTCCTCACGCCTTCGCATCTTCTCCCTTCTGTGGCATGCCATCGTTCTCTCCGCGCCTGGGAGCCCCACGCACCATCATTCTCGTACCTCTGTTACATTATCCCATCCTTCTGATAAACACAGATGTTTTTCTCCCGCAGTCTTGCCAAAAGCATGTACGGAGTATTGCACTACATTTTTCATATCTCAGAAACTAATTCAGCAGGTAAAATGCAATATATGTAACCCTAACCTACTCTGCTCTGGTGAATTCTATAATGGTAGTGCTGAAAATTGCTTTTGAGAGACACACACGCATATATCATTTACTGTGATGCTTATAAGAACTCGGTGTTAAATAAATAAATACATAAATAAAAACTAGGTGTTTAAGCAAGGTGGGTATTAATTCTATTCAGAGAGGTTAAGGGAACTCTTGGCTCCATTGCTGTAGAGTGGGACTGGAAATCCGGTTGTCTGATTTTATCGTAAGTCATTGTCATGACAAACCATTTAGCTGTTGATAAAATATTCCTTTGTTAAATCTTAACATTTTCTGGACAGTTTTCATTTTTAGATGATACAGCCTCTAAAGCTGTATTAAGAACTGTTGGGACTGTTGGAACACAAGCAATCCTTGGATTTTTTTCCTGTGGTTTCTTTTGTTGTAACAAAATACATCTTTACTAGAGCAGAGAGCGCCTTCTGGCCACTGTTGCTTTAGCAGTTGTCCATCTTCTGTCCTCTGCATCCTTTCTTTATTTTTCAATGACCACAAAGCCTGCTTCAACTTTCTCTTTGACACACTGAGATTTATTTCTTATGAACCATTCTGGATAATTCCTCGTTTAGTCTTTTAATTAGTAGACCACTGCAACCTTCCTCTCATTGGATTTCTGCTTTTTGTCACTGCACTTCTCCATGAAGGTCTAAATGTCCCTGTTAAAATCCCCTTTCTCGCTTGTCACTGTGACCATGATGTCACTTACTTCCCGAAAATTTCCCCTGGCTTCCCACTGCTTTGCAGGCCAAGTAACTGTCACACTTGGTTTCCACATTCAGCTGGACTCAGCCTTCATTATTCCCTTCTACTTTCCTGTATCCTTAGAGACCCTCTCCTTTTACCCAACAGCTTGCTGTTCCAGCCTTCTTAAAGCTCCTGTCTTCTCAGACACATTTCCTGCTGTTCTTTCTTAAAATAACTGGTCACTCCATCATATCCTACTCTCTAAGACCCCCCCAAATACACCATCTTTATTATTTCTGTCAGAAGGTACTTAACATTTTTAATAGCACATTCAAAGAAAAAAAGTTTGCCTTAAAACGGGGATTTTATTTCATTACTGTGAGTGAAAGACCAGTGTCAGTGCGAAACAATGAAAGATAATTAAAAATGTTAATACAATGAAAACAGTCCAAGGTCATTAAAGCTAACTGGATACAAATTACCTGCCTACCTGCCAAAGGCTCTGGTTTGAAGTCCTGTTCCCTCTTTCCCGCTATAAAATAGCAAGATTAGTAAAGTTAAAGTGTTGTTAGTGATGCTTTAGGACCTACCTGAGACTTACACTTTTTTTTTTTTTACATTCGGAAGGATTGTAAGACAATTCAAAGGGGATGTTTGCTTACTACTCTAGAATATGCAGCCCACCTCAGGGGATGAAGACATCCCTTAGAGAAATTCATCACATTTCTCTGCCTTTACCCTATTATATTCCTGCATTTAATCATTAAATGAAAATTTGTGAAGTTCTTGTGCGTGAAAATCACTGTGCTGGATAGATAAACAGCAAGATGAATTAGACACAGTAGCCTGAAGATGCTTATAGTTACCACCGAATATATGCCTATAAAATAGTATCAGTATAAACATATATGTGTTTTGGGGGTCTGGCACTCCTGAAATGTTGTAAGCCTCCAGTCTAATTAAGGACATGTACTCAAATAAGAACACTGTAAAATAGAGGACCAAAAATGCCATAGGAATGTATGGATTATATATGCTCAGAATAGGAAAGATTATTTCCAGTTTGTGCACTATTAAAAGTGTCAGGGGGCACCTGGATTGCTCAGTCAGTTAAGCATCTGCCTGCACTGGGCTCGCTGCCCGATGGGGAGTCTGCTTCTCCCTCTCCCTCTGCCCCTCCCCACTGCTGTGTGCGCTCTTAGCTCTCAAATAAATAACATCTTAAAAAAAATATGGTGAAAGGGTTGGGAAAGAGGTAGAATTTAAAAGGCAAAGAAGAAATTCCATTGCAATTACCGTTTCTCTGAAGCAAAATAAATGTGCAAGCCCTACTAAATGAGTAATTAATTTTTAGCAGCATTTATCACACCAGAGTCTAGTGCCATTAGAGAAAAACTTTTTGTGATAAAATGTGATTGATTTGATTACCTGTCTCAAGTTCCAAAAGGCTTTTCCATGTATTATATAAAACAGGAGTCTTCCCCAATTTGGCATAGGCTTAGAGAAAGCCAAACCTAGGTAGAACCAACCTAATGCCTACTTGACTGAGAAGTCAGGGGGTGTGGACATCCGGAGCCATCGTAAGGATGTTTGAGTTCTATGACCTTGGAAGGTGCTTTCCTATTCTGAAATGACCAGGAAATTGATGTTCCCAGCAGAAAAACACAGTGCCTTCCCTGTTTTTCTTTTTTTTTTTTTTTAAAAAGATTTTATTTATTTGACAGAGATCACAAGCAGGCAGAGAGGCAGGCAGAGAGGAAGGGAAGCACGCTCCCCACTGAGCAGAGAGCCCGATGTGGGGCTCGATCCCAGGACCCTGAGATCATGACCTGAGCCGAAGGCAGAGGCTTTAACCCACTGAGCCACCCAG
The DNA here is from genome assembly GCF_963455335.1 of Martes martes. Taxonomy (NCBI): domain Eukaryota; kingdom Metazoa; phylum Chordata; class Mammalia; order Carnivora; family Mustelidae; genus Martes; species Martes martes. Next base: position 175,581,327 of record NC_137888.1, on the reverse strand, counting down.
GCGCCCCGCCTTCCCTGTTTTTCAAGAGGTTTTTTTTTTCTCCTGTATGTCTCAGAGTACTGCTGACTCTCTGTTCTGTAGTCACTTCTAGGACCTGGTTCTCAGTCCTAGAAGCTCAGATAATGCAGATCAGGCTATTGTATATTTAGTTCTCTATATTTAATAGGCTTCTGAAATGAGAAGAGAAAAAAAAAAAACAAAGGAAAGTAATGATAAGTTCATCAAATACTAAGAGCTGACTATGAAATACCAGGATTTTCTTAATTATTGTTTATATTTGTATAATATTCATATATTTTTCAAGTGAAAATGTTTTGTGCTTTTTTTCCCTTAGAGACATTGAGGTCACGTGCTATGTTATCAATGTCACTTCTTTTTAATTTTATCTTTTTTATTTATTTAGAAAATTAAAGTTTTATTTATTTAGATAATCTCTACACCTAACCTGGGCTTGAACTCCTACCCCAAGATCAGGAGTCATAAGCTCTTCCAACTGAGCCATCTAGGCACCCCCCCCTTTTTAAAATAACACTTTCTTATTGGCCATACTAAAGCTTACATAATTGACTTATTGAATATTCTGTAAGTTGCATTTTAATTACATCAGTAATTTTACTTTTTTCTTTTTTTTAAAAAGATTTTATTTATTATTGAAGAGAGAGAGCATAAGCAGGGGGAGTGGCAGGTAAAGGGAGAAGCAGACTCCCTGTTAAGCAGGGAGCCCGACATGGGTCTCAATCCCAGAACCCTGAGATCGTAACGTGAGCTGAAGGCAGACACTTAACTGACTGAGCCACCCAGACATCTCCAGTAATTTCACTTAAAAAAAAAAAAAGGTAGGTAAATGAATATCCACAGTATTGCTTAGTGATGGATATTCTTGCTTTTGATAGCACCTTGAATAATGCATCCCTCCTTTTGATTACTGTGGCTATTTCATTAATACCTAGAAATACAGAAAATACAACTTTCCGAAGTTCAAAAGGAAGAAGCATTTGTGCGTTAGTAGAGTTGATAAGGCGATAGTTGCAGTGATGTGAGATATTCTAGCTTTATTTTCTGAGGTTTCTCTTTGCAAATATGAATCACATGCACCTAGTAAGTAACAGTGATGAGGCATAATTTAGAGACTATAAAATGGAGCATTTGAACACATAGCATGTACGGGCATACACATACATATACATAACTGCTCTTTGGTTAATCTACATAACCTCACTTCTGCTGAATTCACTCTCAGGACCTGCTTTCTCATCAAGCATTTATCAGCACAATGAAAAACCTCTTAGAATTGTCACGGATTTGCCTGTACTACCATATGTTAAGTGCAAAAAGTAGCATTTATTTCTTGGCCTCATACTAGGGGACTATAAAACTCTTCTGCGCATTGGAGTACATCTCTCAAAAGCTTTACAGTCTGACTTTTGCTGAAGATGCCATTGACATCTATTGAAGGATGCAGTAGTAAAATTTACTTGAGGTGACCATTCTGTGAATTCAGAATTTTTTTTGACTTTCAGCATTTCTACTCATTTTTTATTTATTGGCTCAGTTTCATCAAATTTGTCAACTGCCAGCCTAAAGCTTTGGAAATTGGTATGATGAAAGTTCTAAGTGGGAATAAATGTCTTTAGAGATATTTTAAATGCAAGAATGTGGGAGGGATCTGAGACCTACCTGCCCAGATATGGCAGAAAATATAAACAAAAAAATGATGTTTAAAAAATACTACCATATTTTATTTGTTTTTTTTTAAATTTTATTTTATTTGACAGACAGAGATCACAAGTAGGCAGAAAGGCAGGCAGAGAGAGAGGAAGGGAAGCAGGCTCCCCGCAGAGCAGAGAGCCCGATGCAGGGCTCGATCCCAGGACCCTGGGATCACGACCTGAGCCGAAGGCAGAGGCCTTAACCCACTGAGCCACCCAGGCGCCCCAAAAATACTACCATATTTTAGAGGAACAGTACTAATCAGATAATATTTAAAAATTCAGGGGTACCTGGATGACTCAGTCAGTGGAACGTGTGACTTTTGATCTTGGGGTTGTGAGTTCGAGACCCATGTTTGGTGTAGAGATTAAAAATAAAAACCTTTAAAATAAATAAAAACTCATGACTGGTGGTACAATTTTGCGTTGAGGTATTATGGGGAAAATATCATTACTGGAGTTTGAAGTTTTCGCTTTTTGAGGGTGTTTGGCAGAATAATTTTAAATGCTACAGTTGTTCGTTTGTTTGTTTTTCTTTTTGATTTCCTGTGAATCCAGGGCTGACTCTCCTCTATGACAGTTGAAAAGAATCTTCTTACTTTTTGTGTATTCTTTTTAATGTGGCCAGAAGAAAGATTAAAGTGAATACTCCCTTTCATAAACCAATTGAGAGTTGATTCTGAATATACCAGACAATGCTTTTAGAGTGAAAGAATAGCCTTGGAGCCCTAAGATAGTCAACATATACCAGACCTGTCTATAAAAATGACATAAAACAGTTTGTGCTTATAGATGCCTTGTGTAAGATGCAGATTTACCAGAAGCATTTGAATTTCCTATTTCCCTATGACTGCTAACTGACCATTGGTGTTGGTAATATATTTAGGAAGTTTATTTCTTCCTCAAGCGTAGGATGCCATTGGACATTCAAGGAATATTGCTGGGGGTGACTTTGCAATTGACAAAGTGGAACATACATTTGGGAAAGGGCTGCTAAATATGACCATTCGTATCCAGAGACCTAGCATTTTCCCATTTGCTAGCAATTTCCTAATTTAATCCAGTGGTTCCTGGATGCCACACCCAGACTTTCTTTAGCAATGTTGATTTATGGAAATGTTTTGATAGAGGCTCAAAAGCTAACACCAAATTCAGCAGTGCAGAAAGACTCCAAATCATATTCTCCTCTTTGTCAATATTTTCACTAGGGCATAAGATATTAAATCACCTGGAATTAGATATGTGCCATTTCAGCAACCTTTTGTGCTCAGTCTGCTACAAGCTGTTTGTGCTGATTAGCAGTTTAAAAGTCTGCAGAGGAAGGAAATTTTCAGTAGCTTTCTTTTTTCTTTCTTTCTTTTTTTTTTCTCTTCAGTCCTGTGTGCACTGGGGTAGGAATTACCCTCTGTGCAACTCCTGAATAACTTGGTTGAACAGATGCATGCTGGAAAGGAACGATATCGGAAAAAATTTACCTATGTGTCTGTAGCTATGCTCCCAGCTACAAAAGAGGAGAAGAACCAGTGATTCCAAGTGGAGTATGTGCATGTGTGTGTGTGTGTGTGTGTGTGTGTGTGTGTGTATGTATGTGTATAGCTCTGATTCCAGGGAGTCCTTCATTCATTCATCAAATATTTATTGAGCTGTTTATAAATCCCAGGCACTGTGCTAAGCATTAAGATGAAGACGAATTCCCTGCCTTCCGGAGTTTACCATTACTGAGAATGTCAGCCAATAAATAAGTAAACAAATAAAATCATTAAATTAAATAAATAAATAAAAATTAAATAAAAAGAAACAAAGGGTGATGGTAGAGAAAAATGAAAGGAGGAACTTACTTTTAGAGAGGGTTTTCTGAGAAGGTGACTTTCAAGCCAAGCCAGAAAGGAAGGAAGGCTCACAGGAAGAGAGCCAGAAGAGCAGGGTTCCAGGCAGAGGGGCAGCAAGCGGAAAGCACTGTGGAAGACAGGAATTTGGCATGGTCTTGAGCTGACAGAAGGCTAGAACCTGGAGCGTAGAGAGCTTGGATGTGATTGGCACAGGAAAGGTTAGGGCAGATCTTGTGAGGCCTCCCAGGTTATGGATAAAGAGAAAATGAATTTAAAGCACAGAATAGAACTTCAAAGGAATCCAAGCACTTAAAGCAAGTGGATCTGATTTATGTTTAAAAAAAAAAAAATCACTTTAGCTGTTGCATGAAGAGGGAATTGCAACAGGGAGCAGGGTCTGTTGGTATTCCACATGGGGAGTGAGAACAACTTGGACTTGAACTAGGGTGCGATAAAGGGGATTTGTGAGACTGTTTATTGTACTTTTAATAAGATGATATGGGTGGTTTGGGGATTGTTGTGAGAAATAGCACACATCCCCTGAAGGCAGAAACCTACAAGAGGAACAACCACAGAATATGGAGCTGTGAGACAAGGAGGTTTAAGATATGTGTTGCCATGCTGCCTCACAGCAGAGGGATTTGGATGAGCCCCAGGAGGGCTCAGGACTGGGGTGAGTGACATTTAGTGAGCTTCCAGTCTGAAAGAGGGCATGCGCTGCTGAAAGAAGGTGCTGCAGTGCACTGGGGGATCCTGCTCATTAATTCTTTCAGCACTTTTGTGTTGGCTGTAGAAGATGAAAGACATTTTCCATTCAATTATTGATCATAAGCATGATATGTGTTGATTAAAATGGCAAGATAATTTGTATCAAATAGAATTCGGTTATCTTTTTTTCCCTTGCTATATTTTAATAAATCATATTTACGTTTCCCCAAGTGAGTAGAGAACACAGTATCTGCCTCCCCCTTTCTAAGGAAAGAACTATTCTATTGTTAAAAGGGTTACTGAATAGCAAGTAAATTATGTTGGTTTTAACCCAAATGCCCGCCCTAATTTTGGGCATATACCTTATTAGTAATATGAAATGCTTCTCAATGTGTTCTTCTAGGAAGATTAAAGTTTAGGCTTTGGAAGTTTATTTTCGTATTTATGTGAAAAAGATACAATTTATTTGTTACTTAGATAATGACAAAGAACAAAGAATAATTTTTAAATTTATAAGAAAAAAGGCAACAAACACAATGGAAAAATGGACAAAGAGAAAGAACATACTTTAGAGAAAAGAAACTCAGTCAGCTAAAAATGCATGTAAAAATACTCAGCCTCACAATAATCAGGGCAGGGCAAATTAAAATATCCTTGAAAACAGACTAGTTCCTCCATACCATGGAATACTACTCAGCAATCACAAAGAGTGGACCATATGCAATGACATGAATGACTCTCAAAAGCCTCATGCTGAGTGAAAGAAGCCAGACACAAGAGGTTAAATACTGTGTGTTTCCATTTGTAGGATAGTCTAGAAAAGGTAAAACTGGAGGGCTAGAAATAAAATCAGTGATTTCAGGGACTGGTGGGTGGGGTTGGGAGTTGAAGTGATCTAAAACTTGTTAATTTTACTCTAGGTAAATTATACCTTAGTAAAGCTGATTAAAAAAAAAAAAGTGAGGATCTGTGTAACATTTATTGGGCTGTAATAGTGAGAATATCTAAACTGAATGTTGTGAAGATATCAGGAAATGGAAGCATTCTTGCTCTGCTGGTGTGAGTGAAAAGTGACAAAAGAACCCCCTTTGGGAGGAGGAATTCACAACAGCTAGGAAGGTTGAAAATATTTATGCCCTGGGATGCCCCAGCCATTCTGCAGCTGCATGATTACCCAAGAGAAGTCTCGCACATGTGCTCAGGGGGACTATACAGTCAGGGAGGAAGAACTTCCTCTGTCATTCAAGGTGCTCCTAGCTGGACTAAGAATCAAATTGACATGAGACAGACTAATGGGAGAAGATCAAATTTAATTTCATACACATGAGAAATCCACACAAACATGGAAATTCCAAAGATAGGCAAAGTGAGGTATATATGTCCTTCTGACCAAGGAGAAGGGAGTAGGGGTTTGCGACTTCAAAGGGAATGAATGCAATCCATAGGAAGATGAAAAGATTAAATGCTTGGTAAAGAAATGCTTCTGGGCCACTCAGAAACAATGGATGTAGAGGACTTTGATCAAACAGACCTTGCTAGTTTTCCCCTTATCTACCATAGTAATTCATATCATAATGTAGTTATGTATGGTGTGGCTCTCTTGGAACAGGTCCTCTATCTGAATTATTATTAGATCGTTGAGGAGGGAAGTAAAGAACTTTTCTTGAATGTGCTGGGTTTTGATTGCTTTTAACTCAGAATAATCTTTATACCAAAGTGGCCCATCTTGGGACAGCCTGCCTTTATCCCCTACAATACAAATACGTTCCATGCAACCATTTGTTCTTTTTTTTTTTTTTTTTTTTTTAGTGGGCTCTACACCTAGCATGGGGCTTGAACTCATGACTCCACAATCAAGAGTTGCATACTCTCCTCACTGAGCCAGCCAGGTGCCCCTTACCTTTTGTAAGAGTAAAAAATGGAAACAACCTACATGTCCATCAAAAGGGGTTAAATAGGGGTGCCTGGGTGGCTAGGTAGTTAAGCATCTGCCTTCAGCTCAGGCCATGATTCCAGGGTCCTGGAATTGGGCCCCACATCGGGCTTCCTGCTCTGCAGGAAGCCTGCTTCTCCCTCTCCCTCTCCCACTCCCCCTGCTTGTGCTCCCTCTCTCTCTCTCTGCCTCTCTGTCAAATAAATAAAATCTTGAAAAAAGGGGGGGTTAAATAGCTTGAAATATTTAAATATACATGTTGACTTCTATGGAACAGTTCAAATGAGTGAACTAAATATAAATGTAGATTTTGAAAACACTTTATGTGGAAAAAAGGAAGTGTCAGAATGACACCTTGTGTATGATATTGTTAAAAAAATAAAACTCAACTGAGTAAATTTTTTAAATCTATGGGCTTTATTCAGTGATTCTTGAATCAGGCAGTATCCCATCTAGCAGATAGAAAAGAGCTCTCAGAAACTGTATAAAATCAAAGACTACTAGGGGCAGAAGGCAGCACATACAAGGATTAATAGCAAAAAAGTGAATTGTTTCAGACAAGGTCACTTTCCTTTAGAAGACCGTAGGGGGTCTATTGGGCAGATTAGCTCTCTAGTGCTGACCAGATGATTCTTGATGACTGGTTAAGATTCAATTTCCAGGATAGGCTGTAACTGTAACCAAGTTAAGTCTTGGTTTGGTTAAGCTCAGCAAAAGCAACTCCATTTGGGGCTTCTTATCTCATTGTTAACAATTCCAATTATGTGAATTAAAAATACTAGTGCAACATTATATTCTCTTTATAGAATAATATAAAAGATGTGTTGCTTACACGTTAAATTAAATATATTGGTTCTTCCTAGGAGTAAAGGGAGATGGAATTTCAAAGAAAAATTTGAGCGACTTTCAACTTAATTTTCTTGTATTTATTTATTTAAACAGTGATTTCTGGGGGTGCCTGGCTGGCTCAGTTGGAAAAGCATGTGACTCTTAGTCTCTGTGTTGGGAGTTTGAGCCCCATGTTGGGTTTGGAGCCTACTTAAAAAAATAAATAAAAATAAAAACTGAGTTCTGAGGCAAATATAACAAAATGTTAATATTTAAAAATTCTAGATGGCAATTACATACGAATTTTTAAATTATATATTCTATATCTAAATTTCTTCATAAAATAAAACCAACTAAGCTACATTGCAAAATTGCCAATGTAGAATTTGTGATTTTTGATCAAGTGGAAACGTTATCACCAAAGACTGATAAATAACTTTGTTTCAGCTTTTTATTACAATGTAGGTCTATCAGAGTGTTCAGAGATAACAGACCCTAAACTCTTTCAGAGATTAACTTGTTTAGATCTAAAAGAAATCTCATATCATTCCACTTTTAATTTCACGGTAGTTGTCAAAGACTAGACAAAAAGTCAACTCAGTCTCCTCTAAACAAGAGTAGAGGTAAACCACATAGCCACACTCTGGTACTTAAGATCCGTACAAAGAATTATTTGTACATAAGTAATACTTAGTATTTCAGGTAAACTTCCTGATGTTTATGTTGGTTCTATAAGTGTTCTTGCTGTTGAAATATAGATGAGCACCCATTCAAGAGGGAGTTTAAATTATGTGTTTAATATTAAGTTAATGAGACAGTAGATAGTATACTTATACAAGATATTACTCTATTGTACCTTAATTTATGAAAATATATTTATGAAAATATATTATAAATATATATTATATATTATATTATATAATTATATTATATATAATTATATATAATTATATTATATATAATTATATAATTATATATAATTATATTTATATTATATATAATTATATTATAATATATATAATATAATATAATAATTATATTATATATAATTATATAATTATATTATATATTATATTATATAATATATAATATTATATAATTATATAATATATAATTATAATATAATTATATAATTATATAATTTATATTATATAATATATATATTATATAATATAAATATATATTATAAATTTATATTTATATATATTATATATTTATATTATTTATATTATATTATTTATATATATTATTATATTATATATATATTTATATTATTTATATTTATAAATATATAAAATAAACACATAATATTTAAATTATGTGTTTAATATTAAGTTAATGAGACAGTAGATAGTATACTTATACAAGATATTACTCTATTGTACCTTAATTTATGAAAATATATTTATGAAAATATATTATGTGCTCAAAAAAAATTTGACACATATGACTACATATGTATCAAATCTTATTTAAAAATTTAGGTTCATTTTAACTTAGGCTTATAATATTATTTCATCTCCTTGCAAAATAATTAGAAAGCTGCGTATATTTTATATCAACCTAAAGGAGTACCAAGAATTGGCCCCTGAAATGAAAATCTAGGTTCTTAATCACACATACCTGTATTACTTGACCTATATTCAATTCTTCTTGTTGCTGTAAACGATTACTACCAAATTAGTGGCTTAAAAGAACATAGATTTGTTCTCTTGAAGTTCTGGAGGTTAGAAGCCCCAAAACAAAGTGTCAGCAGAACTACTTCCCTTTAGACCCTCTAGAGGAGAATCTGTTTCTCTGCTTTTTCTAGCTTCTAGAATCCACCTGCTTTCCTTGGCTTATGCCCCCATCCTTCATCTTCAAAGCCAACAGTGTAGCATTTTCCAGTTGGTCTTTCTCTGCTCTGCTCTTACATCACCTGTTCTGACTCTCACCCTCTGCCTTCTTCCTACAAGGAACCTGTGATTATATTAGACTCATTCACATAATTTAGGATAATCTCTCTATCTTGAGATCCTTAATATAATAACATCGGCTAAGTCCCATTTACCATGTAAGGCAACATTCTCACAGGTTCCAGGGATTAGGATATAGGTTAGGATCTTGTGATGTCTTTATTCCAACAACCACACTGCCCTTCACACTATTTTCTGCTTGACATAACAATGAAATTAAGTGAACTTTTGGTGAAAACATTTTGGTCCATCACTATCACTATATGATACAAAATAGTGATACTTAAGTGGAGTGTTATGGGAACACAAATCTGCATTACAAAGTTAATATTAGAAAGTAAAGGTTCTCTAAGTTTGACCCATTGAGTTAAAATAACTTTTGTGTGGGCAGTATACCATCTTTTGTTTTTAAAGGTGTAATCTGTTCAGAATGTGGTATTTTTGTACTGTAACTACATTGTATCATGGATAAAGAATAGGACATATTTCAGAGTATTGTTGCAATTACTAAGTGAGTTATTTTTAAAACTGTTACAACAGTGACTGGCGTGTAGCTTTTGCTAAATACATCTTTGTTGCAGTTTTTAATACTACTAGATTCACTGGATTATCAAAAACCATATTGGCAACATTAAGTAACAGAATTTAGTGGGAGAGAAAAGTGCAAAAATTGATCAAAATAACTCAAAAGGAAAAATATTTTAAGGAAAAAAATAAAATAGCTCAAAAGGAGTGGTGCAAAAAATTGATTAAAATAACTCAAAAGTAAAAAAATTTGAGGAATAAAATAAAATAACTCAAAAGGACTGTGTCAGGTACTGATTGACTAGAGGGTTAAGTTCATAAATCCTTTATTCGTTCAATAAGCGGTAGTGAGCACTTAGGATACCAAGTTGTCTATTAAGCTCAGAAATAAAGGTGAGCAACTAGAGTGCTATCTACCCTTACAGAGCCTACAGTCTACCTCAGGAAGACTGTTAATAGAGGAAAAATAAGCGTTGGGATGGAAATTGTACAGGGTATCAGATTGTATTTTATTTGATTTTTAGGGTTAAGCCAAATTTAACATCTTTGAAGTCAGAAAATGAATATAAATTAGAGATTCATCCAGTAGAATGGAGTCTAAATCAATTCGTAAAACAAATATATGTATATATTCCCCACCCACCCCCCCTTTATAAGACAGCTTATAAAGCCAAAGTGAAAGCTGGGTCAAGCATGAAACAATTCAGTTTCTTATTCTTGTGCACACACTGATAATCCCATACTCACCACCACCAATGTCTAGGAACTCAACAGTGATTGTGCTTCTCTAGATATCTAAAATCAAGAGAGTGATTGTGAAATAGGTAATGATGGGGTAATTAGTGCTTTTCAGTCTTTTCTGTTCTTAAAGATTTTATTTATTTGTCAGAGAGAGTGAGAGTATGAGCAGAAGCAGGGAGAGTAGCAGGCAGAGGGAGAAGCAGGCTCCCTGCTGGGCAAGGAGCCGGATGTGGGACTTGACTCCAGGACCCCAGTATCATGACCTGAGTGAAAGGCAGACGCTTAACCAACTGAGCCACCCAGGCGTCCCTTTTCTGCCTTGTCTTAAAGTAAAAATGACTTATTAGAGAAAAAAAAATTACCTTATAGTGCTCTTAGTTTTTATCTTTCCCCTCATTTTCCAAAATGCTTCCTCCTCTCCCCAGTGTTTAGTAGACAATCTACTATAAGTAGATCCTTTCTGATAGACTGCACATAGAAGAGTTTTGAAAACATAACAAGAAGGGTGTCTTAGTCCTTGTCAAAATATTTTCCTGTTGAAAACAGAAAATTTTTGGTGAAAGCTGAAATGCATGTCAGTTTAATTCATGCCTATTACTTCAGGTAAATAATTTCACCAGGAGTTCTTCATTGGTAAAATCAGTGTTTATGTCATGTAAGAGAGTAGCAGGTGTAGTTACTACCAGGGTTGAAAATGTGTAAATGTTTTCCGCCTCCTCCCACCCATGTCCATCTTACTTTTACTTTAATAACCACCACCTATGAATTCCCATCTGTTAAAACTAAGCAGGGGTGGGGGCACCTGGATGGCTCAGTGGGTTAAAGCCTCTGCCTTCGGCTCATGTCATGATCCCAGGGTCCTGGGATCAAGCCCCACATCGGGCTCTCTGCTTAGCGGGGAGCCTGCTTCCTTCTCTTTCTCTCTCTGCCTGCCTCTCTGCCTACTTGTGATCTCTGTCTATCAAATAAATAAATAAAATCTAAAAAAAAAAAAAACAAATAAAACAAAACTAAGCAGGGGTGCCTGGGTGGCTCAGTCATTGAGTGTCTGCCCTCGGCTCAGGTCATGATCCCATAGTCCTGGGATGGAGCCCTGCACAGGGCTCCCTGCTCATCGAGAGGCCTGCTTCTCCCTCTCCCACTCCCCTGCTTGTGTTCTGTCTCTTGCTGTCTCTCTCTGTCTCTGTGAAATAAATAAATAAAATTTTTTTAAATGTTAAAAAAAAAACCCAAAAACCAAACTAAGCAAGAAGCAGACATCTATGGCCACAGCATCCTGAATGTTCCCGATCTAAAACTAAGCAGGAAATTGTCTTGTAAATCATTTAAAAAAAAAAAAAATTTCCTGCCTCACCTTTTATAGGAAAGTAACATGAGAAGAAACATGGGAAGACAGGAAATGATCTATTAGTCCCACAAAGGTAGACCTGAATTTGGGGCCCAGAATAGCACTGCATATGTGTGCAACAGTAAGCAATGCTCCTTAGGACGGATTGGGAGAACATTATGCTTCTGAGGTATTCAAGATGGCATGAATTGCATGGAGCACTGGGTGTTGTACATAAACAATGAATCTTGGAACACCGCATCAAAAACTAATGATGTATTTTATGATGACTAACATAACACAATTAAAAAAAAAATAAAATGATAAAAAAACAACAAACAAAAACCCTCTTTTCTCTAGCATTCTTAATTATTTTATATGGAAATAAGGGCAAAAATGTTCATAACACTTTGAAATACAGTTCGTGACATATGTTTGGAGAGAGGAAACAAAAGGCATGGAATAGAAATCAAAAGTTTTCAGAATTAGGGCGAATTCTGGAGACAATAGCATGTGTGGGCCCCGACGATAGCTTTAGTGTGGACGAGTCACAGCAGAAATGTTAGTTTTTTTAGTGTGTAGGGGCTTTCCAGTCTTTTAGATAAATTGCTCTCCTTTGTGCATCCACGGGTGTTTTCTCTTCTGGGATTTTCTTTTTTGTCTCACTTCTCTTTTTACTCTCTGTCCACTCCTGGAGATACCTTCCCTCATTACTTTGGGCCTCCGGTTAGTGATTTTGTTACAGTATCTGCGTTCTGCTATGTTTGCTTCCAGCTGTGAGCCAAAGGAAAGGAAAGCAGCCAGTGCTCATCAGGCGAGGTTATGGACTCATGCTGGGTTCCTTCAGCAATTGACACGGACTCTAGGAAGATGATTGGCAGGACTTCCCATTTTCTCTCTTAACGTTTATCGCAGCTAACGTCCTGCTGTATCTGTCCAATGACCAATGGATAGATCGATCCATCCGTGCATCTGTTTATTTTGGCATGCGGCTTTGCAGTCGAAACAAACAATACCTGAATGGATTTGATCTGTCACAAGACTGCTGTTGAGATTAATGAATCAGGATTTAGAAGAAGTTGAGACCAAGTTTAATGATGTTTTTGGCAGGTGTAGTTTTAATAATGATATGTTTTCTTCAGTGGAATTTCAATTCAGTTAAGTATGTAATGAAAGCACAGGGGAGTGTTTGAAGAATCGTTTAGTCTCTGTCCAGGTGGCATGCTTCTGGATGGAATTACATACAATCTAAGAATTGGAAAAACAAAAGAAGTCCCTTAAAGGATTACCCCAATCACTAAATAAACAAATAAATAAATAAATATTATTTTTGAGAGAAAGAGAGTTTGTATGTGAGCTGGGCAGGGAAGGTTCAGAGAAAGAGGGGGAGAGAATCCTAAGTAGGTTCCACACTCAGCGCTGAGCCCATCATGGGGCTTAATCTCATGACCCTGAGATCATGACCTGAGCTGAAGTCCAGAGTCAGGTGCTTGACTAACTGAGCCATGCAGGAACCCCACCAAACTGCTTAAACTGTGCAAAAATGTGTATTTAGATGTTAAATATTCAGTGAGATACCTACACATCAGTAAGACATCTTTTACATAAACTCGGTTGTGTAAATATACATACATGTGTAACAGGGATAGTATTTTTATTTTTATTTATTTGTTTAAAGATTTTATTTATCTGACAGAGATCACAAGCAGGCAGAGAGACAAAGGGGGAAGCAGGATCCCCACCAAACAGAGATCCCGACACGGGACTCGATCCCAGAACCCCGAGATCACAACCCAGCCGAAGGCAGAGGCCCAACCCACCGAGCCACCCAGGCACCCAGGGACAGTATTTTTAAAGCGATCATACCTAAATAGTTACTTTATTTCTATTTCTTTTTTTTAAATTTTTAGAAGATTTTATTTATTTATTTGACAGAGAGAGATCACAAGTAGGCAGAGAGAGAGAGAGGGGGAAGCAGGATCCCCGCTGAGCAGTGAGCCCAATGTGGGGCTCCATCCCAGGACCCTTAGATCGTGACCCGAGCCGAAGGCAGAGGCTCAACCCACTGAGCCACCCAGGTGCCCTCTATTTCTTTTTGTAGTAGAATTAAGCAGATTATAATTTACATAAACTGGTAGCACGTGGGACTCCATATCTTCCCATAGTGTGTTGTATGGTAATACAATTTTAGAATGGGTCATTAGCCCTTCGAGGTCCAGGGTCATAGGATAGCAATAGATTGCTATCAAAGCCAAGAAGAAGATAAGGTGGCGTCTTTTTCCTGTAGAGCCCTCAATCCTCTATTACTTTGAAATTACCTCAGTAGCATATTTTAAACTCTAGATAGGCTGTCTTTCTGCTTCCTGATGATTGTTTTAGTGGTGGATTTGACCATATGTGTATCAGATATGGAAAGTAATGTCCATTAAATGGAGCAAAAATGTTCTTTTAGAGGGAAAGAAAGTGATTTAAATTTTTAGATTCTCCTGGGATCTCATTAAAGTTCTCTTTCTTTAATAGATTGTGCAGCCTAATAGTTATCAGGAATCCTGCAGTGCACATGGCTGATAGGTTAGTTTACACAGGATTAATTGTGTAATTTTGCAGGCAACCAGCACAGTGAACATTGATTTTTGCATTAGTCCTGTGTGTTGTTTGTAAGAGAGATTCAGCTTTCTATTTTAAGGTGGTGTAACATTTCACTTTTTATTAATTATAATTTCTACCAACATGTTTTATGCCTGATATAATTTATTATAAAAATTTTTCCTAATTTTTTTCCCTAATTGCTCTGTCCTTCAGAAACTTCATTAATTTTGAGCACTGATGTGTAAAAAAGTGACAGGAGAAAATGCCTTTCACAAAACATTTTCTGACTGGCCAGTTTCCCCGTGCCTCCGTCGATAAGTTGCTCAAACCTTTTCTTAGAAAACAGAAGTAATTCAGTTGCATCTATTCCAGCTATACTGTGAATAATTAATGCAAGAAATAACCTGACAGTATTAAATTTCTCAAAGCCCAAAATATGAATGTCCAAAGGAGAGCAGGCTATTCAGAACAGAATCTAGTTTCTAGAATATGTAGATCTCTAGAGTCTCATATTTCCTGAAATATTTCTCCATATGGAAGGAATACAGAAAAGGGTTTTTTGCTTGAATTTTCCAGATAATTAGGTCAGCTCTCAACTACACAGTGTGTCCACTCTCTGTGGGTATAAAATGCCTATTGGGATTTCAGTGGGATCATTATAACTGGGTTTAGAATATACTTTGTTATAATCTATGCGCTTTGAGAAAACAGAAAATGATGTTGATTGCATGCAGTTTAGGCCTTAATCTTTTCTTGTCTTGAACTAGCAAATCAATTACTTGCCTGTGTCCCTCTTACTCCCCCCATCCGAGGCTCCATTTGATAAAATTTTCCTCCCTTCATATCATTGTAGTTCCTCCAGTAAAAGGAGCTGAACACCTCTTAGCTTTTGCTGCTTTTGTTTTGTTTTGTTTTGCTTTGCTTTGCTTTGGGCAGATCCTCCCCCTGCCTTCTCCCCCACCGTGAGTGTCTCAGCATTATGAAGAGCCAACGGGAGCTATACAAAGTGAGTACTTGAAATGTGTGCTGAGTGACCAACTGGCCCCTCCTGGAAGAACCCTGTTAAACACTTCCTTACCACAGCTTCAAAGAGGGGCTTGCTTCTGAAGGATCAAAGGATCTCTTGTATAATAAATTTGGAGCATTCACGATAAAATGAAGAGAATAACATGTCTTTTAAGCTCCTGTATGACTCCCGGATTATGTGGAGGGACTAAGGAAGTGGTGGTTCTCTCAGGCTTTTGTGTCACGTTAAACAGAAATAGATGAAAGCAAAGCTTAAAACTGACAAAATCCCAAGTAGGGAAGCTCTGGTCCACAGCTCGTTCACTGGGTTGTAACAAACCACCGGCTGATGATTTGAAAAAAATAAATAAGTAAATAAATTAAAAAAAGGAAAGAAAAAAGAAAAGCAAGCAAGAAAGAAAAGATTTCCTTTCCTAGTGAAGGATTGAGTTTGCTTTGTGTCATTTTAAACTGCGTGCCTCCACAAAGTATGTACACCACTTGTTTTTCTGACATAGACATTGGGTCATGACATTTCTGAGAAAGGACTGGAATTGGAATCACAAGTACGGGTCCTGCACTTAACCTTTGTCACTTGCTACGTGTGACATTAAAGAAGTAACTTAACCTTCCTCATTTTTAAATGAATCTAGCAAATTAACACAAACTTGTTTCAAGGAGTAAATGAAAAAAATATCTTTGTGAGAGTGTTATAAAATGTAAGGTCTCATATTGTTATAATATAGGTAGTTTGCAATAAAATTCGATTAAACAATTACAACAGATTTTAGCTCTCTGTTTTGAGGCCAAATAGTAATTTTTTACATTGGACTTTGTCTTGAGTAGTTTGAATAATGTTTGAAACCACTGTAATTGTGTTCAATATAGTGGATACATGAAGATGCGTGTATGCTTCTGGAGAGGGTCCTTAGCTTTCTCCGGATTTTCAAATGCATCGGTGAGCCTCATGGGGTTAAGAACCCCTTAACTAGATAAATCATCACCAATTTCCATTTCACATTAATTGGTAGTACTGGTACTATAGTACTGGGCACCTGGGAATGAGTTTAATGTATTGGTTTATATTTACTAAGAGTTTTTGTCTACTGGAAATTCTACTGGGGGAGAAAATCAATGCAGATTGGAGATCTAAATGAACTTTCCCCAGTATTTCTTTAAAAATTGTTTTTGTTATTTCCCATAATTAAGGCAGATTCTTTTTCCTTTCCTCACCACCACAATCACCACCACCATCTATTCCTCTTTTGCTTGAAATGTGTAGATAACTGCAGATGCACAATTTTATGGAAAACTGAAACAGACCTAGTCCACAGGTGAACTTTTACATTTTGTAAAGTAGGACTGCATTAAATATGGTATTTTTCTAGATGCTGACTTTTAATATCTCAATCTTTTAATATCTAAATAAAGAACGTTTATGTTAATTGCAATTTTCAACTGACAGTGTATCTTTAGACTTTATTTTTTTTTTAAAGATTTTATTTGTTTATTTGACAGGGAGAGAGATCACAAGTAGGCAGAGAGGCAGGCAGAGAGAGAGGGAAGCAGGCTCCCTTCTGAGCAGAGAACCCGATGCGGGGCTCGATCCCAGGACCCTGAGATCATGACCTGAGCCGAAATGAGAGGCTTAATCTACTGAACCACCCAGGTGCCCCAATATCTTTAGTTTTTTTTCTTGTTCTCTATCACCCCAAATGTATCTCACTGGATATGTGTTGGTGTAATCCTTAATTATACTTTCAACTTACCTAGTACAATACAAATTTTGTTATAATAAATACTTATCAAAAAATCACTAATGATATTCTACCCTTAACATCATCAAAAATCTTTGGATCACCTTATATTTCTGATTGATTTGCTGATCACTTTTTGACTGGAGTAAAAAACATGGTAACCCCTTCTGGTTGGCCACAAGGTTAGGCTTAGAATTCACATATTCCTCTCTTTAACTGAGAGTAGTTTGGCATCTACCACGTACTGAACTCATTGTGAAGGCACTGGGGAGTGATGGTCTCGGCCCATATACTAGCAGGTTGTTTCACATTATTAATTTGGTCTTTTGAATAACACCATTATGTTTGTATATGATTCCTCGTGCACACAGTTTCCTGGAGATCTTCCTACAGAGTCATTTTGATTTGATCCACATTAAAGATACTTTGAGAGTTGTCACTGAATTTGCATATTCTGTTCTGTATTACAATTAATAGGATTATTGTATTATGATAAATTAAAAGTTAAATAGTCTGTTTAGACCATTTAGTTTATTAGCCTCTAAATGTCTAAATGTCCTTCAGTTTTTAGACGTCTTATGACATCTCTTTGTAGTAGTTTTCAACTTTTTTAAAGTTTATTTTTTAGTCATCTTTATATCCATCGCGGGGCTCAAACTCACAACCCCAAGAGGAAGAATTGCATATTC
This sequence comes from Martes martes, assembly GCF_963455335.1. Taxonomy (NCBI): domain Eukaryota; kingdom Metazoa; phylum Chordata; class Mammalia; order Carnivora; family Mustelidae; genus Martes; species Martes martes. The sequence goes on along the minus strand of NC_137888.1, from coordinate 175,563,732 downwards.
TTCCAGCTGAGGCAGCCAGGTGCCTTTAGATTCTTTTTAGTTACTGAGTAACTTATTCATGCTCTGCTGGTTAGCTATTTATGTTCACAGTTTTACAAGTTAGATTTTGCACTTAGATTATTTCTTACCCAACAAACTTTCCATTTGCTAGTGAGTGTATGTAAAACAATAATTATGTTAGACATTGCCGATTTTTTTAAAATTTTATTTATTTATTTGACAGAGAGAGAGCGAGAGAGCACCAGTAGACAGAGGGGCAGGCAGAGAGAGAGGGGGAAGCAGACTCCCTGCTGAGCAGAGAGCCTGATTTGGGGCTCAATCCCAGGACCCTGAGATCATGACCTGAGCCAAAGGCAGAGCCTTAACCCGCTGAGCCACCCAGGAGCCCAACATTACCTATTTTTAATTGAAACTTTTTTTTTTTTTAGCTTTACTGAGGTATAACTGACACATTTGTGTATTTAAATACACATTGTGTGTATTTAAAGCGTGCGACATGATTCTGTATACATATACACCGCCAAATGATTACCACAGCCAAGCTAATTGACATATCCACACCTCACATAGTTAACCGTGTGTGTGGGTCAGTGGGAAAGGATCTACTCTCTTAGCAAATTTCAAGTACACAATAAAGTAGTATCAACTGCAGTCCCCCTGCGGTATATTAGCTCCCCAGAACTTAATCACTTTGTAACTGAATGTTTGTACCCTTTGACCAACATCTCTGTAAGTGCCGCCACCCAAGTCCCTGGCAGCCAGCACTCTATTCTGTGCTTTTTCAGATGACACAAGCATAAATGAGATCATACAGCATTTTTCCTTTAGTGTCTGACTTATTTCCATAGCATAATGTCCTCTGGGTTCATCCATGTTGTTGCAAATGGCAATAATTCCTTCTTTTTTATGGCTGAATCATGTTTGTGTGTGTGTGTGTGTGTGTGTGTGTGACTGTTTCTTTATCCCTTCATCCAACAACAGACACCTAGGTTGTTTATAGCTTGGTTATTGTGAATAATGCCTCAATTAACATAGGAATGCACATATTGCCTTGGCATACTGATTTCATTGACATTATCTCTGTTATGTGGTTTACCATTTATAAAATCTTATTGCCACACTGTGCGGGTGGTGAGGCAGATTTTTGGTAGCTCTAGTTTAAAAAAGGAAGATGCAGAAGTTCGTGGTGGCTGTGACCTACTTAAGGGTGCAGCTAGTGAGGACCAGAGTGGGTGTCTGTGTTCCCCGTCATAGAACTTTATAACATATCTAGAATTTTCTAAGCTGCTTTGCTCCCTTCTCTGCACAAAGACCTTCTCTGAAAAGAACCAAGGAGCACTTAAAATTCTTCCTTTAAGGTAAGGGCTGAACTTGACATCTTAGGCAAAATCAATTCTGTTGCTTCTTTTCTCCCCCTTTTCTTTGCTTCCTAATGAATAAGACATCCAGTATCATTGCAACCTTGAGTTTATCTGAAAATACAAAGATATGAACCGGAGTTATCATCCTGATACATAATTTGAGCTTGTCATTTCCTTCTAAAAACCCACAATGGTCTTCTGTTCCAAGATGAAGTTCTCTAAACAAGACATCCAGAGTTCTTCACACCTTTATCGCAATCCAACCTTTTATATTTTTATTTTTTATTTTTTAAAGATTTTATTTATTTATTTGACAGAGAGAGATCACAAGTAGGCAGAGAGGCAGGCAGAGTGAGAGGGGGAAGCAGGCTCCCTGCTGAGCAGAGAGCCCAAGGATGCAAGGCTCAACCCCAGGACCCTGGGATCATGACCTGAGCTGAAAGCAGAGGCTTTAACCCACTGAGCCACCCAGGCGCCCCACAATCCAACCTTTTAGCCTCGAAGTCTCTTTTATCTACTCTTTGCCCTCATCTTCAGCCTCTCAAACTTCAGGGGTCTTGTTGACTATGCCCGGATTTCCTAGGCTTCTTACTTTCCTCTCAGGCTATCCCACAGCAAGCACCACCCCCACCCGAATGCCATTCTTTTCTTTATAGCTTTATAAACTGAGCCATTTACTTACCTAGCTCAAATAACTATGCAGGTTTGGAGAAAAAAAATAAGGATCTTGATTTCCTCTCTTGTTTATTTTGATAAAAACAAATTCATGATCATTAAAAATTATTAAATTAGATCATCTTCAGTCTCTCCTTGTCTCTTCCAGTGTTACTTCCCGTGAAGCTATAGAATCATACTTTTTTAAAATTGGCAAAATTAAGCTCATACTTCTTATAAAATTTTGTAGTACTTTATTTCATCTAATTTTATAACATAAATTTCTCTCAGCTTTCAATATTCTTTGCAAACACAAGTTTTTAAAACTACGAAGTTGTCTAATACAGTCTTTTCTAGGTACTTATTATTTCTCTATTACTGAGCAATTTAGGTTATTACCAGATTTTATTCTTATAAATTACAGTGACTAAAGATGATTTTACATTAATGTTTGAGCATATGTCAATGTGTTTAAACTCAGGCTAGTTTTCTACTTGTGTGAAGATTGGCTTAAGCAGAACATAAAATGGTGTGTTAGATTATTCAATCAGGTACAATGTTTGTAATCTTATGTAGAGATATACAGTGTATGACTTTTCATATTTGTATGTATATAATGTGTGTGTGTATAGCACTAGTCGAATATTGATAAATAACTGGGAAGGAAATGCACTTAGTAGTTTTTACCTTTGACAGATGATTTTTATTATATATATGCATATGTGTATGTGTGTATATTTACATAGACAAGTATACACATACATATGTGTGTATATATGTGTATATATTAGCTCTTTGTAGTTTACCAGATCTCTGCAGTTGGGCCTTTTTTCTTTTTTTTAAGATTATTTATTTATTTATTTGACAGAGAGAGAGAGAGAGAGAGAGAGATCACAAGTAGGCAGAGAGGCAGGTGGGGGGGGGGCAGGCTCCTGCTGAGCGGAGAGCCCAATGTGGGGCTCGATACCAGGACCCTGAGATCATGACCTGAGCCAAAGGCAGAGGCTTTAACCCGCTGAGCCACCCAGGCACCCCGAGTTGGGCCTTTTTTTACTCATAGTAAAGCCCCCCCCCCAAAAAAGCAAAAAAAATGCTAAAAACCTAACCCATGAGTTATCTACCTTAACCAATTGCCATCTCCTTCAAAGCCTTTCTCATATGACATCATAGGTAAAAAAAAAAAAAAATGAGTTTCTCATGGGTGGAATAGTAAAACCACTTGAAAATTGTTTGTCTCCTAAGGTTCCCTGTGGTGTGAGACCACTGCAGTATTGTTACTGTAGCTATCGATACTAAAATACAGACAGTACTGAAAAATATTAGGACTGTATACTGAGTACAGAAACTTAGCCTTCTTTTGAGGAAGAGTTAGAGAGCATAGCCCTGCGTGTGCTTTGGGGAAGATGAGAGGAAAGCAGGGATTCTAAGGTCCATAGGACAATGCAGTAACAACCGTGGAGCCCGGTCCGGGGTTGAAAGCTGTTTGAGCAAATACTCTGACCAAAGCGGCAGGTGGAATGGCTCAAGCGGGTAACTGGGAATAATATCCTGGGATAGGATTTGTTTAAACAAGTTCTTATTTCAGGGATACAGGGCTCTCCATTCATGGGCGGGCCTTGACCACAGTGCTGGACACAGAGTAGTCAAGTAATAAATACTTGAATGAATGAACAAAGATGCCCTTTTACGACGCTTTCAGACAGAAAGCCCTAATAATAGCGATATTAACTTGTTTTCATACCTAAATGTGCCTCAAAGACTTTCAGGCAGTTTTCATATATACTTTAGTATGACTTTTAATGACTGGGAATTCCGTTCTTTAATCATGATTGAAAATATGAAAATAGGGGCACCTGGGTGGTTCAGTGGGTTAAAGTCTCTGCCTTTGGCTCAGGTTGTGATCCCAGGGTGCAGGGATTGAGCCCCGCATCAGGCTCTCTGCTCAGCGGGGAGCCTGCTTCTCCTTCTCTCTCTGCCCACCTCTCTGCCTACTTGTGATCTCTGTCTGTCCAATAAATGAATAAAATCTTAAAAAAAAAAAGAAAGAAAATATGAAAATATGTGTGGTCACTAAATTTGCAGCCCTAAAGAGCAAGAATTGGTTTAAAAATGTTCTGATGCTGTGACAATACCTTTGGCAGTATTTAAGACTATCACAGTTATAAAGCTGTATCCTGGAGAAATGGTTTTGTAATCCTAGGCAATATGTAAAATCATTGTGCCTCGTTGTCTTCGTATCTTTAACATGAGGAACTTAAAAACAAAAAGTGTCTACCTCATAGTGCTGTAAGGATAAACTGAATTCATAAAATATAAAACAGAGCAGTGCCTGGCATACAGCAAGCCCCACATAAATGTGTCCTATTATCATTACTAAATGAGCCTGACCTTCGTATTAGCTTGTCTGCAACCACCTGGTTTGATCAGGCTTTAGTCAAAAGGAGAGCTTTGCTTTTCTGATATATGAGATTATCATCACATATGTTTTGGATCATATACAAAAGCAAGGTGGTCCTCAGTCAGTCGTGTTGAGAATTGCAGATTTGTTATGGACATTTATACTTCCTGGGGAGACAATCTACAGTTGCATTAGAAAGTAATATAAAATCAGAGCTAGATCCTGTTTGAGATCTAAAAGATTATCTATTTATTCTTAACATAAAACACTGGCAATTTTGCTTACTACTTTCAAAACCATTTAAACACAATTTCATTTGATGTAGCACAGTCAACAAAATAGAGAAAATGGAGAATGTTCCTCCCTATCACACAGCAAGGTGATAAACAGGGGATGAGCAGGTACATAAGAAGGACACTGGCCTCTGGTAGGTGGGGCTTTTAAGTTGTATGATTTGGAAAAACAACAGCTTCTCTCTTGGCATCATGGGGGTCTATCTAGTCCAAGCTTTGTGGTTAGACTAGGCAATGTGATGGAATCTTGCCTCTCCAGGGTTGATCACAGTACTCATGGTTGGAAGACTAGAGATGGTACCATGAGGGGCCTGTGCCTTGTAGATGTGGCCTGTGGCCTCAGGACCTGCTCTACCACTGGTATTTTGCTATAACAAACTGCCATAAACTCTTATGAGAAAGCTTCCTCTCTGAGAGGGATTCCTGTAGGGGATCCTGTAGGAGATTAGTCACGTTGATCCTCATCTCTCAGAATAAATCCTGCCCACAGTTGATTGCAGAGAAAATGAGGAGTTGCATAATTTTCCTAAGGTGACACAGCTAGGAAGTGGCCGAGCTCATTCATTCAAAAAAGTTTTTATTGATCACCGCTGTGTGCTGCACACTGGGACTGGCTCAAAACTCCAGTTCTGGCGTGTAATTGATCGCATTGGTCAGATCCAGGTCCTTCTAAGAGGTCAGCGATCCATAGAGAAGGGAAGGGTTTTTGAGAGGTATATTGGTTCTCCATGTTGTTCTTAAATGCAGAGTCTCAAATACTCTTAAAGTAGGGTATAAACCCTGCTCTCTCTCTCTCTCTCTTTTTTTTTTTAAGATTTTATTTATTTGTTTGACAGGGATCACAAGTAGGCAGAGAGGCAGGCAGAGAGAGAGCGGGGGGGGGGGGGGGAGAAGCAGGCTCCTTGCTGAGCAGAGAGCCCGATGCGGGGCTCGATCCCAGGACCCTGAGATCATGACCTGAGCTGAAGGCAGAGGCTTAACCCACTGAGCCACCCAGGTGCCCCAACCCTGCTCTCTGTTAATAAACTCTTGAGTTCACTTGCCAAAAATAGGTCTCAACCTTTCCGGAAGCTAGGTATTTCTTTGACATTTATGACCTGTCATGGTAATGGAATTCTATTGTATAGGATTTACTCTCAATTTATTTCTGAGGGAATCTCTCCTCCTTTAAGTTATGAAAGTCCAAGGTCATAGAAAACTTAATCATATTCACCTCATCTGTATCTTTCAAGATTTTATTCATTTTGATCTATTTGTTTTGTGTATTCATCTTTCCACAGTTTGGATTTCTAATCATTTAGTCTTCCCTTATATGAACATTGATGACCCCACCTTCTCTAATATTTTATTTGCCCTACTCTTTCAGCTCCATTATCCGAGCAATTTTTTCCTGTAATTGCAAGCTTTTTTTTTTTGTTTTAAGATTTATTTATGTATTTATTTGAGAGAGAAAGAGAGAGCTCAAGCACACATGAGCAGGAGAGGGGCAGAGGGAGAGGGAGAATCTCACGCAGACTCCCCACTGAGCATGGAGCCCAACACAGGGCTCCATCCCAGGACCCTGCAGTCACCACCTGAGCCAAAATCAAGAGTTGGCTGCTTAACAAGGTGAGTCACCCAGGTACCCTTTACTGTAGTCATAAACTTTTAAGGCAAAAAGAAACTGTAAAAAATAATTGTCAGCATTCTCATGTTGTAAATGAGGCTACTGAGACCTAAATTGGTTAAGAAAATTGCTGTTAATAAGCAGTGTTAATGATAGAGCTAGCAGTAAAATTCACAGGGTCTTCTGACTTGCCCTGGAATATTCTTTGCAAATTTATCTACATGATGCTATTAGCCTCCTTATGATAGATAGATGTATGACTTCAAAAAGTATATATTTTTTATTTATTTAAAAACATTAAAAAAAAAACCCTACCATGTAGTCCTTTTCTCAAAATCAAGGTATATTACATGAATGGTGGAAGAAGGAGGTCAGGCTAGTGTAGATAAAGCCATGGGCTTCCAGTTACATGGACAGGTTCCCATCATGACTGTGCCACTTGCTCTCATCATGACCTTGTACAGGCTCCCTAATCTATTTGAATTCAGTGCATCTTCTATAAAATTAAAGTCAGTCGTACCTACCTTAGAGGGCACTTGTGAGTAACAGATCAATTATTTAGTACAACGTGCAACACAAAGTATGTCTTCAATTAATGTTAGAAGAAAAATCATATATGACCCTTAGCAGGGGGTCAGTATTGTTTTGAGTAAACACATGCTGAAACAGTGATCAGAACTATCAGGGTCTATTTTCCTTCCGAGGATTCCTTCAAAGGAGCAAACTCAATATTTTCCCCCAAGTTTTTATTTAAATTCTAGTTAGTTAATATATAGCACAAAATTTAGCATTTTCATATTGCTTGTATAAGGATTTGCTTATAAATCATTGTCCAAAGCAACTTTTGCTGTTGATTTAGTTTTCCCAATTCTTATTTTATTGTGCATCATTTTATGTTAAGCATATTGAAGAATTTCTGTTGTGTGCTCGTTTTTACTGTACTATCGGTTTTATTCTAAGGAATATCATATGCATCATATGTCATTTTCTTTCTAAAAGGTACTATGTTCATTCAAAAGAATCAAATTGAGCATCTTGGTACATATTTTGAGCATATGGACGTCAACGATTTGAATCAAGAGCTCATTCCTGCCAGGCACATGCTAGTTGATGAGAGAATGAGAGGTGTTTTCAATACCTATTTTTTAAGAATATTGACCCAAATATTGACTGAAAGCTGAGGTGCTCTCAGTCTGTGTAAAATCACTAAACCATCTCCAGTGTTTTGAAGATTAATTGAGATTAGGTGCATTTTTAAAATAAAGTAAAATAAAAACAAAAAAATAGCCACTCTTGACTCCAAATACATCATACATATACTGTACACACGCACATACACAACACAAATGTACGGAATAGGTATTTTCATTCAATGTACATTTATTAAGCAACCAATATTTGACACTATGACAGCTACTGTGCTTGAGTACTAGGGAGGCAAAAATTAAAGAGTTCTCCACCCGGGCTTAAGGAACTCACAAGCTTGAAAAACATTATTGAATAAATCCTTTTCTGTCTTATGAGAATAAGACCTGTAATTGCTTGCACATTTAGCTTATAGAGCATTTGTCAAGGCTCCTGTGTCACCATTGGGGGCAGTATGGTTTCTTTTCATTGGCTGAGTTTCAGTGATGTCTGATCAAGTCCTCCTCCCAGCCTCCTTGACTGCCTCTGGGTGGTAACAGGGATCTGTGCTGCCTCTCTGGTTACTGCCCTTCTAGATCCCTGCCCTGAACTAAGCATTTTATACAAGCTAGTCCTTATCCTTCAAACCTATCCTGCAAGATAGGTACCATTATCCCTTATTTATTTATAAGACCGTTGACATTTCAAAAGGTTATGTCATTAGCCTGAAGTCACACAGGGAGTAAGGACACACTCACTTTATTTTCAGCTTCTCTGTCTCTTTTTTCTGTATGTTACAGTGTCCCTTTTGAAAGGCACAGTGGCGGTAGGGTGGTGACTCCTCCCCTAATGGTGTTGTGACAGTCACACCCATGACGGTCAGATTGAGTAACTGTGAGTTAGTGCTATTTTTTTTTTTTTTTTTTTGGTATGTGTGGCTTTCATACATTCAATCATTAATTCACCCAAAATATATTTATTAAGCTTCATTATGGGGCCAGGCAGTGACCCTGGGGTTACAGTAATAGTCGAAATGTGCCTTCATTGAACTCAAGATTCATTGTGTAAAATACAGAGTGAAAACTAGCAAGAATATTATGACAACCATTTGGTCCTTAGTTAATTTTGTCTAGAATGCCTTTGCAATTTACATATAATATGTTATAAATTCAGTAAGTAAAGAGAATTCACCTTAAAAATATGCTAGCAAGGTGCCATGTAGAAAAGTGATATATTATCTCCAAGTAATTCTTATGCAGCCGACTTTCACCACTTCTTTTGCTAAGCACCTGATGAAGTCATTGCTTTGCTTTCAGGGGCCACGTTGTGTGGAAAACACTATTTTCAAATACTAAATAACCCCAGGAGTAAGATGTCCATATTAGGAAGGCTTGAGGACCTGAGTTTAGCTGATTCAGAGCTTTTGCCACAGGCATGCTATTCACTGAGTAGACCAACCTCATCCACTTTCCCACCTTTTTTTTTTTTTTAGTTTTTTAAAAAAGATTTTATTTATTTACTTGAGAGAGAGAAAGTGAGAGAGAGAGTGCAGGAGGGTCAGAGGGAGAAGAAGACCCCCGCTGAGTGGGGAGCCCAGTGTGGGACTTGATCCTGGGACTCCAGGATCATGACCTGAGCCGAAGGCAGTTGCTTAACCAACTGAGCCACCCAGGCACCTCCACCTTCCCATCTTGAATGCCTTTTGCTTTTGAGGAAGTTCCATTTCTCCCTCTAGCGTGCTTTCTCTTTCTTTCTGTGTTTTGTTTCCTTAAGTGAGTGCAGTTTAATTTGATATACCTGCACTGTGTATTTATATATTTTTTTCATTCATGCTTTTTTCTTCCCTCAGTAAAAAAGCAACCAACCAACAAGGGCCCAAAGGCCCATTTTGCTTTAATATACTTCAAAATTCTTTAGATTTTTTCCCATCAGTTTTTCTATTCCCCCCCCTTTGCATTTTATAGGTATATTTATTCAAATCTCTTAAGTAGAGGAAACTTAGGGACTTTGGAAAAAGAAACAAACAACTATTTGCTAAGAAAAGAAAATAGGATATTGCTATCTATCAGTGATGGTGGGAGAAAGGAAGAAGTCTTGTAGATTAAATAAATTCAAAGAATTATATATCCTGATAAATACCATAAAAGTAAAATGAGAAAGACTTTTTCTTAGACTACTGTATGGTTGTGTGTGTGTGCATACTCTTATCACTTAAACTGTTTGAACCTATACCTCCAATATATGCATATCCCAATTGTCCAGACACAGAGTGTGCTAAATATTACTATAAGAAAACAGAAAAGGAATCAAGAATTAGAAGTGAGATAAAATGATTTTAAAATAGCATGTGCACTCACAGGTGTATATATAATTATTTTAAGGTCAACATAAAGGTTTTAATATATGTTATAATTTCAAATATGTATATGTGTATATACACACACATATATAAAAATGTTGCATTCTAAAGTATTGTCTGTGTACCCCATTTTAGAGATCATATACCTGTAACATAAAATAATGCAAGACCTAATAATAAGAGATAATCCTTTATATTCACCAACGCCACACATACACACACACACAGACGGGATTAGTTACAAAGAACTTACATCCATGATTAATGGGAATGCTTTCTCAACCAAAGTCGAATGAAGCAGATGAGAGCTCAGCAAGCATATGCTGTTGCTGTGAGCATACAAATAAGTTTGATCAGTAGCTACAGTCTTCATGCCTAATGCCAAACAACAGTCTTGAAAATGCTCAGTGAGAGGGTGGCTAATTCAGCATGGGCACTGATCCCTGTTGTCATGGGTGTCCCTGAGAGTGTTAAGAAGGTGGGAGCCATTGGGAAGAGCCCCCTGCAGAAGCTGTATGACATGGATGGGTTTTGGAGAGACGTCTCAGAGAGATTTAATATTGGAACTATAAACATGGCCCCCTGGCTATACAGTATACCTGACGTGTGACATCCCTTATCCCTGGCATAGATAGAGGACGTTCTACATCACATCATTTAAGTTCAGCCTCATTCAGTGGGGCAGGACATCAGCAGATCCCATTTGTAATCAACATGGGGAAATATTTCATTTCTTCCTTTCCCTTTTAAATGACGGCTGTAACACATAGAAGATTCTGGACACAACAAAATGATGGTGATTTTCTGTGCTCCTCTAGTAAGGTCAAACTCTTCTGTTAGCCTGTAGAACTCAATAAACACAGTAATACCCTAGCAATGTGTGCCATGGACCCACTGACTAGGAGCCATAGTAAATGTTGTTTTATGCATTGTTAGTCTTCCGTAAACAATTCTCTGTGTTACAATAATGCAAAAAATAATGGTGTCAAAAGTAGGCCTAAAGGGTTTGCAATGAGGTCACTAAACCAAAGTAGAGAGGGCACAGTCTGTGCAGTGTGTCACTTGGTCAATTGGACAGCAGTAGGGACTGTTCTTACGCTTGCCAGGGTAGAATTTGTTTTTCAGTGTATTGGTGTGAAGTTCTCTGTGAAGGATTACAATCTGTTTATAACTTTTTGGCAACAGCTTTTGGATTAAGGCCAAAGATACTGTCAAATAATGCAAAGAAAGGGAATTGAGTTGCTTGGATATTTTAACCATTCTTCTCTTTTGTAGAGCCAAAAATATTGTAGTTTTATAATTATCTTTAATTAGTAATTTCTACCAGAATGAGTTAGAATTACCGGATAGAATTTAGCTCTTCTGAATGATGCTCGTTAAGTTATGACAACTGGTATGCAAAACCAGTTCTTTGACTTTTTTGACTGTCCTTATGCTCAACAGAACGGCATCTGAAAAAAGGCTTATAAGCAATCTCTTAGGGATTGAGAGCCAATCCTCAAATCATCCAGGAATTAACAGTAAACGGATTGTGTGTATTGGTTGAAACACTTCTCTTATTCCTTATGTTGATTTTTTAAAGAGATGGGAGCCTTGGAATTAGCACACCTGGGTGAAAGCTGGTCTCTTGAATTGAAGGCGTATGTTAACTGTGTAATTCATTGAGTTCTGGTCTTGGAGAGAGCTTCCTGAGAGACCACTCGTCGTTTTAGGCTCTACTGTTCTATGTTGACACATTGGTTGCAGCCTCAGACAAAACCAAGTGGCTATTACGAAGAACAGGTCAGGGAGGAGTGCCAAGTAGAAATTCCTGTATACTGTGGCCTGTTGCAAAATACTTGAATTTGTGAGAGAAGACATGTCAATAACTTTTTCAATGAGAAGTGTAATTACGTGGCTGTTTTCTGCATCTCTGCCCTCTCTACTTCATTCATTCATAGATCAGAATCTGTAGGGTGTCTTTTTATAGCACCAGAACAGTGTTATTGTTCAGGCGTTTGGGAATTTTTTTGGGGGGGTGGAGAGAAAGAAAAATTAAACCAATATTTTTTTAACTGAGAAAAGATAAACATGAATTTAAAAGTGTTTTTAAATTTTTTTTAAAGAAATATTTTTTTATTTTGGAAAGAGGCAGAGCATGGGTGTGTGCAAGCGGTGGGGGGCGCGGGGAGGAGAGGGAGAAAGAGAATCCTCAAGCAGAGTCCCAGCTGAGCATGGACCCCTATACAGAGCTCCATCCCAGGACCCTGAGGTCATGACCTGAGTCAAAATCAAGAGTCAGCCGCTTAACTGACTGAGCTACCCAGGAGCCCCTAAAAGTGGTCTTTTTTTTTTTTTTTGATGGAAATTATCTCCATAAATACAACTTTCCAATCTATCTCTAGGTGCTCTAAAACTGCAAACAATGGCCCTGTCTTAATACTGCAGACATATCCTAGTGCAACTAAGGGGAACTTAACTTACCGGTAAGGATATTTTTCTTAATTATTTGCTTTATGCATTTTTGAATGCATTTAATTATTGCAAAGCATGATAGAAGAGTGTAGCCAGAGGGAGGGACAGAGGGTATGGACAGGTATGTAACATGTGAGGATGGTGGTGGTGGTTGTTAAGGTTCATTAAAATGCTGGCTTATTTTTGAAAGGGCAAATCCTTAACTAAAAGTTATTTTTCGGTGAGCTGACCTCTTGGCATATTTGAAGGTTGAATCCTGGTATTTATCTAAACATCATTTTTTATAGAAAATGAATTTAACCATTGGGGTCTGAGAAGGTCAGCTTCTTCTCGAAGTTTTAGTGAGAAAACCTGTATTTTCATGGTCCAAAGGGCTTTCAGCTTTAGTAACTGTCCCTTGGATTTGGATCAATGTGAAATCTGACCTGAATCCTCCTTTGGAGTTTTTTGTTTGTTTGTTTGTTTGTTTTTTAATTCTTTGTGCAGTACCAGGCTGAATTGTAACTAATTTCAAAGAGTTTGGAGGAGTGAGAAAAATCCACTTTCCAGGGCCAGACAAACAGCGATGTGGTTATAGGGAAGCTATTTCAGCCCTTTCAAACCTCCATTTCTAGTTCGTAAAATTGAAATAATAATAATTATAATTGCCTATAGGTACAGGTTAAATTGGATTATTTTGGTAACACTTAGTAGCACTGTGGTTAGTCCATAATATTGTTTGGTAAATGTCAATAATTCGTATCATTACGAGTTTTTAAAGACAAAGTGATTAAAGAAAAAAAGGTAATTTTTTTCCCAAATGACATGAATGAAAGAAAAATATTCTTATTTTCTTGAGAGCACATATCATTACTAATAGACTGTACACTCCTGAAGAATTAAGATATTATCTGGTGCATGCAGAATCTTTCTAAATGCTGGTTGTAAACTAGGATCTTAGTAACTATGAAATAATGAAGAAACAGGTGAAAATAATGTGGAAACAGATGAAAACACCTTGACTCTGAGTCAGTGTTAGCATACTTATTGCCTGGTAACCAGGAGGAGCTTTCCAGATGAATGGAGGGCTACTCCAAGAATAAGTCTATGAGGGAACTCTATGTGTGTGTGCTTTGAATAAATATGGTCTCTTTGTCTCATGCACTGGAGTGGTTTTGTCCCTCCACTATATTTAGATCCTTCCTTTGGGTCTGGCTCCAAGAGGGCTACCCTGCACAGGGTTTCCAATTTTGTCTGACCTGCAGGTCTACTAGATGATTAAAAAGCATTTCCAATATACACTCATATTCTTGGAGAAAACCTTTCTTGAAATCTGATTAATCAGGTCTTTTGATGATGATTGGTAATGAGGGGTACATTGTTGTGTTAAAACACTACATGATCTCATCCTAAATAAATTTCTAATTCACAAGAAACCTACAGAAGTCTTTTCAGAAATTAAAGGATGAAATATAATGTTTAGGGCATAAATTTTTTTAAAAAGTTGTTATACTACTACTATGAGAAATCTTAATTGCGGTTGTGTCATGATGTATTAATAATTGTGTCTTTTGACATCATGAAAATGGATGGCAACCTGCAAAACATCTGTTTACTCTAACAGTTCACTCCTTATTTTATTGAAATACATTCGTTTTCTTGTGTTTTTCTTGATGACTGGTCAAATTATTACTTAGTTCTACAAAATCAGTTCTCTTGCCATCAGTTTTCTTTGGGGTGTTTGAGAAATTTAGCTTTTGTATTTTCCAGGAAGTGTTTATGGAGTCATAGTCGTTGGATATCTCCTCTCCCCTTCCACACACATTCAAACATCCATTTTCTTCTGAAAATTTTTCATTTGGAGTCTTCCCTTCCCTTCCAAAGAGCCTCTCAAAAATTAAAAAAAAAAAAAAAAAGTGGAATGATTTCCAGGGCTCTGATTAGACTGTAATATATGAATATGAATTTTGTCCTTTTTGTTGTTTTTCAACACCCAGATTTATCTGAATTTTTTCACAGCACAATCTATAATTTAAGTGTTAGAAATTTTATGAGTTTGAGTTTGTGCATAGCAGATTAAGTTCACCTATGCAGGGGCGCCTGGGTGGCTCAGTGGGTTAAAGCCTCTGCCTTTGGCTCAGGTCATGATCTCAGGGTCCTGGAATCGAGCCCCACATCGGGCTCTCTGCTCAGCGGGGAGCCTGCTTCCTCCTCTCTCTTTCTGCCTGCCTCTGCCTGCTTGTGATCTCTCTCTCTCTGTGTCAAATTAATAAATAAAATCTTAAAAAAAAAAAGTTCACCTATGCATTTCAGTTGCTATATCTATATATAATTTATCCAAAGATAATATTATCCATACATCTTAACAGAAGGCTTAAGCAGTTGAATGACAGAGACTGTATTTTTGTAGCAGAAGGTCACATAAAAAATATGGGCTTTGTTAAATATGGTGTGTCACCTTGGGTCACCTGCTGAGACTGGTTGATGGTGCTTATCTCTACACACTGCTCCTCCCACTGATTTATGGGCTCGGGTGGGTTCTATTATATCAGAGACTAGGCTGCATGCCCTAGGAGGTAAGAGAGAGAGTAGTGTTTTAATTTGTCTTAGCAAAGTGCTATTATGTGAGAGAAGATTATAGCTGCCTCCTCTTGCTGGCCTGTGAAATTTCCATAAAGGTGTTGATTATTTTCCAGTGGCATCCAGATCCACTGTCAGAGACCACTCACATATTTAGTTATGTCAGGGCTTGGCTCCTATACTCTGGAGAGGAGAAGATATAACAACCTTTCGTTTTTGAAATGTTCTCAGTGCAGTGTGCTGTAGACACCGCATATGGTGGTGAAATATCTGTCGGCTTGATGGGGGCTAAGGGATTCCCAGACAGCTGGTACAACATTATTTTTGGGTGTGTCTGTGAGTCGGTTTCCACAGGACATTAGCCTTTTAAATTGGTAGGCTGAATAAAGAAGATCTCCCTCACCAATTTGAGTAGTCACCATCCAATTCATTGAGGATCTGAGTAGAACAAAAAGGCAGGAGAAGCGTGAATTTGTTCTCTGAGCTGGGTTGCCCCTCTTCTGCCCTATCTTGGTTCTTGAGCCTTTGGAATCATATTGAATTGCACCACTGGCTTTGCTGGTTCTCTAGCTTGTAGACAGCAGATCATGGGATTTCTCAGCTTCCATAATATCATGTGAGCCAACTCCCTTATATAATAAATTTCTTTGTATCTATCTATCTGTATGTCCTGTTTGTCATGTTTCTCTGGAGAACCCTATTACTCTGCACAAATGCAACTCACTTGGCTGATCCTACCTCTGTCTTGTTTTAATTGTGTTTATATGCCCTCAGCTCTGTTGCAATTAACTGTTTACATATTTGTCTTATGAATATGTCTTTGAGGGCAATGTCCAGTTCAAATACATATTTGCATTGTTAACCCTGAACATTGAACCCAGCATATACTAGATGCTTTATAAAGATGGGGGCAGAAAAAAAGGAGAGGAAGAACGAAGGGAGGGTAACATTATCCTGATGGATTGCTCCTGGGACATCTTTTTTTTTTTTTTTTAAATTGCTTTTAAAAATTTTTTTATTTGTTTACATTTTATTTTATTTACATTCAATTAATTAACATATATGTATTATTAGTTTCAGAGATAGGGTTCAGTGATTCATCAGTTGTATATAATACCCTGTGCCCATTACATTACATGCCCTCCTTAATGCCCACCACCCAGTTGCCCCATTACCCCATCCTTCTCCCCTCCAGGAACACTCAGTTTGTTTCCTGTGATTGAGTCTCTTTTGGTTTGTCTCCCTCTCTGATTTCATCTTGGTTTTTTTTATTTTTCCCTCTCTTCCTCTATGATCCTCTGTTTTGTTTCTTAAATTCT
The DNA here is from genome assembly GCF_963455335.1 of Martes martes. NCBI lineage: Eukaryota > Metazoa > Chordata > Mammalia > Carnivora > Mustelidae > Martes > Martes martes. The sequence continues at coordinate 175,547,604 of NC_137888.1, read as the reverse complement.
ACATTAATTGTCTTTCTCTGACTGACTTATTTCGCTTAGCATAATACCCTCTAGTTCCATCCACGTCGTTGCAAATGGTAAGATTTCATTTTTTTGAAGGCTGAGTAGTGTTCCTGTGTGTGTTTGTGCGTGCGTATACATACGTATGCATACCACTTCTTTACCCATTCATCTGTGGGTGGACATCTGGGCTCTTCCCGTAGTTTGGCTATTGTGGACATTGCTGCTATAAACATTGGGGGGTGGTGCTCTTTTGGATCATTACGTTTGTATCTTTTGGGTAAATAACCAGTAGTGCCATTGCTGGATCATAAGGTAGCTCTATTTTTAACTTTATGAGGAACCTCTATGCTGTTTTCCAGAGCGGTTGTACTAGCTTGCATTCCTGCCAGCAGTGTCGGAAGGGTTCCCCTTTCTCCACATCCTCACCTACATTCATAGACTCCTGTCTTGTTAATTTTAGTTACTTTGACGGATGTGAGGTGGTATCTCATTGTGGTTTTGATTTGTATTTCCCTAATGCTGATTGATGCTGAACAGCTTTTCATGTGTCTGTTGGCCATTTGCATGTCTTCTTTGGAGAAATGTCTGTTCATGTCTTCTGCCCATTTCTTGACTGGATTATTTGGCATTATTTGGTTTTGAGTGTTGAGTTTGGTAAGTTCTTTATAAATTTTTGATACTAACCCTTTATTTGATAACACATTACAAATTATCTTCTCCCATTCTGTCGGTTTTCCTTTATTTTTATTGACTGTTTACTCACTGTGCAAAAGCTTTTTATCTTGATGAAGTCCCAGGAGCTCATTTTTACTTTTGTTTCCATTGCCTTCGGAGACTTGTCTAGCCAGAAGTTGCTGTGGCTGAGGTCAAAGAGGTTGCTGCTTGTGTTGTCTTCTAGGATTTTGATGGATTCCTGTCTCACATTTAGGTTTGAGTTTATTTTTGTGTATGGTTTAGGGAAATGGTCCAGTTCCAGTCTTCTTCTTTTTCTTCTTCTTTTTAAAGATTTTATTTATTTACTTGACAGACAGAGATCACAAGTAGGCAGAGAGGCAGGCAGAGAGAGAGGGTGGGAAGCAGGCTCCCTGCTGAGCGAAGAGCCTGAAGTGGGGCTCGATCCCAGAACACTGAGATCATGACCTGAGCCACCCAGGCGCCCCCAGTTTCATTCTTCTGCATCTGGCTGCCTTGGCTACCTTCTGTGCTAAATTCCAGGCTTGCTTTTCTAGGTTCTATAATGTAGACAATCTTCTTAAGAGTTTCTAGTCTCAGACTTGGTTTCTGATCAATTTTAATGTTCCCTTAAGTCTCCTCTCTCTGATTTCCTTACCTGGCTAAGTGGGACCTGGTCTCATCATTGGCATATGGCTAATTCACTTTAGGACCACTAGGAAGTAGAAGCATGAGGTTTTGTGGAAAGAGTATTCTGCAAAATGGAAATCTCTCTCAAGAAAGTCTAAGTGGTAAGGCACTTAGTCGGTTAAGTATCTGACTCTTGATTTCAGCATAGGTCATGATCTCAGGGTCATGAGATCAAGCCCCAATTCAGAAGTCCAAGTATGACTGAGATCCTCTGTCCCTCTCCTCCTCCCCTTGCTCACACTCTTTTAAGATAATTAATTAATTATATATTTAAAAAAAAAAAGAAAAAGCCTAAGTGGAAGATAAGTAAAATTAACTTCTTCAGAAAAAAGTTCTCTTCTTTTGCATAATTAAGTATTAATTTCTCAGCATCTTTTGAAATGGGATATTCAAAAGTGATAAGATTCCATTAGATGCTAGAATATTTTGCATAAATAATGTTTCATGTTTCAAAATGATACTAAACGTATCCTTTCTTTTCTTTTATTTTTCCCCCCTTTCTTTACAATGATATAATCAGAACTACCTCTGTGCCCTTGTCCAGAATTAATCATCCCTAGCCATATTTGATGTTTACACCTTTTAAATATTTATGAGCTGTTATGTTCCTTTTTTGTTGTTTACCCACTCTGGGACATTTAGAAGCCTTACATTTCTTCCTTAGCCAAGCACTCCATTCCCTTCACCATTCTCTTGGCTGTTCTTTGGACCATCTCCAATTTGCATACATAATTTCAGTATTGAGGTGCCAAAAATACGTTTGTTTCAACTGAAGTCTTATTGGATTTGCTTTCACTCAAATCATGTACACAAATAAATGTGATCTCCAAGGGAGGAAAACTCAGTGAGGGCTCCAAAGGGAAGCTAGGATATATAGATAAGCTGTTAAAATGCTTTAGGAAGATTTTAAGTCACTAGGGAAATGGCATCTGAAAATCAAATGATCACAGAATGAGTAGTGTATGGAAAATTCTGTTTGTAAGCCCAGGTCTGTGATCGTTTTGCAGACTTTTGTTGTAACTGCGAGCCTGTTGGTTTTTAAGATTTTGATGGGGATGGATTCAGTCTTACAGCCATTTCTTAATTTTTAAATTTACTGTTTTGGTAATTTCAGAAGGCAGAGTCCTTTATCAGTAGGAAAACAGTCGCTATTTCATTGTAGAGGGGAGACTAAAGTAAAATGACCATTCTCATATTCAAGACAAAGACACTGAAACCCAGGACAACTTGCATGATCTTTTTAATAAATGGACACTTTGGATCTTATATTGTTATTTAAAAGGATTCAAGTAGTAACATGACACACTGCACAAGTAAGATATCCATGAAATTATGTAGCACAACCAAACAAATGACTTACAATGAAATCCATTGAGGAGAGAAAATTGTGTTTTCTCAACAAAATGCCATTTTTGCCCTAAGGCAATTCATGTTGGGGAAAAATATCATGTATAACATTGACACAAATCATAGGCATCTCCCCCTAAACAGCATTTTTTTATTGAACTGCACACGTGTGCAAATATTTGAGGCCTCAGAGAAGAAACAAACCAATGACATACATCACTGCTATCACCAGCTGAACTGGGGAGGGTAGTGGGAGCAGACACATTTCAGAGCCCAGTGATGAAGCTGAGAATCAAGAAGTAAATCAGAGGTTCTGATCAAAGGCTAATTTAGCCTATCATAAATGATCCTACAGTAGAAGGAAGCCTCATGCACAGCATATCAAAGGTTAGTGCCTCTACATACACCGCAACACTCTCTGCAAAGAGGCAAGAGAAAGCAGGAGAAGGAAGGGGAAGGAAGAAATACATCAAAGCATCTTAAGCATCCTGTGCAATACAGTCTCCCTTTCTTAGTACAGCAGACATTGCTGCTCTAAACATGGGGGCCAGGTGCCCCTTCTGATCACTCCATTCGTATCTTCGGGGGAAAATACCCAGTAGTGCAATTGCTGGGTCTTAGGGTAGCTCTATTTTCAACTTCTTGAGGAACCTCCACCCTGTTTTCCAGAGTGGTTGCACCAGCTTGCATTCCCACCAAAAGTAGGAGAGGACTCCCCTTTCTCCACATCCTCACCAACATCTGTTGTTTCCTGACTTGTTAATTTTAGCCATTTTGACTGGTGTGAGGTGGTATCTCATTGTGGTTTTAATTTGTACTGGGGAAGTGGGCTTGGAAGAGAAACACAGTTCCACTTTTTAGCAACTTGACTTACATTTCTTTAATCCACATTTAGAAGTTTCTATTATCTTAGATTAAATATAGCACACATTTCTTCTGCTAAAAGGCCTTTAAAGTGTTTCGGTGGGACATTTAATTTCCCATTATGGCTGGTTTCTCAAATCATTCCCTTTGTAATTGTCACAATTTTACAGTCCTATTTAAAATGAATTTAGTGGGGCACCTGGGTGGCTCAGTGGTTAAAGCCGCTGCCTTCGGCTCAGGTCATGATCCCAGCGTCCTGGGATCGAGCCCCGCATCGGGCTCTCTGCTCAGCAGGGAGCCTGCTTCCTCCCTTCTCTCTCTGCCTGCCTCTCTGCCTACTTGTGATCTGTCTGTCAAATAAATAAATAAAATCTTTAAAAAAAAAAAAATAAAATAAAATGAATTTAGTTTTCCAACTAAAAATATCAAGCTGAGTTAGGAATTGAAATCTAAGATCTGTAAAATAAAATGATAAAAAACGAGGTTTCAAGCCAAAGTTTTCAACCATTACATCTAGAAAGACCACTAAGAACATGTTTTCTACTTCCCTTATTAAATACATAAGAATTCTTCTAAACTTATTTTGGTCAAAATAAAATTTTATAAAATTTCTAAATCCAGAAAGGGGAAAATGATTTATTTTATACCTTGTTAGTTATTTAAATATATGTAAATACTTGTTTTGATTGGGACATCTTTACGCTTCACTTAAATTACAGTCGTTTCAGCTTTGCGAAGTTTACTATTGACCATATTTTGTTAAATGTTTAATCTTTTTTTAGTGTCACAGATGAAGAAAGAATACAGATATGTATTTTTTCTGTTTGGTATTTTAAAACCTCACTGCTTTGTTTTGCTTGATTAACAGTCTAAGTGCTTTTGTGTTTACCTATATCTTTACCCTTAAAGGATACATATTAAATGAATTAACTAGGTAGCCTAAGTGCTCCTGTCACCACACTACAGGTTAGAAAATGGAGATGTGGACCCACTCAAGGTCAATTGCATATTTATTGAATTGGAATTTCATTTTCTTCCTCCCAACTTTTGGACTAGTACACACTTCACAGTGCCTCACAGGTTTTCAAATGTACTCTAGACCCCACTCAACTGAAAGGAAGCATGCAAACCCCGACATGAATTAGGTCTGGTTAAATTGGTGAGTCATTATCTGATTGGTTTCAAGGATTGTAGCATTAAATAGTATTTCACGTTGATTTCCCTTGTTATTTTTTCTTACAATATTTCCCATTTAGTCAGCCTCTCTATGGATATACTTTTCATTTGTGAGTGCCCAATTAATCATGCCTTCATGTTGGATGGAAGACCGATTAGCATGGATTAATTAAGGTAATGAAATAATTATAGTTATTATGATACAACTATATAGTAACCACCATTAGTATGGACTAATTATCTAGTGGTTATGAGTGTGTGGTTTGGAGATCTGATTTAAGTGGGCTTGAATTTGACCTTCAGTATATATACTATTAATGGGTGCTCTTGCAAGTTAATCTCCTCAAGCCTTAGTTTTTTCATCAGTAAAGAGGAGATGATAATACTTAGAGTTTGTTTTTTAGTAGATAAATTATTTAACTGTATTAAATTTTATGCATGGTAAAAGCTCCATAGTTATTACTAACATTACTGTTATTGCCCTGGTCATAAGGGGGTGTGTATATCAAATTATGAGGCAGGCATGTTCCCATAGCCAGCCCCATAGCTCTAGAGGTGGGACAGTTAATGCATATTTGGTCATGAGGAGTTTTTCGCTGGAGATTTAGTAAACTCAAGCTGGAATAACAGCTGGTCACAGCAAATGATGACGCATACAAGCAAGACAGAAACAAAGTAAAGCAAGATAGCTTTGATGGTGTTTGGGTTCCAGAATCCAGAGGTCCGTGGGACTATTTCTCCCTCTGCTTTTCCTCTAGTTTTTGTTTGTAGGCCAATAAATTCTGCTTAATTAAGTTAGTTTGTTTTGGATTTTTGTGACCCACTAATGGAATCCAATAATACAGTATCTTAAGAAACACATTTCTTCATCCTTCAGTTAACATTTAATACTCCCAACAGTCTTATTACTTTTTTATTTACATGCTTATTTTCTCTCTTCCCCTTACTAAAATGTAAGCTCGATTTGGACAAAAACTTGTAACATTTTTCTTCAGGTATTAGAAAATCCCTACCACCTAGTAGGTGCTCAGTAATTATCGGGTGAGTGAATGGATGAAGGGAGAAAGGAAGGAATAGTCTTGAAAAAAAAAAATGCTCTCTGATCAAAACTGTATCCATATCCTTTCCTGAATAGATTAAGCATCCGATGCAATTTTAACATTTTTTGAGAACTTTACTTTGAGCCAGTCATCATGCTGGATATTGTATACCTTTTAAGGTTGTTAGTATCATCCCCATTTTACAGAGGAGAAAATGGAGGGACAGTGAGATAAAGTCACAGTGGTGGACTCTGCAATGACCTGTCCCGATTAGTCTTTGAGAACCAGTTGCTCCCCATCCTGCTTGGAGCTCTGCCAGCAACCATTCCTCACATGTCACCTCCCAACCCATCAGGTTGCCTCCACTGAAGAGAGTACTCCCTTGTTCAAGGTCATGTCTCCTTTCCAGGGCAGCCCACCTCTAAGGTCTGGTGTGGAGGGATAGAGTCCCAACTCAGGACGGCTGTAAGGATCATGCCCACCCCAGAACTCCCTGTAAGGTATGCTGAGACCTCTCTTGACTCTGTATTACAGCTGTACTTATCCCTTTTGTCCAGTTCACCTTCCTTCCTATCCGTTCCCCATCTTTGATCTCCAGTCCCTTATTAACAGACCAGGGTCTGCTTCTCAGGGAAACCAGCTTGCTGTGGTGACTTGTGATGAACCCTGCCCCAGCTCGCGAGGAGGCCTCTCTCTGAGGACATAAAGTGGGGTGAGACCTGTCAGAGCTGGGAGAAGTTGAGCTCTGAAGTCTGAGTGGAGAAAGGGCTAGGCCTTCTCTAGGGTCTTGAGGATGACAGCTTATAGCTGGAACACAGAGAGCTGGAAGGAAAGAGGCCTGAGCAGGTGGTGGGCACCACACCATGCAGGGCTGTGTAGAACATGCAAAGAAGTTAGACTTGTATTTTTAATTGTTTCTGCTCTTCTTTCTGCTCATGCACCAACATCTGCCTACTGCTGTCTCTAGCTAAAATGGGTCTGCCCTTTGGGGCCCATTTCTGCCCTCTGAAATTTTACCAGAATTTATTTTTTCCTTTCAGAATGCTATTCATAGACCCTTTCATTCTTAACCTTCTCACTGGCTTCCTACTATAATTACGGTCTCAAAAAGCAGTTGTTTTCTGGGAAAAAGGATGTTTTGAACTACTTGTTGTGAGTTAGTTAATTGTGTGTAGTTTAAAAAATTCTTTCTTTATCCACTGAAAAGACTACAGTTCCGGTTGTTATGATTCAAAGGCAGCAGGGAAGATTTCCTAGAGTTTCATACGGTTGTGAAAACATTTTCAGACATTTTCAGTGATCATGGTTTATACCACATTGATTTACTATGTGGGGTCATTCAAGTGGCCCTTGAAATTCAGTAACTTCTAGGTCATAGAGGAGCACAGATGAGCACCATACCATCTTTGTGTTTGGTAACCGGTGGGGTGTGTGTGTGTGTGTGTGTGTGTGTGTGTGTGTGTACACACACACACACTATCTTGGTATCCTGTCTGGAAGAAGTCTAAATGCTAAGGGTTTTCATTTGTTTGGGCAAGTGTCAAAGTGTGGTGGAAGCAACGTGGTATCTGCAGTCTGGAAGATGCGGAGATAAAGGGACCATACATGTGCTGCAAGCTTTCTTTTCTTTCTTTTTCTTTTTCTCTTTCTTTCTTTCTTTTTTTTCTTTTTCTTTAATTTTTTTTTTAAGATTTTATATATTTATTTGGCTCAAAGAGAGACACAGAAAGAGGGCACAGGCCGGGGGATTGGCAGGCAGAGAGAGAAGCAGGTTCCCCGCTGAGCTGGGGGCCGACACAGGGCTCCATCCCAGGACCCCAGGATTATGAACTGAGCCAAAGGCAGACACTTAACTGACTGAGCCTTTCAGGGGCCCCTCAGGCCATATTTTCCTGCATGATTTTTCCACAGTGTTTCTCGACAGTTTAGAACAATAGTTCTCAGCTTTGACTGCTTGTAATAATTACCTGTGGTACTTTTCAGATCTAAGGTTCTCTGGGACAATCTTACAAAACTGTAGCTGGAGCCCAGATAGCTATTTTGTGATGGTGGTGGTGGTGGTGGTGGTGGTGGTTGCTCTTTTCAACGTACACCTGTGATTCTTTTGGACTGTGAGGGTTGAGAAGCATGAGTCTGTTCAAATGTCTAAAAAAAAGGTGTCTGTGGATCAGGGAGATTTCTTCCTTTGTCTACTGACACACTCACAACTTTCAAAATTCCGGAGATTCGTGTTCTCATTTCCTGAAGATCGGTGAATTATCTAGAATGACAGAGCAACCATTCATCAATAATGCTTTTGCCTCATTGCTTTCTTTGGGCTGCTACTTACAAGTAAAGACATGTTGAACAAAGGAACAGGGTTCCAGACCTCTGTGTGTGTCTGTGTGTGCATGACGGAGAGAAGAACCCACAAAGGAGAAGCAGTATTCATGAATGCAATTAAAAATGCAGTGGAACTTTGATCAGTATTCTCTACCCTCGTTTTTTGTTCAACTTCCACATCAGCATGTCTCCCACCAGAGCATGTAATTCCAGCCATAGTACAGCAAGGCAGAGCTGCTCCTTCTGACGGATGTATGGTTGTTTCACGACTCTGAGGGATTACTTCACGCAGAATTACAGTGAGCAGTCCTCCCTCGAGCTGTACAGCACGGCACTCTGGCTTTGGATGTAGGGAAGAAGGCCTCAGAGCAGTGATTTTCAACCAAGGGCGATTTTGTTCACCAGGGGACATTTAGTAATATCTAGAGAACATTTTTGGTTATCACTACTGAGGTGGGGAATGGGACTATTGCTACTGTTATGTAGTGATTAGAGTCCTGTTTTCTGTGCACAGGACAGCCTCCTACAAAAAAGGAATGATCCTTCCCAAAATGTCCATCATGCTGAGGTTGAGAAACCTTGGCTTATTTGTATTCACTGTCTTGCCACCATGACCCATTGTAATTATGGAGGTCAGAGCAGGAACCTTGTCTGTTTTTTTGGTTTTGTGTTTCCAGTATCTAGAACAGCACACGGTACATAGTCATTGCTGAGTATATTTTTTGGATGACTGAGTGAGTGAATTGTTTGAGCTGGGCAACCTTGTATCACTGCCCTGGAATCTAGGTGAATGGGAACTGCACTGGGAACCAGAAGTGAGTCCTGCCTATCTCTGTGGTTGTCCCTACATGGAAATTCTGTTTCAAGGGGGGCCTAGGATATAGGTGATTAAAGATGTCTCTGTGGATTTTCCATGGTGCCTGCCATTCTCTAGTTTATTTTTCCTTCAGGTTTTGCCTACTGGGTAGCTTCAGTGTCTTGAGGCTTTGTGTCCCTCTTAACATGGGGACATTATCTTTGATCAGTTCAGTATATCCGAAATTATGGGATAGATACCACTGATGGGATATAAGGTGATCAGAGGTATTCTACAATTAAATATCATTAAATAGTAGACTTAGTGTAAAGCAAATATTTATTTCATTTATATTTTTTTCTGGTACTTCAGGTTAAGTCAAAGGCTAGTTTTGTGCTCCCATGGTTTTATACATTTTTAACACTTTCCTGTCTCTTTTCATGAAGAGAGTCCAGACCTCAAAATCTGGGAGTCCTCTGGTCACAACGTCTCTTTAAAACTTAATTGGCTAGGTTTCATTGTGTTTATTTTCATGTAAAATGGTGATGATTTCCCATTTATAGTTGTGAGAGAACATACTATCTTAAGATTTTTTTTTAAAAAGATTTTATTTATTTATTTGTCAGAGAGAGAGAGAGAGTGAGCACAGGCAGACAGAGTGGCAGAGGGAGAAGCAGGCTCCCTGTGGAGCAAGGAGCCTGATGTGGGACTCGATCCCAGGACGCTGGGATCATGACCTGAGCCGAAGGCAGCCGCTTAACCAACTGAGCCACCCAGGCGTCCCAAGATATTTTTATTTAAGTAGGAAAGTCAGCTAAAAATACACACACAAGTAAGGCATGTTTAGGGAACACATCATGAGCATATCATTCAAAGGGATTGAGAAACATTGAAGTTTCATTAATTCTGCTATCTCGTCTTGGAAAAGATAGTTTTGGGGAACACCAAGAGCCTCGGAAAGGAGCAGGTTGTTCTAGGGGTGGGTGGACAGATCGGTGGGGGCCTCTTGGGAGATGACTAGGAATGCTAGAAGGGGGCAGCCCCCCAGGAGGGATCAAGCGCAGAAAGGACATGTAGGGCCCTTTGAAAGGCCACCTGCCGCTGACTTCTTCCCACACAGCTGACTGTCCAGGCAGCACTAACGTCACTTCTGGTTCCAGAGGCTTGGGAGAGTGAAAAGGAGTATTGTTTCAAAGGGGCAGTCAGTCTTTCTATCATGAGTCATGGAACGTGAATTGTGCGTCACAGGTTCTCATAGCAGGCCTCCGCGGTCCTTCAGTGCCACCGTGCCTTTGGGTCTTGAAGACTTTCGCACCGCCACCCAGTGTGTGGTCACCAACCTCTCCTTCCTCTTCTCAAATAAGGGAGGCGTCTTTCTCCTGAGGCTTTTGAGTTTATGTTTCTGTAATTGCAAACCGAGGGTTAGGAATGCGCATCTCTTTCTCTCCCTTTTGCCTTGTGGGACCACAGACAACAAAATCTCATCCTTTCCCTATGACCTTCAGATGTTTGAAGACAGGTTTTATGTCTTACTTGCGTCATCTGTTTCCAGGAAGACAGAAACATCCCTCGCTCTTTCAACTTTTCTCTCTGTGATTTAGTGCTAGTCCCTCCTCCCATCTTGGGAGCTTGCCTCTGAATAAGCTCACTTGGTCTGAATCAGTTTTAAATCCAAGCACTTAGACCTGGATAAAACTTAGGAGAGGTTTCCTGAGTGGAATAAAATAAAGTGTAACAATCACATCCTGGATTCTAGGTGCCATACTTCTTTTACCTAGGATCACCAAATTTTTGGCAATTTCATCACATTGTTTGTTAACAAACTCTTTCTTTTTCATACTACAGTTATGCCAAAACCTTCTTTATTTTAAACTTCTGGCAACAGCTTTCTAATAACGTGTGATTTGTGCTATGTGTGTTATGGGGGGGGGGGCAGGGGAGGGGGCAAGGATTGGAATTCCAGGGATGTAGGAGAGAACTGCTAAGTACCAAGAGAAGTAGGAAATTTGAAAATATGAAATAATTTGACACAAAGTTCAAGATTGGCACAGATTGTATTTTTCCTTAGCCTGTGTAAAGGGAGTGTTTCTCCAGGTTTCATCTCTGAGTCACTTAATATCAGCAGCACCTTATCTGAGAGGCCCCGCCTGAGTACCACCCCCCCACCCCACATGTTCTCGCATTCACCTTTGCTTGCCGTTGCTCTACTAGAATAGATTTCTATTCCTAGTTCTTATCACTATCTACATTTTATATATTTTTATTTATGGATTAAAACAACTTATAAAAGCAGGGACTTTTTTTTTTCCACCACTATAGCTGTAAGACCTATCACACAACATAATATTTGCCACAATGAGTTTACTAAATGAATAACTGAATAAGTAAAAGAATGATTTGGATGTTAATTACATATGCAGATTCCTGGACCGCCCACTGTACCTCCTGAATTAGAATTTCTGACAGTGGGGGCCAGGACTGTAGGGATTCATCTGTATGCTAAAATTTTAGCATGGCTGTTTTTGCATAAGTTCACACAACATTCAGTACACCAGACCCAACAACAAGTATAAAGAGCACTTTTTTAAAATATTGAAAAATGGCCATCTACCTTTACATTCTTTTTTTTTTTTTTTTAAGATTTTATTTATTTACTTATTTGACAGAGATCACAAGTAGGCAGAGAGACAGGTGGGGGGGGGGGGGGCTGCTCCTAGTTACCCTGAGATCATGACCTGAGCGGAAGGCAGAGGCTTTAACCCACTGAGCCACCCAGGCACCCCCTACCCTTACATTCCTAAAAGAAGACATGTCTCTATCAAGGCATTAGTATATGACCATTTAGATCTTAAATTTTAAGGCATTTGCACGTTACTGAGCACTTGAGGATCACTACCTCCCAAACCATAATATTTGCTATAATGTAGGTTTGTTATTTAAGGAGATGGAAGGAACTTAGTAAAATCTTGTTTTGACTCCAAAGCCACTGTACCTTGAGCATTCATGCTAACGTCTTAAATCCCATTCCATTGCTAGTATGACAGCAGAGATCTGTACATACGTGGATATTGCAGACTACTGTAGCTTACGGAACAAGTCCCAGGTAGATCACTTTAAAAAGTCACCTCATAGACAGAGCTGGACTGTTGTTTGTGAAATTCGTTCTGAATGCTGATCTCAAAAATCCAATGCACAGTGGGAAGAAAAAAATCTGCTTCAAGCCTTTTCATGGAAGGAGAAATTCTTATTTTCCTATAAACTTCATTACTAATAAAATAAGGGAGAAGAGCAATAAGAAACAAATAAGATTAAGAAAGCCAAAATGGTTTTTTAAATTAAGTTATTCTTCTCAGACTTTTCTATGAGACAGCAGCAGCTCTGCAACCACCAGTTTATTGGAAGTCAGCCTGGGTTTTTTTGAGTTTGAGACAGTTTGAGAAGCCTTTCTGTCTCCCCCACTTTTTACTTATTAAATTAATTATACTTAATTTGTTTTTCAGAAGTAAATGAGAATCATATGAATGACGAGCTAAGCTGTTAAATCCCACAATGGTTTGGTCACTTAGTTCTGCCTCCCAGATAGCTGGACAAGGGCACATTCTATGTTTTTACCTTTGATCATTGTACAAAAAGAAAGTCCAATATTGCATAATATAAGCATAATGAAGAGAAAATTGTCTACACAATTACTCAGTGCAGCTGTCCACTGAAACACTGTCTGTTGAGCATGATGTTTACATAATTTTTACCTTCAGGTGAACTATTGGGTCTTAACGAAGTAAGGAGGAAGAGAAGCAGGGAGAAAGAGGAAGGAGAGGAAAGTAAGTAGGGAGGGAATAAGAAAAGAAAGAGAGAAGGAAGGAAAAAGAAAGAGGAGAAAGAATACAATATTCAGAAAATGGTATTATTTTTCCTTCATGGAGCATCATGTGATAGGAAAAGCCAGTTACTACTAAAATTAAGCATTGAACTGAGGTTAAAAAAATCATATTCCATCCTTGGATTTCATATTCACTACATGTATGCCTTCAAAAGGTCACAAATTTATTGATTACTTACTTGTAAAATATATGATTTGGAGCTAAATGATACTGAAGAAACATTCCATCCTTAAAACTCTGTGGCCCTTTGATTTTTAATATATCTGTCCAATTTGAAACACGATCAATAGAACATTTAAAATATAAGTCACAAAGTTAAGGGTTGGCTGTAAAGGAGCTAAATCAGTATTTATAAGAAGAAATAATTTTGAATAAAATGATAATTGTGAAGAACAATTATTGTACTATAATTCAATCTTTAGTATTTTTTACATCTTTTTTTTTTTAAGTTTTTATTTATTTATTTGACAGAGATCACAAGTAGGCAGAGAGGCATCAGAGAGAAGAGGGGGGAAGCAGGCTCCCTGGTGAGCAGAGAGTCTGATGTGGGGCTCAATCCCAGGATCCTGAGACCATGACCTGAGCTGAAGGCAGAGGCTTTAACCCACTGAGCCACCTAGGAGCCCCTAATCTTTAGTATTTTAATAAGAAATTAGGCAATATATGTTATAAATAAATTCTTTAAGTCAGTAATTTAGTTTGAGAGTTTTAACAGCTTGAGTATATTCACAGCCAAGATCTATGGTAGATATGGGGCTGGTATCACGCATTTACTTATTTTTTTATTTTATTTTATTTTATAATTTTATTTTATTTACGTATTTTTTAAATTATGTACCCCAATGTTCATAGCAGCAACGTCCACAATAGGTAAACTGTGGATGGTATCACACATTCACATGCGAAGGAGCGAGGCATCAGGAGAGGTACAAGACAATAGGGAGTGGTGGAGACTGGGGTACTGGCAAAAACAGCCTCTTCCAAAACTGGAATGTTCTGCTCAGCTCTGGAAGATTGGTGCCATGTGCCAAAGCAGGACATGTCTTGTCAAACTTTCTATGTTTTTAATAATAAAAAGGACAAAAATCTGAATTTTATTGCCAATGCTCCTAATGTTTAAAAAATGGAAGCTGGGGAGCCTGGGAGACTTGGTTGGTTAGGCATCTGACTCTTGATTTCAGCTCAGGTCACGATCTCTGGGTTGTGGGATTGAGCCTCCAAGTCCGGCTCTGCACTGAGCAGGGAGCCTGCTTGCGAGTCTCTCTCTCTCTCTCTTCCGCTGCTCCTCCCCCTGCTTGCACTCTCTCTGTCTCTCTCTCTTTAAAAAAAAAAAAAAAAAAAAAAGAAGGAAGGAAGGAAAAGGCAGATAGAAATGAAGGTAGGAAAGGAAAGGAAGGAAGAAAGAAAGGAAGAGGAAGGAGGGAGGGAAAGAAGAGGAAGGAAGAAAAGAAAGAAAAGGAGGGAGGTAGGAAGGAAAGTAAGAAAGAAAGAAATGGAAGCTAATGGGACGCTTGGCTGGCTCAGTCGGAAGAGCATGTGACTCAGTCTCACTGTCATGAGTTCAAGCCCCACGTTGGGTGTATAGATTTCTTCAAACAAACAAACAAACTTAAAAAAAGGAAGGAAAGAAAAGGAGAGGAGAGGAAGACGAAGGGAAAGGGAAAGGAAAGGAGAGGAAACTAATTTAAGGCTCCGTAAAAGCCAGTGTGCAAGCTGAACAAAAGGCACCTATGTGCAGTTTGTCGCCTTGGGTTCTAGGGTCTGTGGAGGTGCCTTCTACTCATTCAGCTACCAGGTGAACTACTGCCAGTTGTCACCCTTAAAGACAGCTTTGTAACGATCTCAGATATTTAAAGTGTGGCCGTCCCTGTGGACTTCAGAATGACCGAGACGTGAAGATAGTATAAGTGCCATGCAAAGTGAAGGAAGTTTGGAGACTAGATTTTTTTGCAGATTTCTCTGCTAAATGAGTTGCTCCCAAGCAGAATCCAGAAGCTCTGGGACCAGAAATGAGCTGCTCCATTAACCTGCTTCTGTCCACTCTAGTGCCCGGAGACTAATAGTGATTCATCACATGAACTTCTAGCCATCTGAAAGAGCTAATTCAGACTCATCCCCAGGGTGGTATTGATGCATTAAGAGGTTATGGCTCTTGGAGTAGTTAATAAAGGAAAAAAAAAAAAAAGGTAATAGACTTGCTGAACTAATAGTTAACTAAAAATTTCTCATTTATACCGTGATGGTTCTGAATTTTGCCAGCTACTTCTCTGTACCACTGTGTCGTCTTTCTTGTTTGTTATTTTGTTTTCTCTTAAGGAAGAATAATGTTAGAGGAAGGAAACGTTCATTTGTTACTGGAAACCTCCAGTAATAAGATGCGCTACATAGAACATCATGAGAGGTCCCTTGTTTCCAGCTTGGATTTGTCACTGCTCCAAATCTCTCACATATCTATATATTTGTTTTTCTGTCTAGCTAAGATTTACTCACATAATTGGTTTATTGAGTCCATTTTCTCAAAGACGAGAATTATATGACATTTTTGATTTATGCATGTATTTGCTTTTCTGCATCTTTTGAGTTTTTACAGTTCTTGGAACATAGAGAATGTACGCCACGTTTGTGTTGGCTTAGTGGATGTCGAAAGATGATGCCAATATGATGCCACATATTTTTTACTTTGTTCGTAGCTAAACATAATTGTGTAAAGCACGCCGTTTGAATGGATCCATGTGCAGTGCCAGACAGGGGTAGCGCAAAGTGCTAATATTGATTTGGAAAGAGTGAACTTTTCTTATGTGTTCCTTTCCATTCCAACAATCGTCTTATCTAAGATAGATAGTATCAGTAGGCTGCACTATCACTGTCTAGGACCAACTTGCAAAAATGCCCCACAGTTTTTTATTTTAGTTTTTTTCCCTTGGGTGCTTTGCTCTAGCTCTGTCATTCAGACCTTAATATAAGGATAACCAATTAGTAGTTAAATGAGTTGAATGAGTCTTTTTATGTACTCTATTCAAATGGCACTAAATTCATTGCCACATGAATAGGACATGTGAATTATTTCTTTATGCACTTTTAAAACAAGCCCACACAGTAAATGATACCGTTCACAACCCCTGCCTTTATTGCTCTTTACTATACCTTGGGAATCATTCTGAAAATGAACTTGTAGAGCTCCTATTTGTATTGCAGGAGAAAAAAGAACTCAGAAGTAATAAGAATGTATAGTTTTTCAAATAAATAGAAAGGGAGAAGTAGTTTTGAACATAATACTCGAATGGAACAACAATGAGAATACTTGCTGGCAATTTACATCTTTAATAATGCATGACTATTAGACTAACAAAATGGTCCTGTCCTATATCATTTCTGCATGGTATAGATGTATGTTGTGGACCTACTATGTGCCATACATTAAGATTGCCAAGGTAAATTCTCACTTCCTGTCTTTGAGATTCAGACTTGGGATCTTTTTGGGAGACTCAAAGTCAATGCTCATTATTTGACTCTCAGAATGAATGATCCTTGGTCTTTTAACAAAGGACATTCTGATTAATAATATAGTCTTGCGGTTGTAGGAAAAATGTGTCATTCTGGAAAACAAAGACCTTCTGTCTCTTTTCATACAGGACCATTTGCATAAAAGAGCAGAGCACTATGTGAATTACACATCTACATCTCCATGTAAACATTCCTTTCCAGTTATTGCTTCCTGGTCAGCAATCCTGAGTACTTTGAAAAGTCTTGAGTTTGGGTTTTGGGAAAGAACTACAGGGAAATACACCTTCCGTAGTTGTTATTTAGTCAATTTGCCACTTAGTGACATTATGGTGTTTAATGGAAGCATCATGCCTAATGTTTACTGTGACTACTCTGACTCCTGCCTCTAAGACAGCCATTTCCTTGGTTCATTTACCTTGTGCCAGAAACCGTGTTGATCTCTTATTTGCATAACACACCATTGTTTAATTGACCAGTGGTTTGGCAAACTAGCTAAGAGAGTAGCCTGCTGAAGTTTATGTTCTGCCTCCCATACTTGCTAGTTGTGTGAACTTGACCAAATAGGTTAACATTTCCGTGTCTCACTAACCTCATCTGTAACATTGAGACAGTGGCGATATTTCCCTGATAGTTTTTTATGAGATTAAATCAGATAATACCCATTAATGCAACACACTGTAAGGATTCAAAGTTTGCTATAACATTTATGTAATATCACTTGATTAATATTTGCTATGATATTTTTACATCACTGGTCACCAAAGAATTGTCCTTTTTTTATTGTTTACATTCTCTAGATAAGGAATTGAGCTTCGCCTAACTTCTTTTATCAAAAGTATTTGATTTTCTGAGTTGAAATGCAAATCTGACTGACCTGATGCAAGCCCAGAAGAATGATGATATGTGGTGGGAAGAGCACAGGCCTGTGCCTAGATGTTTCTAGAATTCCATACAATAATATATTATGCTCAGACTCATTCAACATCTGTTGGGGGAGGTATGGGAAATGTAATGCCAGAATCTTGTAAGTATTCAGAGTGAAGCAGAAGATTTAATGAGGTGGGATTGTAAGGTTTTTAAAACTTGATGGTTGCTGTAAGATAGGAGTGGAACCAAATGAGAGGTGGTAAGTTTGGATCAGCATTCTAGAAGTCTTCTAGAATGGAAGAGATTTCTCCTCAGGATTCAAGGTCCTTGAAATCTCTTGAAACCTGATCAAAATAATATGCCTTCTAAGAAAAACAAACAACTTCATGCAGAGAAAAAGAAATGAAACCAGTGGGTATTTGAAGTGGAGGGTGGTAGTTCTGGGTCTGTGTAGCTTGACTGCTAGGAGCAGATCATATTCTTAAGGGCATTTGTGAAAAGGTCTATAAAATCTGCTAAGTTCAGTAACCATGGCCAGCTGTGACATACAGTACCCTTGGTCAAGTATAGATGCTTAGGGAAAGATCCTTCTTTCTTACAGTTGGAAGAATTATGTAGCTGAATCAGGACTTGGTACCAAGCGCTGTGTCCGCAATAGGAAAGCAGGCTCTGCTTAAACCTCTGCCCCTTTGAACCTATAGGTGGCGCTGATGGGCACCTTTAGCAATGACACTAGCGCAGGACAAATGGAGCTCTGTCTTTACCAGGGACAGCTTTGGAATTTCTACTTGGGGGAGGTTCAGTGTCAATAATCTAATGAGGAGGGGTAGGGGCTGACCTTGAAGCTTTATCTGCCTAGCAGGCATGCTATTTTTACTTAGATTGTAAATTTCTTTGGGTTGCCTGGTGGTTGATGGTGATTGTGGAACTAATCCCTTTCTTCAGGGTACAGGTTGGCATCGCAACTGTTTTTTCTTTATTTGTAAAAACATTAAGCTCTGGCTTTCGTGCCAGTAACCTCAGGATGGAAGCTTGCTTTGTGGTGTAGGAGCTGAAAACTTTCCCTTTCTTTTCTTCTCGGTTCTTTGGCTGGTCTAATAATTAAGTTGAGCTAAGATAGATTAACAGGAGAAAAACAAATTTAACTTCATACATATGGGAGCCCCATGGACAAATATGAGACTCACAGGCAGTCAGACAGTTGAGGCTTGTATGCCGTCCTGAGTTGGGAGGGGGTCGGGTTCTGGGCTTCAGAGGGGAGGAAGGCAATTCACAGGAAAATGAGAAGAGCAAATGTTTGATAAATAGATGTTTGCCCCGTCATGCATGTTAGTCTTTCTGATATTGGAAGTTTCTCTGACAATAACTCTCTCTTCCTGGTACAAACCTTCTATCTAAATTCTTTGAGGCATGGGGTGCCTGGGTGGCTCAGTGGGTTAAGCCTCTGCCTTCGGCTCAGGTCATGATCTCAGGGTCCTGGGATCGAGCCCTGCATCGGGCTCTCTGCTCGGTGGGAGCCTGCTTCCTCCTCTCTCCCTCTCTGCCTGCCTCTCTGCCTACTTGTGATCTCTGTCTGTCAAATTAATGAATAAAATCTTTAAAAAAAAAAAAAAAAGAAAAGAAAAAGTTCTTTTGGGCAGTTAAGGGAGAGGCAAAAAACAAAACAAAAACAAAAACAAAAACTCTTCCTGAGGCTGCTGGGTCTCCATGGTGTTTAGCTCAGATTAATCCACATGCCACCATGGTACATTTTGGGGTGGTATGTGCTACTGGTCCTCTGTGGCAACCTATCTGATAGAGACTGTGTGGTTTTGCTGCATCAGGGGCTTAGGATGGGATCAAGTTTTATTTTCATTTAGACAATAAGGTAAGAGCAAATGGGATAGTCTTCGAACACATGTGAGCCGGTTGTGGATTCTTTAACCTATCAGAGGTGGGCATGGATGTGTTCTAAATCTGCAAGGCAACACCTCCAAAGTTTACTCGTATCATAACACACAGTTACTTACTCCCATCATAACAACAATGGTTATTAAAACAATAGTTACTAATCAGAGTTGTTCCCTGACTGTCTTAGGATCCAGTGATGTAGAATGATTATTTGAGCCCCCCACCCACTAAACTCATATGCTGATAGTATTTGGAGGTGGCACTTAGGGAGGTGGTTCAGTCCTAAGTGGCAAGCCCCCATGAATGAGATGAGTGTCCTTACAAGAAAGACATTCAAGAGCTTGCTCGCTCGCCCCTTCTGCTGTGGGAGGACCCAGCAAAAAGACAGCTAACTGTGAACCAGGAAGCTGGTTCCCACCAGGCACTTCATCTGCTCATGCCTTGATCTCGGGCTGCCCAGCCTCTGGAATTGTGAGAGGTACATTTCTGTTGCTTATAAGCCACCCACTCCGTGATACTCTGTTGTAGCAGCCTGAACAGACTGAGACATCCAGGAGAGGATCTCAGCCATCCCCTACTTGAAATGGTAGGAAGTGAGTCTGCTGGGAGCTGGCTGATAACAGAGCCCGTGTGAGCATCCCTGTAGCATTTACCAGCATAATTTGTCCTCATTCCTTTGTTGGGTCCCCAGTGTTGGGTCCCCCAATAATGGGTCCATGGTCAAAGGAACGAGACTGATAAAAAGCGAAGGTCAAGCAAAGCTTTATTTCGCGCCAAGCATCAAGAATCAGACCAACCGTTAAACGGACCCGTCGGGGCTGCCACTTACAGAGAGGACGGCCCCTCCCTGCTTTCCAGACTAACTTTTATGGAGCAAAGGCCATGTGGTTGGGCCTGGCCACACACAGGTGGCCAATGAGATTGCAATACACAGAGAAAGCTGCACAGTCATGCTGGGTCACACTTGGGTGGCCAATTGAATTACAATTTTACCCTAGTAGACATTTGAACCAGCCTATCACCTTGGTCAGAATTGGCGCCCAAAAGGTGCCCAAAGGGCGGGGCCCATACCCCTTGGTAGCTAGGAGGCAGCATGCGCCCCCACTGATTGAATACCTCCACCTGGCCTGACCCACCCTTGTATTTGGACTTTGTTACCAGGAACTGGTTTCCAGGACTTGTTTTTAAATAAGTTCCCCTGGGGGGCAAGGTCAATTTAAGTTTTACAACAAAATGGCAGTTCAACCAGTTTGGGGCTGCTCTGGCTGAATAGGCCCTCACACCTTTTCATATTGGCGAATCTAGTTCCTTGCATTCATTCATCTGTTACTTCTAATACATAGTAAGGACTCTGCTCTATTTATTTTGTGCTCCTTTGCAATATACAGCAGGATGTAAAGAAGTGCCTATTGACGAACTGAACAGTTAAGTGATACCATTTTGGTTAAGGCAGTTTTACTTGGCAGCAAGATCTCTTTTTGAAATTAAGCTGAGAAGGACTGACTTGCCATTATTTCCCTGGTGATCTCTGGGCACCGAATATAATGAGAATTTCTTTCCTTGCCCTGGTAGCAACTTCCTTTGCATAGGATCTATAAATTAACCACTGGGAGGTGATTTAGGCCTTAGGGCGGGTTGAGATTATTCATTTTCCTCTCTTTTGTGTTCATGTTTTAGTTCCTGTTTACCTCTCCTTAATGTTGGATGCCCTCCTTAAGACATTTTTGGTACTGAGATGTTTCTAGTGGCTGATACTACCTTAAAATTATGAGAATTTTTTGTTATTATTTTGTGAGAAGAAAATTAAAACTAAAAGCATGATCTGTAAAATCTCTTCTCTTTACATGATATGTAAAATCCTATAAAAGGATGTTGAGTGGGACTTCATATTTTTGTTGTCGTGGATCCCAAGTTGGTAATTAGAGTTCACAGCTCAAAACATAGAGACCAGTTAATCTTTAGTAAGAGAGGAACAAAATCTTAGTAAAGAGAGAAATAAAATCTTAAGAGCCAGAATCTTCCTCAGAAGCTTCCTAAGAGCCCAAAGAAGTCAGAGTTCCCCAGCATTACCAGCTGCCCTGCTTGTGTCCACAAAAATTTGGAGGCAGGAAGATGAGAGTGGCTCTCTGAAATTGTGCAAATTATGCATTGTTTGTGGTAAGAGGGGCCCCCTCTGTAGCACCTTTCCTTATGCGAAGCCAGGTGAAGGGGTCTGGCTTGAATCTTTGAACAGGTTGATGTGCCTGAGAGATGGGACCCTGGTAATGTGTTCCCTGAATCACTGGTGGACTTCCTGGCCTGTGGCTGTGTGGATATGGGCAGGGCAGGAGATATCTGGGGAGTGGTCATAGGATGGACCAGTGGAGCAGCTCATACTTTTACCTTTGGATCCAGCAGGGGTGCATGCAGGTCCTGTAGATCAACTAGACCCCGGAGTAAGTGGCTGGTTGTGAGGTCTTCTTGTGGGTGCCTCACCTAAGGGGATTGCTAAGAGTGCTGTGACACTCTGGGACACTTTGGGATCATTCTGGGATCAGGAGTGAGGGGTAGAAATGGGGTGGGAGGGGATGGAGGTGAAAGTGCCTGGGGCTGGTGCAGCGGCCGACCCAACAGACCATCAGGCTAGAAGTGATAGTTATAATTCCAAGATGCTACAGAAAGAGAAAGAGGAAGAATAAAACAGGAGACTGCATTCTTTTCCTCATTTAATAAATTCCATCCAGCCTTAGTTCTGGACAGAAAAGAGGAAGGAGAGAGCATTTTGAATCAGCCTAAATTTTAGTGATAAAAAGTGACATGAGGCTTATGGAATGACAAGATATCACAGAAGGATGGGAAAGGTGAATTTGGCAAAAGAGTGTTGAAGGCCACGTTTGACGAAAAAAGGGAAATCATTTCATGCTAATGCTCTACCTGAGACAAGGATCCTTGATCAACCAGTTTCAGTGGGATTGGTGAACTCCATGAGTCCTCCTATTTATTTTCCCTGAATGTCGACCCTTGTGCCCACTGATTATTTCTAGCCAGTCCTAGGCAGAGAGGTTGTCAGGGAGATTGCAGAAACCTGCTTGATACATTTACCACATGGGAAATTCTCATGAGATGAAATGAAGGGAATTTGTGAGGGTAGAGAAAAACTGTCAAAATTTTTAATTTTGAATGGACATTGGCATCCATTGAAGCCAGGGATGCAGAGCTGCAAAAGCTGATATATTCATGCTAAGCTGTGGAAATCAGGAAACATGCGATATGGTTATCTGACAAATAGATTCAGAGGAGCAGTGGAGAGAGGAAAGGGAAATCAAAGTGAACATTGATGAATGTGGGGAGGAGTATTGTGCATCGAGCATGCATCCTGCTTCTTCCTTTTAATATGCGTGCTGTGTTTGAAGCCCACTTATGAAAAGTCATCTTTCATGTTAAGTGGAGATCATGTTTTTGTGACAATTCTATTTGGTAGTCATATCTCTAGCTATTAAAAATAGCATTGTGATAAAACCCTGTTTTGATATCTGCTGACTGAAGTCATATGGTAGATGTTTTCTGCATTGTAGCAGGATTTCAAAAGAATTGGGGAAATGAAATTTTATACTCCTAAATAGCGTGCATGTAAATAATTTTACCAATTGCTATGGATACAGGGAATTCTTATATCCATTAATTACTTTATTAATGGATTAATGAAAATTAATTTTCATTGTTTTTATGCTTTACCATAATATTGCTACTGTTATTTAAAACATGTTTTCATTATACAAGCACATGTATGCAATGTAAAAAATATTGCAGGAATTACTTATGCTTTTGAAAGTCTCAGAGTGTGTCTACATTTCTGTTATAGTTGTTGCTGCAATTCTCTTATTACATTGTTCTTTGCAGAATTTGCACAGACTCTTCTGTCCTCTTCAAGTCTTAGGAGTACTGAAAGACACATTTCCAGTTCATAATTTTGTTTGTTTTTCTTCTTATCCACACACTGTTCTTTGTCATTTCTGAATGGACTTTATGATCTTCTTCCAAGTCCTAGGGTTAGTAATTTGTGCATTTCTAGTTCATAAATTTTAAGCCTTCTTCCATTATCCTTTTCCTCTTTCCTCTCAGAAACATTTCAAGAGCACAGACTTCTTTTGTTACAAGGCACTATTTTTTTGGTTCTGTGGAAATACGGAAGATGAATTGGACGTAGATTCTTCCCTCGTGTAGCTTATGTAGTAAGTTAGTGCATTAGCCATGACACTTTCAATGTCAAGTAGCCCTAAGCAAAAGAGAATTTTAGGTCTCATAACTAGAAAGACTACAGAGTTGTTTACATTGTGGAAACAAATTACAAGATCAGGTAAGAGTTTATATTGAAATAATTCAAAAGCAGCAGTCAACACATTTTGTGGCATAAGCTCCAAAGATAACTGACTGCTGGGCTTCTACTCCCAAGCTGATCTGTCCTATCATTCATTTAGTCATTCTTACACCTATTACTTTCTGAACTCCAATAATTGTCAGACATTTGGTGCTGGGGGTATAGAGGTAAGTAAGACAAATTTCTGTCTTTAGAGGAGTTATAGTCTGATATCGGGAGGTAACAAACAGCCCAGCCAATAAAGAGGTAATAAAGTGTCAGGTGGTGATAACTTCCTGCTAAGTCAAAGTGAGGACATGGGCCATTGTTAGGCTCGCCAAGGAAAGCCTCTCGGAAGGGGTGACATTGGATCCGAGATTTGAATGAAGGGCAGCTCTGTGAAGATCTGGGAAGGAGCCATTCAAGTGAAGGGACAGCAGCTGCAGAGCCTGTAGGAAAGCAGGAACGTAGCAAATATTCTAGCGACAGCGAGGAGTTCATTGTTTGTTTTCTGTTAGTTTTTGCTTTTGACTGGGTATAAAATAGCTAGAATATGCTTGGTGGATTTTTCATGCCCCCCCCCAAAAAAGATTTTGCCCCTCCTTTGACCATATTACTGTACCCTCTGAAAGTGGTTACCTTGCTCCACCCTGGCCAACAGAGAATTTCTTGTCTAGGAACCTGAATCAATGTGTTTTTAGTTTAGTTGTCTCCTACACAGGTATTTAAGCTCTTTAATTCCCTAGAGGAAATTACCATTCCCAAACTTAATTACTTCACCTCTGTTGCCTACTTTTAAAAAAAGGATTTTATTTACTTACTGGAGAGAGGGTAGAGAGAGGAAGAGGGAAAGAATCCCAAGCAGATTCTGTGCTGAGCAGGGAGCCACAGAGCTCCGTCTCACAACCCTGAGATCATGACCTGACCGGAAACCAAGAGCCAGACACTTCACGGACTGAGCCCCCCAGGCACCCCTATTATCTCCTTTAACGTTATTCAGACCTTTATTGTTTTACCATTAAGTGTGATCAATATTGGCTTGGCGCTAAATGCAGCATATTCCCATTCTTCCCTGTCTGTTCCTTCTCCTATTGCTTCTATGGATAGAAAAAAAAAAAAATCACATATGTTATGAAATTATCATGTCCACAAATTTGAGGTCAAGTTTGTTTTCTATCATAGTAACTCCTTTAAAAATTTAGCCATGTTAATATGGATGCTTTTTGTTGTTAAATTATACTCTTCCTGTCTATATTTAAACTAGATGTGGCAGGTGGAGAGATGGTAACATGCCTGGATGTGTCTCCTAACTACTCCTTACTACTCTTGCCCATATGGTAGTTCTCCATACTGTACCCAGAGAGTCTTTCTGAAACACAAATCTGACCACACCACCTTTCTGATTAAAATTACTTTCTACTTCTTTTTGGGTAAAGACAAGCTCTTTACATGGTTTACAAGGTGTCAATAATACGGACCAGGCTCAACTTTGACCAAATTCCCCCTCTCTTTATCAGTTCCATACACTGACCTTTTCTCCCTCACACTCTCCAGGCCCTCCGAACCACAGAGCCTTTGCATGTGATCATCTTTCTGTTCACTACACTTTCTTCCCTCTTTGCTGAACCACCTCCTGCACAACCTATATCTCATGTCAACGGTAATTTCACTAGAGTCATCTTTCCTAGGTAGATCAGTCTTCTCCCTCTAAAATTATACCCCTTGCCTCTCCTTCTTAGCACTTATCATATTTTCAGCTTTAACTTTATTTGTGTGAACATTTAGTTAGTGTCTATTTATCCCATGCGAATGTAAGTTTCATGACAATTGGAATAATATCTATATTTGGTTATCATTTTATCCCATGGTTTAGCCCAGGGCTTGGCACATGGTAGGTCCTTAATAAATGTTCATGGTATAAAGAAACAAAAATAAATGAGTAAAAATAAATGTAAAAATGCATGAATGTCTATACCAGATCTACTCAATAAAACTTCATTCAAAGATGGAAATGTCCTATATCTGTATTGTCCATTATGTTCATCTCTATCCCCATGTGGCTGTTGAGTACTTTCCATGTGATTAGTGTGACTGAAAAAAAAATTAAATTATCTTTCATTTTAACTAATTTAAATTTAAATAACTCTATGTGGCTAGTATACATATATACCATATACATATATACTAGTATACATATATACCATAGTATACATATATAGTATATATATACATATATAATATGTATAGCTAGTATAGTAGCTAGTATACATATATACCATATCATAAAGGGCAAATCTAGAAAGAGTATGATGTCACATGTAATTTCTAATCCCTGTAAAACATTGTGCATTCACACACACACACACACACACGTTAATATTCAAACATATTACTATTTCAATATAAATACGTTTGCTTAAGATAAACCATCCTCAAATTAAAACATTCAAAACTATTGAGCCAACTAAGGCTGTCTTTAAACAGAACAGATATGCCCACTATTCAGACAAGTTAAATGAGAAAAGATGTGACTTTCAAGTTAATCTACCTACAGTCCTCTTAACTCAGATACTGCACTGGAATTTCCTGCTATATTATTTGTTGCAATTTTTTACTCTAGTGTGAGTTGGGTTGCCATTTAAATCACCAAATAGTTCCCTTTTTGTAAGCAGCACATTGTTTGGTTTCTCCTAACGTGATTTTCAAAATTTAAATAGAATATTTTTGACCATTTTCAGGAACATTTAAGACATCTGCATTGGAAAATTGCTTCCCTTAGTTTGTGAAGTATAAGGTATATTCTGCCTTAATCAATGCACAATTTTTTCTTGTTTCTTTTATTTGTATGAGGATTTGCCCAATTTGATAATATGCAAGAAATATTATTAATGCTATATTGACTTCATATGCTTTCCATATATAAACCACTTTGATCTTTACAGTGTCTTCATTTATCATTCTGGTGGGCCATACATATTGCATATCCTCAGCATTTTTATGAAATAAGAAACAGTATCTTCCATTTCTAAGTAAGCAACGTAGACCGTGAATTCTGTTAGCATGGACTCTAGTCTAGTCTTGTTCGCCACTGTATCTTCAATGCCTCCTGGCACTAGGCTTATAGTAGGTGTTTAATTCTTAAACAACTTGTGGGTTGGAATTATTCTATCCACTTACTAATGATGAAACTGCCCCTTAGATTGGAGAGGGTGTGGGAATCAATGACTGCCCAAGTTTACATAGCCATTGAGTGGTAGGGCTGGGCCAAACTCTTAATCATTGTGTGACTTATCATCTAGTATCATACTAACATCTTATGGATATATTTTTCTATATCAAAATGATTTGTTATTTAAACTTTATATTCATCGGTCAGATATCCATTGTCAGGTTGAAAAAATAAATCCATGAGGTATAGGACAGAAGCAAATATCCTTCTTATTTTCCAGTTATATTATAGGTGCTTTTAACTTACGTATTATTTCTATTGCTGTGTATTGATGACAGTAGTGGTTTATGAAAAAAAAAATTATCTCTGTGGAAAAAAACATATCTTATAAATTGTTTTAGTTGCTATGTAGAATGACAAAATTTTGCCCATCATAGTGAAATATTTAGTACTTTGCTGCAGAGAGAGCTAGCAGATGGTTTCTAGGATGTTGTGACAGGGAACAGTGGATACTTAGGGACCACGTGTTTGCCTTTTTCCAGTAGTCTAATTTTTTTATGTATTAGTAGTCTAATATTTTTCTGTATTCATAAAAATATTGAATGGAAATTTGAACCTTAATTTGTTGTAATTGAAAAAAAGTCCATTACTATTATTCAAAAGGATAGTTCTTAGTCTGAAAAGAACACTAGTGTAAAGATAAACTTGTGTGAAAGGAAGGGTGTGTAAAATATAAACACTGTGAGCAATTATAAAGATAATTGCTAGTGTAAAGATAAACTTGTGTGAAAGGAAGGGTGTGTAAAATATAAACACTGTGAGCAATTATAAAGATACTATTAGTTGAGTGTAGATATTGTATGCCAGGCAATTTTGTAAGTATTTTGGTTGTTAACTCTTTTAATCCTTAGAACACTATTCCTTTAATCCTTAAAACACTATTCCTAATAAAAACATTATTCCTTTCTAGTAGATTTTTTAAATGAGAATTTAAAAGTTTAAGAAAGTAATTCATGTTCTGAAAACTACTAATCAGAGGAGTTGGGGCTGAAGACTTACTAGTCTCCAAATCTAAATCATGATTTATACCATTCTTTTAAAAATTACTTAAATAATCACATATTCATTGACATGATTACTTTTGTAATATATTTTCCCTACCAATCTAAAGTATTGTGAAGTTAAGATTATGTATGTTTAATTCACCACTCTTTTTTTAAATAAGATTTTATTTATTTATTTATTTGACAGAGATCACAAGTAGGCAGAGAGACAGACAGAGAGAGAGGAAAGGAAGCAGGCTCCCTGCTGAGCAGAGAGCCCGATGCGAGGCTCGATCCTAGGACCCTGGAATCATGACCTGAGCCAAAGGCAGAGGCTTTAACCCTCTGAGCCACCCAGTTGCCCCTTCACCACTCTTTTTAACATACACATATACGATGTGTATACTTCATAGATACTCAAGAAAAGATGTTGAATGAAACATCCTGAGTTCTGAAGGTTGACATCATCAAAACATTAACAATATTAGAGACTTTCTGGGAAGTTGGGGATGGGGAAGGGCACAGTTTAGCTTGCTTAAAAGACAGTTGGGTAGTTAGTGGTATAGTACAACTAAAGGAATCCGGTGACTCCATTTTCTTTGACCATGAGGTTTAAATAAGAGGCAATAGCAAGAAGAACGGGAGTCCCAAGGGAAACCTCATGCCTGGAAAGTCTGTTGTACAGTTATGTGGAAAGGACTTCCAGAGCATCATGGAGGTTAAAGATGATGGACTCTGGTCCAATTCCAGAGTATGTCACTTACCAGCTGTAGACTTGTTAAATGACCTATCTTCTCTGTACCCACATTATCTCATTTGAAAGTTGGAGATAGTCATAGTACCTATCTTATAGGGTTGTTATTATTAAGGTTAAATGAAGTACTTGTAAAGTTCTTAGAGCAGTGCTTGGCACATAGTATTTGTTATATAGTGTTTGTTACATATATAGTCATTTTAGGAAATCACTTTCTATATATGCTAAGTGCTTACTGATCTTAAAGAATGTATTGAACATCTGCTTAGAAATTGAAGGATGTTATTTGGTAACTATGGTATTCGTAGTCCTACAATTAAATGATAATGTCCATGTGCTAGGATTATAAAGGAATTCTGGAAAAAATTTATGTTGAAAAAAAGCAAAATAAAGAACCAGGAGTTAGCTTCTAGTGCCCAGATTGTGAAACCAGAGTTAATGGTCTTTATCTGTATACACATATAACATTAATACACGTAACTTGTCCGTTGGCAGAAGAACATAGCATTGAATCCTGTGTAATTTCTGATTCTCTACCACATTTATAGTTACATGTTCCTTTTATCCTTTTGAGGACTAACAGTTGCTTGCATTTCAAGCTGTAATCACTATACTTGTGATTTCTCTTACCTTATACTGTGAAAATTATGCAAAAAAGTGGCAGTCATGACTTGCATTTTGTTTTTATATTAGGAATTCAAAGAAAATAATGTGTTTATGTGACTTTATTTCTAAATGGGAAATTTGCCTATACTTCCTTTTCCCTCTTTGCTCCTTTCCTCATATTATCTTTGACATGGCATTTGGAATTGATATAGAAAAGGCAATTAACTCAGAAGTCAGTAAAGTAAGCTTGTGACACATTTATTTCTTATATGATGCAAATGTTTTGCTTTGCTCTTTTAACATCTATCTTTTCTATAACAAAGAGTTTTACAGTTACTGTTTCCAGAATTTACGTTTTTCCATGTAACATAATTATGAGATTTAGTTACAGTGTGGGCATTGGTGTTTTATTTTGCATGGTACAACCATAGTGTGTGTGTGTGTGTGTGTGTGTGCACGCCTGCGCACTCGTGTGCTGCGAAAAAAGCATGTTTGCTCCAGTACTTCCTCAGCTCATGACTGAAACCCTTGTTTTAATTCAAGGAAGAAATAAAGAGCTCTTCAAAATTATAATAATGGATACTTTATTCATCTTCTCTGTGGAAATTAGTCCAGGAAGCAAATTAAAGTTACAAGAGTATCCAAAGCAGAATTATTTTTGCTTAACTGCTACATATTTGAGCCCCACCTTCTATAATTTTAACTTTCTCCACATTTTCTTGGGGGGGAGGATGGTTTCTCTTATGGCCCTTAGGAGATCCCACTGAAATCATTTACTAGATGTCGCAGTTCGTCCCACAATCCCCACTGTGCTAAGTGGCAACTATTCTGGAAGCTGTCATGTTTGGAAAATACCATGATACCACAAGTTAATTTCATACCTGTCATGAGATCTTTGCATGAGATCCCAGGGGGCCTTTCAGTGTGTCACTGTACTGCAAGCCATTCGTTAGTTCCTTTCAAAGCAATGACCCATGGCCAAGAGATCTTGTCGCAACACATGGCGACACCTGTCACTAGGTTTTGTGATTGGCATAAAATTAACCTGTTTTCCTCTCTGATTTGCTGCTTTTTTATAAGGCCCATAAAAGGGATGAGAAGAAATTGTATTTGGAAGCAATTTATTGTAGCTTTCAAGAAACATAATGGTAGATTTGGGATATTGGAGCTAATGAGTAGATAGACCATTCCTTGCAGAGGTATACACACAGTTTTTCAGTCAAGGTAATATTCTGTGAAGTTCTGAATGGCAGTCTGCAAATTTCAGACAGGAAAACGCTTCAGTATTTGAACCTCATCTAGGATTGGAACAAAGCTAGGAATGATGTTGTTTCAAATCTTGTTGTGGAAGAAAAATCTGGGAAGCTTGGGTTTCAGATCTGGGCTTGTCCTTGGTTTTCCATGGTTTCAAGCAATTTGAGATTCCTCTGATTTCTCACTATGTATCTCATGCCCAGATCTTACTATTATTATAGAGGCATGCATAAGATGGACCTATAGAATAACAACCTTTTTAAAAAATTTTATTTATTTATTTGATAGAGATCACAAGTAGGCAGTGAGGCAGGCAGAGAGAGGAAGGGAAGCAGGCTCCCTGCTGAGCAGAGAGCTCCATGCGGGGCTCTATCCCAGGACCCTGAGATCACTCCCTGAGCCGAAGGCAGAGACTTTTAACCCACTGAGTCACCCAGGTGCCCCAGAATAATAACATTTAGAATTATGACAGATACCTGAGAAAAATAGATCCTTATCAATTTATCAGTTACTTTTAAGAATAAGACAGAGAAGAAAATAGGCAGCCACTTATCTGTGCCTTTCCACCTCAATGAAACAGTAAAACTCTATTGATCAAATAATTTTTTTCCGTGGAGAAAGTATCTGGCTCTATGCATTACCATGTTTTTTGATCTTCTTATACATCTTTAATTTCTTAAAATGTATAGCTGTTGTCTTTCCCTCTTCTTGATTAAGTTAAGTGCTGCTTAGATTCTGTGAGTTTTAATATCCAAATACAATAAAGAACAAAGATGGATTTTAGTCTTTTTTTTTTTTTTTTTCTCTCTACAAATTCTTATGTCTAAATGGTGTTGTTCTCCAGTCTGGACTGGTTGCTCTGTATTCTGGAGTAATCAATTTTTCCTGGCATTTCTTAAATGGTCTTTATTATTCAGTGAATTCCCTTTGAAAGTATAAACATTAGTCCTCGTTGTATGGCCTTAGAAATTGATGGCTGCTGTTCTCAAAGGATGGTGGACTTGGGATGATTGAAAGTGCAGGGCAAAGAGCTGAACTAAAACAATGGAATCAAGAGAAGATGGTACTAGAGACAAAGAGAGAAGAGGACAGCAATTGTGAAATAATCTGAAGTAGGGATTGGGGATTTAAAGCCTGCTTAGGCTTGATTAATAGATGCTGTAAAAATGAAATGCTGAGCCAAGGGGAAAAAAATGCACTTGAAAAGTCCCTTGAAAATGTGTTAATGCCTGTACTTAGCAAGCATTTTTTTTTTTTTAATATGGAGTGTAAAACCATTGCATGAAAATATAGATTTTTTTCCCCACATTGTCCGGTGTTTTTTTTTTAAAGTGCCAATTAGGGTTATTTTGGGATAAAATCAAATTTCTACTAAACAGAAAAGAAAAATAAAAAGATCTATACTGATACTGTATTGGCCTTAAGGCATATCTTTGCTAAGGGAGGATCAAGATAAAATGTAAAAATAAAACATGTTTAAAAATGTTATTCATAAACTAAAGGTATTTATTTTAAAGCTAGAAACAGCGATGACAGGAATGGGAGATTTTGCAAGCAATGTTCAAGAGACTGCCGTGTTGACATCTTGTATCTGAACCATTTTCCAACAAAATATGTCAAGAAAATTAAAAAGCATTCTTCTTAAAAAAAAGAAAACAATTTGTGACAAATAATTTTATTTTTAAGGGCAAACTGAGGACCTGCAAAATAACTTAAGTAAACCTTAAAATGCTGGAACATTTTTATTACTGATAAAGCTGATTTATAACTGCTTCTGGTATGTTTACTACATGTGAGCAGGATCTGACAAAAACGCCTGCATCAGTTTAAAGGTGAGCATTTAAGAATGGACACTAGGGTGAAGAGCCAGGAGCTTCCACCACTATAAACCATCACCTTGACTATAATCAAGTAAATCACTTTTTTTTTTTTAATAAGTGTAAATCACTTTTTTAATATGAGGAGTCAGTGAAGGGTAAAGAGATGAACTAGAACTTTTGTTGGTTGGTGTTTAGTTCAGTAAATGAATTTAATGAATACTCTTGTCTTATGAGTACTAGAATGGAAACCTTTCCTCCCTGGTTTTATGAGTTAACTATTAGTAAGTTCCCCTGTCAACACACACACACACACACACACACACACACACACACAATTGGCTAGATACTTTTCCAATTAACAATATCACAATCTCTAACCTAGCTGTTCTCAGCTGAGCTGCTTGTGTGCCCCAACCCCTGAACACCTGACAATGAATAGAGATAGTTTTGATTGTCATGACTTGGGGTGACGGGTGCTGCTGGCCTCTCCTGGATAGAGGTCAGTGCTCCTCCTAAAAATCCTACAAGGCACAGGAGATCCTCTCACAACAAAAATTTATTCAGTCTAAAATTTGAATAATGTTCATGGTGAGAAACTCTGCAACCATTTTAGGTAACTTAATCTCCCTAGTTTCTCAGTGTTTTAGAATTACTCCTTTTTCTACTTCTATACCCCAAGAAATTGCCAAAGAGCTTGGGAATTTCCATGAATCAGGAGTGCAGTGGAAGGAGACTCCTGTGTGAATATTCAGTCTTGTGCTAGCTTGTAGTTCCTTGCTTGCCTTCAGGACAGTCCTTTGCCATTTGCATTTAATGTCAATCACCCAGTTATGACCGCCACCTTCTGTAGATCGTGGGACTGGTAAAATTGTGATCAGGCTGGTTCACCCGGACTACCAGGGTCCCCAAACCCTCCCGTTTTTATTGTCTACTCAAGTCTTGCTCATGCTGTTAGACCTCTGTCAGTCTTGGCGACATCATGTGTCCAACTCATCATTGGAGTCCTGTGATGGCTCATTTTATGTGTCAACTTGTCTGGGCCACCGTGTCCAGATATTTTGTCAAACATTATTCTACATGTTTCTATGAAGATTTTTTTTTTAAAGATTTTATTCATTTATTTGACAGAGAAGTCACAAGTATGCAGAGAGGCAGAGAGAGGGGAAGGGGGGAGCAAGCTCCCTGCTGAACGGAGAGCCTGATGCGGGGCTTGATCCCAGGACCCTGAGAGCATGACCTGAGCCCAAGGCAGAGGCTTAACCACTGAGCTACCCAGGCACCCTCTGTGAATATATATTTTTGGGTGAGATTAACTTTTAGATTACTGGACTTTAAGTAAAACAGATCTCCTTCTGTGATATGGGTGGGCCTCATCCAGTCAGTTAAGGCCCTAAGAGAACAAAATCTAACTTTCCCTGAGGAAGAAGAAATATTCCAGCGGACTGCCTTTGGAATGAAATTGTCATTCTTCACTGATTCTCCAGCTTGCTAGTCTACCCTGCAGATTTTAGATTTAAGAAGTCTCCACAGTTGTATGAGATAATTCCTTAAAAGAAACAAGAAACCTCTTTCTCAAGTCTGCCTATATAGTTCAGTTGGTTGGGTGTCTGCCTTCGGTTCAGGATTATGATGCCAGGGTCCTGGGATCGAGTCCCATGTTAGGATCCCTGCTCCTTGGGGAGCCTGCTTCTCCTCCTTCCTCTGCTGCTCCCCCTGCTTGTGCTCTCTCTCTGCCAAATAAATACAGTTAAAAGAAAAAAAAAAGAAAAGAAACCTCTTTGTGTCTCTCTGAATGTGTGTACATTTGTATGTGTGTACATTTATGTACAGATAGATATAGACACACACACACACACACACACACACACACACACACTTGTTTCTGTGGAAAATTCTTACTAATAAAGGTCTGTTTCGTCTTGGTACAGTGGCCCTGTGGCTTTTATCTTGAGCAATTCCTGTGCTCTCCCACAGAAGTCCATGGAAACTTCTGGACCTCTCTAAGCCTTTCATTTCTTTGTTGATCTTCTGCATAGTTGTTCTGTCTATTATTTAAACAAGATATTGGTCTTAAACTATTATTGTTGAATGCCTATCTCTCCCTTCAATTTTTTCAGTTTTTGTTTTGTGTGTATTTGGGAGCTTTGTTTTTAGGTAAATTTATTTTTAATCATTATATCTTCCTGACTGACTTTTTACCATTACAAAATGTCCCTTGTTGTCTCTAATAACTTTTTTTTTTTTCCTTAAAGTCTGTTTTGTCTAATGATAGTATAGTCGCCCAAAATCTGTTTTGGTTACTTCTTCCAAGGCATACATATTGTTTCCATCCTTTTACATTTATCCTGTAAATATCTTTGAATCACAAGTTTTTCACTTTAAGGCAGCACCAATTTGGGTCATACTGAAACTATTCTGGCAATCTAATGTAATTATTGATGTGATGGAATCGACATCTATTATTTTGCTTTTTTCCCTATATGTCTATATTTTTGTTTTTCTGTTGCTGTCTTTCATTTTAAATATTTTTCTGGTATATCATTTTATAGTTCTTGTTTCCTTTTCTGTATTAAATTTTTTTCTTAGTGGTTATGCTGAGGATTACAATTAGCATCTCAGGTAAAACAATCTAGTTCATATAAATACTAACTTAACAGAGTAGTATATAGAAACTTTTTTCTTTTCTCTCTTTTAAAAAAAAAAAGATTTTATTTATTCATTTGACAAAGAGAGAGAGACAGTGAGAGAGGGAGCATAAGCGGGGGAATCAGGAGAGGGAGAAGCAGGCCCCCCACTGAGCAGGGAACCAGATTGGGGGCTTGATGCAGGCTTAATCCCAGGACCCCAGGACCACAGCCCGAGCTGAAGGCAGACGCCCAGCAACTGAACCACCCAGGTGCCCCCTAGAAACTTTTTTTCCAGTATATCCATTATCTCCTCTGTCTTTTGTGCTATTATTGTCATACAAATTGCATTTTTATGCCATTGTTTTTCATCATATAGGATAAGAAGAGAGTTACAAGAAATGCATATAATGTCTTTTATATTTTTGTTTACTAGGATTCTTTATTTTGTGTGTGTGTAGATTTCAGGTGAATGTCTAGTTTTCTCTCATTTCAGGTTGAAGGCTTTACTTTAATGTTTTTTGTAGGGCAGATATGCTAGCAACAAATTCCCTTGGTTTTTGCTTATCTGGGAATGTATTAATTTCTCCTTAATTTTAAAGGATAGTTTTGCAAGACATAGAATTCTTGGTTGACCATTAGCACTTTGAATATGTTATTCCACTGAAAAATATTGAAGACTTTATGGATTTGCCTGTCATCCTTATATAGAGGCCATGATATTCTTCTCTACATCATTCCAATTTTAGTATATGTGCTAATAAAGCAAGCACTTTGGATCCCTCCATACTGCAATAGAAATGAGGAAAATTCGGAAGAAGCAACCTCTGTCTTTCTCAATAAAACTCCTGCCTTTGCCGCTTCTCCCCTATTTCATTGAACACACTGCATTCGTAGAATATAGCACCTCTTCTAAAAAAAAAACAAGATTTTTTTTTTTCCATCCATTGATCGAAGGGTAAGTCCCACTATTTAGGGCCTCTGAGTGTTTTCTAACCAACTCTGTCAAACTCTTTTGATTTCAGTTTTCTTCTTCCTCACATACTGTAATAACATTCCTTCCACATAGTTAATACAGATCTCACTTGACAAGTGATTTTCATTTATGGAAAGGAGACACATGCCTTTTATTGGAAGGAAAGCATTATTATATTTATTTCATAGCACACTTAACTAAACCCTGGTGACTAGTTCTCACTTACAGCCATTCTGTTCACAAATGTCATTAGCATTAAGGAGAGCATGTGATGTAATGAGCACTGGGTGTTACATACAACTGATGAATCACTGAGCTCTATCTCTGAAACTAATAATACACTATATGTTAATTAATTGAATTTAAATAAAAAGAACACAAATGTCATTAGCATTTAATGCCATGAAGTTAATTGTATCTTATTACATAGTCCAATACTTTATTATGTAAAAAGAACAGGGGTGGGACGCCTGGTTGGCTCAGCTGGTTAGGCTGCTGCCTTCGGCTCAGGTCCTGATCCCAGGGTCCTGGGATTGAGTCCCGCATCAGGCTCCTTGCTCGGCGGGGAGCCTGCTTCTCTCTCTGCCTCTGCCTGCCTCTCTGCCTACTTGTATTCTCTCTCTCTCTGACAAGTAAATAAATAAAATGTTAAAAAAATAAATAAAAAATAAAAAGAACAGGGGTGCCTGGGTGGCTCAGTTGGTTAAGCATCTTGCCTTTGGCTCAGGTCATGATCCCAGGGGCCTCCACATCTGGCTCTGTGCTCAGCGGGGAGTCTGCTTCTCTCTCTCCCTCTGCCTTCCACTCCCCCTGCTTGTGTGCTCTCCCTCTGTGTCAAATAAATACATAAAATCTTGAAAAAAATCAAATAAAAAATAAAAAGTAACAATTCTGTGGATACATGATTAGATGATAGCAAGAGGATAAGTTTCCTGCAATTAGCCATCACATGGTTTTAGTCCTATACAGTGTTGGGATTATCTTTCTATTTATGTATGCACATATCTGTCTATGAAGTATCCATTCATCTATCCTGCCATCTAGCAGTCTAGCCAGCCAACCATGTATTAGTCAATCTTTATAATACATTTATAACATGTCTTTTTCTTCACAGGAATTCAGTATTAGCAAGTGGTAGTTGTGTAATAAATAAATAGGTGTTAAATACATATGAGGAGTGAAAAATAGTAGAAAGCGGTGGCATTATTAAATGTCAGACTGGATAATTCCTCTTCTTTAGGAGATGATCCTGTGCAATGTTGGAGCCTTAGCAGCAGGATCCCTGACCTCCCAATGGATGCCTGTATTACCTTCCCAGTTGCAACAACCACAGAACATCTCCAGACATAGTGAAATACCCCGTAGAGAGAAAATCCCTCCCTCCCTCATCTGGTTGAGAATTTCTGGTAGAAAAGCATCCCCCCACCTTTTTTTTTATCATAATACACATATTCATAAAAATTACTGTTTAACAGTGACTAAGGATGGGGCTAATTATTTGATAAATTAATGTATTTACATCTGTGTTTTCCAGGTCTTCACTCGTTCACTCATTGATTGATCTACTCATATCATTCAGTAAACATTTATTATATACCTATTATGTGCCAAGTACTTCATTAGGAGTTGGGTTACATTACGGAAATATAAGTCCCTGTCCTTATGGGGCATACCAATTTTGGAAATAACCAGAGGGGGTGGGAGGAGTTCAAATAACTAAACAAAAGATATCACTAATAAGTGTTTGGTTGATAATCACACACACAGTTGTAGGGGAATGATTGGGGTTACACTGCATTAGTGGACTAGCAAGGACTCTGAGGTGGCGTTTCATGTGAGCACTGAGTAGTAAGAGGACATCAAAGCAAAGAAGTGAATGAATCATTTATTCATGTTGACTTATTTTTTATGACAAACAAACTCTATTATGAGTGTAAAGAGATAAGCATTTTTTGGCGTATTGATGTACTTATCTACCGTCTGTATGTGAACAACACTGAAGTGTTTGTGTACAAATCATTAGGAATTGTTCCAAACTAATTGCAAAGTCCAGCAAATTTTTTAATGAGAGTATATAGTTCTGTCAGTGTAATGTTTTCATTGCTTTAAGGATACCATGACAAGTGGACCATAAAAACCAAATGTGAGATATGCAGGCCTTTAAATACCCCATGTGTCAAGAACTAGACACAACAAATATCATTTCTACCTTCACAACTTGTCACTGGGGAGATGGGCATGACCAGAAAAAGCTACTCGAAGGAAAATCCTGACCTGAAATCAATATTTAAAAGAAAGAGGGGAAATTATTTTTATCTTAAGAATGTCTCCTCTTAGGTGCCTGGGTGGCTCAGTGGGTTAAGCCTCTGCTCTCGGCTCAGGTCATGATCTCAGGGTCCTGGGATTGAGGCCCGCATTGGGCTCTCTGTTCAGCGGGGAGCCTGCTTCCCCCTCTCTCTATCTGCCCGCCTCTCTGCCTACTTGTGATCTCTCTCTCTGTCAAATAAATAAATAAAATATTTTAAAAAAATGTCTCCTCTTAGGGCACCTAGGTGGCTCAGTCAGTTAAGTGTGCAACTCTCGGTTTCAACTCAGATCGTGATCTCCTGGGTTTTGGGATCAAGCCCCACTTTGGACTCCATGCTCAGCTCAAAGTATGATTAAGATTCTCTCCCTGTGTGCCTCTGCCTGCCCCCACTCGCATGTGCAGACACTCACTTGCTCACTCTCTCAAATAAATTAAAACAAAACAAAACAAAACAAAACAAAACAAATGTCTCCTCTCTCTGACTTCAGTAGATTCAAAGACATTACTCAGACCTTTCTAATTTTTCTGTAAATTTGAATTAGATTGAGGCACCCATTTTAAGGTGGGGATAACAATGGATAAGCTGAATTGTAATAGGGATAATTATATGCATTTGTGGTAAAAAATCCTATAAACTTCTGAGTATGTAGATTCATTTATAATTTCATTGGTAGTAGATAATGAGATTAAATATAAAATACTACAGGAGATATGCTGTCATTCTTTGACCAATCACATGAATGTTTTCTGTATACATAAAAATCCTGA
This sequence comes from Martes martes, assembly GCF_963455335.1. Classification (NCBI taxonomy): domain Eukaryota; kingdom Metazoa; phylum Chordata; class Mammalia; order Carnivora; family Mustelidae; genus Martes; species Martes martes. The sequence continues at coordinate 175,508,894 of NC_137888.1, read as the reverse complement.
GTAAACCATTTGGCATATGCTTGGATTTTAAAAGCAGATTTACCTACCGGAAGTAAAAGTCTATTTACAGGGATGATTGAAAAATTAATTAGAATAAGGGTTTCATTATCAGGTCTTCACCTTTTATGCCAGTTTCTGGATCAAGTCAAAGCTGCAGCTGTAAGTCACACGTGTTGTTGAAAGGCAGAATTCTACAAAAGGAAAGAGATGAATTACAAAATAAGGTAGTTCTCATTTGATGAAGACATCATTACAGCTGCGTGAATTGAGCATTCCAGTGAACTTTGAAGAAGCCCACCATCTTCTTTACAAATATCATTGGCCTTGAAAAAGTAGTGTCACCAGAGAAGCCAAAGTAGGTTTTTATACTGCTGTTAAGTAATTGAGTACAAAGTTCAGCACAGTGAGATGAATACAGGGCGCCAGACGAGGTGATGATTTCCATTTTTTCTTTAATATTCCTTTCTAACATAGTTGAAAATTTCAAAGGTCCAACTGTACTCTGGAATACAAGCCTGACTCCCCCACAGTGATGTAATCTTGGACAGATTATCTACACTCTACCTCAGTTTATTCAGCTGTAAAATGTGGATAACAACCCTTGTCTTCTATGGTTTTGTGAGGATTAAATGCAATATTCTATGTAACATACATAGAACATAACCATTGCTTGATGAATCAACTGATTCAATTATCATCAATTGTTATGATTAGCGATTATCAGCAGCAATGTTTATTCCCTTCAAAAGTAGTTTAAAAACAATTAAAACAACAAAGCCCCCAGGGTTTTCCTATAGCTTCTGTGGTCGCTGCTAATTATGAACATATTGTGACTCTGCCTTGGTGTTTGAGGTAGGAAAGAAAAACGGTTGCCGTGGGGCTCCTGGGTGGCTCAGTGGTTAAGCGTTAAGCGTCTGCTTTCAGTTCAGGTCATGATCCCAGGGTCCTGGGATCCAACCCTACATCGGGCTCCCTGCTCTGTGGGAAGCCAGCTTATCCCTCTCTCACTCCCCCTGCTTGTGTTCCTTCTCTCTCTCTCTCTCTGTCAAATAAATAAATGGAATGTTAAAAAACAAAAAGAAAAAAATAGTTGCTGTGAGAGGGGAGCCGTATTTCTAGTCTTGTGATGCTATCGTTTAGCTTTCCCCAGTATGGTTGTTTCTGGTAGTTTTTTCTTCCCACTTTTATAATGGAATGTAATTAGAATAAACAACAAAGTTTATAGTGGAAATAATTTATAGAATTCATCACCCCCTTTTTCGTTATTCTGGTTCCAGCTAAGATACTTCCATCTAAGGGAGGCCTTCCTGAGTCCCCTTTCTGAGATAGCCACGTACGCCCAGTGCTAGACTATAGCACCCAGTTGGTCTCCTGCTTGGCAGTTAACACAATTGCTTTTTTTTTTTTTTTTTTTTAAATTTATCTTTCCTTTTTCCCCATCGTTGAAATGTAAATTTTAATAGGTCAGCCATGAAGTCTATCATGTTCCTCCCTCTGGTCCTGGACACATACAGACTCTCAGTGTATAGTAGGTGTTGATGATCTTTTTTTTCCTTCAAACCATAATTCTCCCCTGGCAGATTTACATCTTGGATTATCTTCTCATGTTCTCTTGTATATACTTGTACAAGCTACTAAAGACAGATGTTGTGGTAGTAATTTGTTGTAATGGGGATGTGCTTCGGGAAAGATGAAGGAGCCATCTCTTGGTGATCTTAGAGTCAATCCTAAAATTTCATCTACAGAGGTTCTAATTGCCAGTCTTTGATTTGATATAATTAACCCTTTAGATTACATTTATAATACACGGAACTAACTGGATTTAATAAGAATCTTTATTGGTGTCTTTTAGCTGGCTTTTCTCCCCCCATCTTGGATTCTGAATTATCTCCTCCTCAGTATACAGAACAAAACAAACTAAAATTAAGGTGCTCAAGTACATACATTTAACACAATTTATGTATTTTCCAACAGAAAGTTGGTAACTACTTCAAGATTTCACCTTTATTTTCCATTAGATGGTGATGGTTTATCTAGTATCTCCTTTCCCTAAGTCTAATCATCACGTTTGATTCTTGGGAATTTTTGGTGCCAAACATATGTAGAATTTACATACACAATTTATATATATACACACATATCAGTTTACTTACACACGTATATAGTTTACGATACAGCCATAAGGTAATTAGCAATTGGTTACAGTTTGCTGCTAATGAGGTCAAGGGGACAGGTTTACTATTCCTTAGAGTCTGTTTTTTGGCTCAGTTCCATTTCTACAGATTTTACCCTGACCCCTGGGCTGCTGATTCATAAATGCTGTCTGTCACTGGAGGAGGCCATGTAGGGGTGTGAGTGGTTCCCTGACAGCCCCGCACCTCTACTGGTCAAGGCTCTCAGCATTTTCCTGACAAATGGCACGTGTGTGGTGTGTTATCTTCCTATTCTCTTTATGTCAGGCTTTGTCCACGGGGATGGACATTAAAAGTTTTTTAAATCAACAGGACCAGGAACACCGTCTTTATAGAGAGAAAACGCTTATTATTCAGCATATCTTGAGACAAACTTGATTGTGAAACTGAGAAGTATTTAGTAATTGTGTTCCCTATATTCCATCCTTTTGAAAGCCTTTAATCAATATCTCTTCTATCAGAAAACAGATCAAATGACACAATGAAGTGTGATCTAGGGGAAAATGTGTGAATTAGAAGCCTAGGATTCAAGCAAAAAACAACAACAACAACAAAAAAACCCCCCAAACCGAACAAACAAAAAACACAGACCATAGGTAGTTCAATAGCTAGGTAGATAGACAACATCATTTATTTTTGCTTTAATTTCTTGGTCTTCCTTAAGAAAACACCATTCTTCATTTAAAAGGGAGTTGTGGAACAAATACACATAATACTTTGGGGATTAAAAATGCACTTGTTGCAAAGTTTATTTCTTTTTTTCCTAAAGACATGAAAACTCAGTATCCTATTTAATTCTGTAAATGTACTGATTAATAATGTTATTTAATCTTTGGGGTTTTTTTTGCTTGATCTTTTATTGATTAAGATAAAAGGTTTTGTTCTGAAACTCAGATATATGAGAGATGTTATAAAATCTAAAAACAAAAACATTTACAGCTGATTCTCATTATTCATGGTAGTTATATTCTGTAATGTTGTCATAAATGCTGAATGAATGCTGAAGCTTGGCTCAAAAGGGAAATACAGGGTTAGGTTTCTGTTAGCTTCTGGTCACAGCATTCCGTCAGCTGATCAGTTCATAACCTTGTTTTAAGTGTGTTTTTGTTTAATGACATCTTATTTAATATATATAGTTTTATTCACTATCATTGGACTCAGGACCAACAACAGTATAACTCCTTCCTGAATGAAACTTACTATAACTGTTTTCTCCACAAGACATTTCTCAGCCTTCTGCACTTAGAACACAAGGCAGTGTTTCAGCGATTCACTTTTAAACAGCAAGCTATTTTAAATAGCAAAGTCACCAGTGAAAGGCATAAAAATGAGAAAAACAAAATAGACTGTGGAAAGAACACTCACATGCAGTATAAGAATTGAAAGAAGAAGGTGGACGATCACCATGTTTAACTTCAGCTGAAACAGGTGTGTTAGGCAACTCGAAATTCCCTTGATCTCTACATGTTTGTATATGACCTTAAAAGTGCCTCGAGTACTGATGTGGGGGGAAGAAGTCAACTTCAGCAATTAGGTAAGTTTATACATATGGTGCCTGCAAATAATGAGGACCAGCTGTATAAGCATTTTAGGTTAGAAAAAAGACTAGTTACTCTTAGTCACTTAATGAATCAAGCACCTTGGTTTAGTATATCCTTTCTTCTCTTGATTTCTTACTGGCTTATTTCAGTGTCAAATTCTAATTAGTTATTCCTGACTAATGGAATTTGGGAAGGAACCATGTCTTCCTCACTTTCTGCTTCCAGCCCCTGGACTATTCCTGGAATATAGTAGGCATTCAATTAAATCTTTTCAAGGATTGTACATACCCCTTCCCTCATTTGTAAGAGGACTTTTGTGGAATCATTGTGAGCATCAAATGCCATTAAAATGAGTACAGCTGTAAGCACACACAAAAATGTTAACTATGATGATAGTTGTAATTATTTTTTAATAACATAGTAATTCTCATTTGTGTTAATTTATAAATGATATTGTATGGTTTCATGCATTAATATAGGGCCTTTTGTAAAAGGAAGATTGCCTGTTTAATACATGTTTGAAATATAATAATAAACTAGTGGCTCCCTTAAGGCAAGGACAAGACAAAAGATTTGTTAACAAATGAAACTGTTAACTTTGCAGTTAACAAAGAATGACTTTTGAATATTTTGATCCCCTGGACGTATAAACTGTAAAATTATAGCAGTATCAGTCACATCAGCCTAATTCTGTTTCCTTATTTTTATAGATATATTTACCTGCATTTTTCATTTTTGTGCTCAGTTGCAAAAGAAATTGGGGAAGTACCCATACAGTTTTCCTCATGTTGATTTTGGTCTTGTTTTTTATTCTTTGTTCCTCACAGAGAATTAAATATCCAGCAGTGGGAAGGAGCCCTACCATGCTGGCCATACACTTGGTTTTCTTGTAACAGCAGTTTAGGACCATCAGTATAAACTTACAGTATAAATAATTTGGTTCATACAAGCAGTCATGGAAGAAAAAAATTCTGGACGTTGATAAATGCAATTACCAATACATAATTATTCTTCAAATAGGAGATTTTTAAAGGACCTTTTTCTTCTTTTTTGAAATGTTGACTGATCTGTATTTGCACTGGCTTCCTTGGAAGTGTTCAGTCTGTGCTTTTTCAAAATGATTGTCAGCAAGCATAATGAGCCTTGGACCCATCCGGTAGCTTTGCTAACATATGTCTGCAGAAGGATTTTTAACATCCTGCTGACTGTGCTGGTCCTGTCGAGCCTCACAGCAGGAAAATTGTCTTTCGCAGCTCAGCTTATGAATATAACCTTTGCATGTTTGGAAATACTTCTTCTGAGGCAGGATTTATACTTATGCCTTGAGTCCAAGTGCTTATTTTGGTATCAGTGTTAAACAGGAGAAGGAAGAGCTGACAGTGGTTCACCTTGTACTTTTCATTATGTTAAAACTATCTGTTATCAGTGTCTCATTCTCTGTTGCATTTACTACTGTGTATAAAGCTCTGGAAATGATGAAGGTATTCCTTATAAGTTCACATGCCAGATATGCTGACTCTGTATTTTAAGTACCGTAAACATATCTAAGTGGCAGACATATCATTTTCATTAAAAATGTGTAAGTCAGGACCATAAAGGTTGTGTTGTTACTTCAAACAGGGCAGCTATTGCTTGAAGGGGGTTCTAATCTTTTAGGCACTGAGGGGCTATCTATGGTAAGTGTATATATTTAATCACAAAGTTTTCATTGCCGCTACCATAGACTTATTTAATTTGCTATTTTACTTACGGAAATCAAGAGTCAGCTTGTATAGGCATTCAGTATATCCTTTTAAAATAGTTATTTTCTAATAATAAAAGTATTATATTAGAAACACTGTCTATAGCACCACAGTGGAAATTAATATAGCCAACATAATTAGTTAGATTCCTCATGCCCCAAGAGGTAAATCTTGTTAGGGGGAAAAATTGATGTTCTTACCTAAATGAAGTACCAGTGCTTTTTAATGATTATTATCAACCTGACTTATGGGCTTGTGGTGAGACCAAGTGTTTATTGACTAAGTTTGGATATAAATATGTAGATAGAGCACAGTGCTTTAGGTTAGTTTAGAAAGTAAATATTTCATTTCCTTTAAGTAATGAACTATTGTGCAGTTATTAAAGTTTAGAAATGCTGAGGTCAAAGTTATAAAAGAAAACTTGCTTAGCTGGGAAAGAAGTAGATTGGATTCTCAACCAGCTGGATACTTCCCTGTTTTTTTGAAAAAAAAAAAAAAAAAAAAAAAAATAAGTGTTTATGTAAACCAAAACAAAACGAGGCCAATACGTAAATATAGAATATATATTGGGGAATCAAAGATCAAGCTGAATATGTTCTAATGTTTGTTGAGATGCTGGTGAATGTCCTGCATCTTTTACCCCTATGTTCCTGTCAAAGATAACAAGTGATGATTCTGGGACACTGACTTGAAGACATCATTGAATACATTTGTGTGTGTTACATTGTGCTTCCTACTGCTGTTATGTGGAAAGGCTATAAAAGATTTTTAACAATAAAGGTTAGAATCAAGCAGATTACTTTTGAGTCTTAACTAGAAAAATAAATTAATCAGAACTCATATCACTCATGTAATATTTAATTGCATGTGCTTAGAAAAACAAACTAGGGTTACATTTTGAGTGATACTTGAAAAACAGTGACCACATACAAAAGACAATTTGTTGTTGAAAATGGCACATTTTCATTCTTCTTTATGGCTGGATAATATTCTGGTGTGTGTGTGTGCGCACATGCATGTGTGTATCACAATTTCTTTATCTATTTGTTCATTGATATATGCTTGGATTGTTTCTGTATCTTGGCTATTGTAAATCATACTGTAGTGAACATGGGGTGCATATATTCTTCTTTTTCTAAAAATGTGGTTATTATATTAGCCAAAGTATACCACAGTGAAAACTAATGTAGTCAACATAATTAATAAGTTGGATTCACCACATCCCAGGATGGAATGTATTTTTACTTTCAGAAGTGAAGTTAACTAGAATTCAGCTTTCAGACTACTCACTGTGAAAATGCATGATAATATATGCCTAACTGGCATAAAATTACAGGTCATTAATTTATTCTTCTTTATTGGTTTAATAAACATTTATGGAATGCTTGCTGTGTGCCAGAACCTGTCAAGCCATTCTAAGATATTTTAGATTACTGTTATTATAATTATACTTACTAAAATGATGATTTATAAACAGAACTTTGGCCTTTTTCCTCCTTCTTCCTTCCTGTCCTTCCTCCCTCCTTCCTTCTCTCTCCCTCCCTTTTTGTTTCCTCCTTCTTTCTTTTCTTTTCTTTCTCTCTTTCTTCCATGTTTGCCATAAATATGATTCCACCAGTTCATTTTTGTTTATAAGACACAATTTGCGCTCCAGTCCCCATTCCACATCTAACAGAGTGTAGAGACAAAGCTGGACTTCATGTATTTGGGGAGGGGCTGTTAGAATAAGAAGGAGCTAAAGGTCCATGCAGAATTACTTTCCTTACATAAACAATTACTGTACCACAAAGGTTAGGGTAGAAGTCAAAGAGCAAACAGCATTTAATTTGTGAGAGTTTCTAGTGCTCCAAAAGGACAGAAGGAGCAGCTGCTTAAACATTGTTTGCCCTTTGACTAATGGGCAAAGGCACTGAATGGGACTTATAGGGGTAATACTTAAACAAAAGTAATACCACCAACCACCACTACCACTACCACCAAAAAACATATGAAAACGTTCCTTGAAGTTATAATAAGAAAGAGATCATGGATGCAGAATTACCCATTGTTTTGTTCTTTGAATGTGTGGATGTGGAAAAATAATTTTCCCTCTACTCTTCTTGGTTCTTGACTGAAAAACCTTGTAATAAAAACAGATTAATAGGAGAAAAAACAAACGTGAGTTTCATAATATGTATACCTTCTGTATATATGGGAGATACTCAGGAAAGTTGAGGAACTCTCCAAAATCGTCCAAGTCATCATCTTAAGTACCTTCTTTCCTTTAAAGCAAAAGAAGAGTTGGGGAAAAGAGGAGGCCTAATATGGAAGGTTACCAGGAAAAGCACAGTAAACAAAGGTTAGGTTGTTACATAGATTTAGGTTGTTGCCTTCTTATTGAGAAGAGCTTCTAGATTTAGAGTCTTCCCCCCACCCCTTTCTGGTACAGTCAGGAAGACACCCTTACAAATGGAGATTTCCCTTATAAATGTAAATGTCTTTTACAAAAGGATAACTCCAAGTTTCTCATATGCCTTCTGTTTCTTAAAGATAATAAGCCTATAATAATCCTTTTGCCACTGAGTCGTATTTTAGCTGACAAATTCTACTTCTCTTCAAAAGTAACTCTTTTTTTTTTTTTTTTTTCCCTTCTGTTCTGAATCATCCACTTCTACCAGGGTCTCTAAATAAAAATGTAAAGGGAAATCTTAGGCCTATTCTAAAACAATGAAAAATAAATTATCTGCCTTTGGGTATGCAATTTGAATTGGAAGTATTATAATGTCAATGAAGGACAATTTGCTAAGCAAATGAAAAAGGCTGATAAAGCAAAGCAATGACTGTCTTTTCTTTTGTAGTTTCTTTACTATTAGCTATTTGCTGCTTACCAAATGTCAGGCCACTTATCTGGTGAAGAAGTATGCTCTGTTCCACTGATCCCAGGCTTATATTTTAAGAAATGATTGTAAATTTTATAAAATCATCACTAACTCTTAATTCTCTCTCATTTGATATGAGTTTAGAAGATAGAGCCCTAGCATGTCTCCTTCCTGGGGGTGGGGGTGGGGGTGGAAGTGGGAATGAGTTTCATAACACAACTATCCCCAAGGAAATACTCTTCTAATTTACATTCAGTGTTTCATTTTTTAATTTTTAAAAAAATCTTTGATGTGGTAAGGAGTTTCACCTTTCCCTGGTGATTGCTGCATTTTGTATAGTGTACTATTTGGAATAGTTTCTTTTTGTCTCAGCTGAAACTTCTATTTTTAACACCGCATTACACACTTAATTTCTTAATTGACAAATATTTACTTGGTTTTTCTCCAAATTGGAAATTATTCCTGGCCTATCACTGGGTTAAGATCTGTACTCAAAATATATACATTTTTGTATCTTTTGTAGATACTGCAAGTGACAAAAACTTAACTCAAGCTACTTAATACCAAATACAGAATTCATTACATCATATATGAAAACCATGTGAAAATATGGGTGGGCACGGCCTTAGAAATACCTGGTACTAGGACTCAAATCTCATACCCATCTCTGCTTCTCTTTGTATGAAGAGCACACAAAGAGGGTGTGTGTAAGAGTACCTGACTCCAGAGATCCCAAACAGACAAGCTCAGCTGTGCAGCACTGACAAAATCAAAAAGCAGAGAGACAAGTGATGGTGAAGCAAGAAAGGGATTATTTTAGTGAGGCCAACACTAGGAAGATAGTTGGACTAATGTCTAAAAGGCTGTCTTCAGAGTGCTGAAAGTACTTCTAAGTTCATATAAGGAAACTGTGGGCCAACGGTCAGTGGATACTGCAGCTGGGTGGTGATGGTCAGGTCAATCATTTTTTTTTTTTTTTTTAAGATTTTATTTATTTATTTGACAGAGAGAGAGATCGCAAGTAGGCAGAGAGGCAAGCAGAGAGAGAGGTGGAGGCAGCTCCCTACTCAGCAGAGAGCTCCATGCGGGGCTCGATCCCAGGACCCTGAGATCATGACTTGAGCTGAAGGCAGAGGCTTAACCCACTGGGCCACCCAGGTGCCCCCAGGTCAATCATTTTCTTGGAGTCAATCATGCAGTCTTTATTGCTTGAGGGGGTAGTTTGGGTTCCCATCATGGGATGATTTTTTCCTCTGGTCTTTTGCCAGAGTTAAACAATAAGCAGGAAAGGAGAACTTAGAAATATACAGACTAAAAAACAAACAAACAAACATACAGCTGAAGTCAAAATGGAGGTGGTTGAAGTCCTCTTTCATTTGTATACATTTCTTTCCTTTTTTCCTTTCCTCTTTTCTTTTCTTCTCTCTTCTTTTCTCATTTACTTCTCCAAGAGTTTAGAACCATGGTCACTGGCAGTTTCTGACTCATGCTTTCATAGATTCATGATGCCAAAGAAAAAGAGAGTTTAGAAATTCTATTTCACTGCCCCCATCTGGGTCACAGGTTCATCTCCTGTACCTGTCACAGTGACCTGGAAAGGTTAGAGGTTCTAAGTGCCCTACCTTAGACCGTGAGCCCACACCTGGGAAAAAAAAAATCTGTGGGAAACTATTTTAAAAAATGAGAAGAGGTGGGAGGCAGACATATAAAAGCTGCCTATCCTACCAAGAACAGAATACTGTAAGGGGGATAGTATAGGCTTAAATTAGAGCAAAGCAGTTAGACCAATGTACCTGAGGTTATTTTTTTTGTTATTATTATTATTATTTTTTTTTATTGGTGGCTTAGCTTCCTTCAAATATATATGCATATTATTACAACAGTAAGGTTGATGGTGAATTCAGGGGAATAGGTTGAAATGATAGGAAGTATGGAGAAGAGGGAATGTGCATTAAAGAAGAGTTAAAAGAAACGTGGGAGATCTTGAAATTAATATGTGAGTAGGGCGTAGATTGGAAATGTTTCAAGTGAAAGGAATATAACAGAGTCCCACTTAGAGGATGGGGAAATAAGTATGAAGTAGAGAATCAGAAATAATGAAAGAAAAGGATCAAAGAGTACGTAGGTACAAGAATAGAGGAAGAGAAGGGATCAGAAAAGTGTAATTTGTGGTGAGAAAATTAAAGTGATGTTATCATTCTTTTAAAAATAATATTGTTAACTTTGCATTTGCTCTTTTTGGCCAAGTAAAACATTTTGGCTTTATATGGAGGCATATTATAATTTGAGTATTGTGAGTAAAATTAACTTTATATTTAAAAGTACCTTTCAGTGTGGTATGAACAAATATAATAATTCTAAAAAAATAGTGCCATTTTCAGTCCATGGAAGGTAGAACGTTGTATATTTTAAAACCATAGGATACTTCAAACATTGTGGAGAGAGAACAAAGCTGTCTCCAATAATGCATGAATGATCTGTATTATGGAAGTACTTGTTCTGATAGAACACTTCAAATACCATTTGGCTGTCAGTTCTCCCCGGTTTGCTTTGTATCCCATGGAGATGATCTGACCTTAAGCTTTTGTTAGCTTCAAAGAGAGCTCCATTCTTGCCTCATCTCTGCGGGACTGAAGAAACAGACCCTTGGTTAACAACAGGAACGAAAATTGATTTTAATATTGTGAATTCTTTACTCTGATGCAGGAAATGTTATCTGGGCCATCTCTGTGGTCTAGTGATTATAGGGTTGGATTAGAGTTCAAAATGCAAATCGACTCTGTAGATCTGGTATCACTATAAGGTCCAGAGGTAGAGTGTATTAGGTGGCCCTCTTGATAATTCATCTGTGATTATGTTAATAAACCTCCTGAATGGACTTGTTACTTCCATCTCAGTGTATACAGTCAGTCTTCACCATTTTCAGTGGTTATAATTCTGGAAAGGAGACTATATCAATAACATAATTACCAATATATAATTCTGGAAAGGTACAAAATATGAATGTTCATCAGATATATCCAATGAGCTCTCACTCAGAATTTCAGCCCACTATGTTCAATAGACATAAAAATGTGTTCTTTCAGGAGATACTTATTAGAGGCCAAGATAATACAATGTATCAAATTATTACAGGCTCCTGTAAATTATGGATCTGACCGAATATCTAGTTTTACTAAAATTTTAATCATGAGGCACAGGAAGCCCTGTATAAAACTGGTCTCAATGCATGGTTTAATGTAAGCAAAACCTGGGAATTTCATTCACTGGAGGTCAAGAACTTCCTGTTTTCCTGTGCCTTATGATTACCCAAGGGGGAAGTCCTGGAATTCCAGGGAATGAAGCTTCCGGGTTCTTCTTGCTGCATCAGAGCATGTGCTGGGCCTACTTTTACAGAGGAGATCTGCAAGTGATGTGTGACATTTTCATTATTTGCACAAATGGAGTATAAATTATAAAAATATCATTTTATATTCAGATAATTGCGTAGCTTTTTCCAAAACATCGTTCCCCATAAGCCATAGATTCCAGGTTTGTTTGCCATAGGCAAAGTTAGACCGTCAACATTTCATAGATGAGGGCTCTTCCATTAGTGCCATTACCTTACATTCCAGGAGGGTTGGTCCCTCTGTAAGGGGATGGAATGAAAGACAGATCGGCCGTGTAACTGTATTTTTTCTACATGTCTTCTTGGTCTTGGGGGATACAGAGATGAGTAAAACACCCTTTGCCCTCAAATATTTTTATAGTCTAAGAAGAGAAGCACAAAACCAATGCCACAGTTAATGAACCTGAAACCCTGAACATGGTACATGCACATAATAAGTCTCTCAGTAGATGGTAATATATTAAAAAAAAAAAGTATTATCTAGGCAATTGTGAAGCTTTAGCATGGTTGAATGTTATGAAAAAGGTAGAGTCTTAGTCGATAATGTAATTGATACAAGTTTCAAGTTTACCCATTCTGCTGACATTTACCAAAGAGTTTCTCATGTGCCAGATGCCCTATGGGGATAAAAAGAGAACATTCCTGGGTTCTGTGAGCTTTGCGTCTTGGAGGAGATACAGCCAGATAAACAAATGGTACACTGTGGTATTATGTTAAGTGAAATAAGTCAGACAGGGAAAGACAAATATTGTCCCAACTTACATGTGTATATTCTCTTGTATGTGGAACCTAAAAAAGCTTGAACTCAAAGATACAATAGAATGGTGGTTACCAGGGGTTAGGGATGGAGGCAGTAGGGAGATATTGGTCAGGTGTTCCAAATTTGGAAAAAACAAACAGTATAACCGTAGTCCAGTGATACTGGAAAGCTTTTTAAGAAAGTAAAGCTAGGTTGAAACCTGAAATGATCTGCAAAAAGTGAAAGAAGTGAAGAGTGCTCTCAATTGAAGGAAAGCATGTGGCAAGAAATCATAAGGAGTTTGAGAGCAGTTATGAGCAAGGGGAAGAGAGTGAGAGAATGTGTGCAGGGGCGAGACCATTTAGACTTTGTGGAACATAGAAGGCTTTTGATCTGTATCCTAAAAGTAATGAGATGATGTCAGGGATGAAAAATTGCACTTTCCCTTTAAGGCCCTTCTAGCTGGACTAAGGATCAAATTGACATGAGACAGATTAATGGGGCAAAGTCCAGTTTAATTTTGCATGTATTAGGAATCCGTGCAAATGCGGAAATTCCGAACAAAATCAGGCAAAATGAGGTATATACATCATTCTGAACTAAGGAGAAGGGGTAGGGGTTTGGGACCTCAAAAGGAATGAATGCAATCCTCAGGAAGATGAAAAAGAGTAAATGTTTGGGGAAAGAATGATTGTGGGCCACTCAGAAACAATGGGACATAGAGGACTTGGATCAAATAGGCCTTGCTAGGTTCTTCCCTGTCTACCATACCAAGTTCATCTCATAATGTAGTTATCTATGGTGACAGCTCTCTTCTTGGAGCAGGTTCTCTATCTAAATTATTTTTAGGTAGTTGAGGGCTGAGGTAAAGAGCTTTTTCTGAATCTGCTGGGTTTTGATTGCTTTTTAGCTTAAAATAATCTTCATTCCAAAGTGGCCCTTTTTAGGGTGGCCTGCCCTTAGTCCTTACAATGCCACTCAGGGTTTTCGTTTTTAAAATATTATTAACTTAGATCTTTTCTACCTGTGTTAACCTTAAAATAAAACCGCCAGCTATTTTACCAGCAAAAGATAAGCTTATTCAGGCACAGCAGAGAATGACCCTCCAAGACAATCAAGATATGGCAACACCCTAGCCTGAGGAAAAGAGGAGAGGAAGGATCTTTTTACAGGAAAGGGGGAACTGGGGTGGCTGCTCTGACCAAAAAGTCCATGGGAGTAAACCGAGAGTTAGAAGTATAGCGGTTTTTCATAGGCTAAGTCATGACTGCCTCTCACTGGCTGGGCTGTTGCCAGGGGAGGAGGAAGCCTTCCTTCCTCCTGCTGAGGTAGGAAAGTACTGTCCAAGTATACAAGATCTGCCTCTTCCTATTGGGTGTGCAGCTGACAAAAAGAGATAGGACATGAACGTTCCCCCTGCCAAACCTCTTGATTTCATTCTAGTAGGGCTTCCCTTTATTATCGCACCCGGACAATACAGCCCAAATAGGAAGTGCTGAGGGACCAGATCACAAATGTGGGATTCATTATCTTCCCAGACGATCTATATTAGGAATGGGTGGAGCCTCATGAAGCTGTCTGACAGTTTTTTAATTCATGCACAAATACGCACGGCTTGCTTAGTCTGCAGACCACTTTTTGGTATCATGTAGTGCCTCAGATGGCAGATGACCCATCTCTGGAGAAACTAGATTGTTCCCGCCTTATTAAAAACAAACAAACAAACAAACAAACAAAAAACTCGGGGGGAATGCAAAAAAACACTTTTTCCTGCTTAAGAGAATTCATAGCCAACCTCTTACTGGCAATTCTAACCTGATAAACAAGCAGAAGTGACTTGTTAGAGCCCGCGTTTATCTTCTAAGTACCATTATCCTCCACTGGGTGACTCAGCACTTAACAGAGGTGATTTTTGATGGCTCAGAGAAGGGATTCTTCTTCTGCAATTATATAGCACTTTGCTGAGACTCAGTATTGTCTAGTTAAAAGTGTAAGGAGCAAAATGCAGAAATCTTGCTGAGAAAATCACTTCTAAAGAAATGCTTCATTGCCATATAATAGTTGTCATTGTTGTGCTTTTACTTTGTGGAAATTGCATCCCTGCCTGGAGCTCTTCTTCCAAAAAAAAAGTCCCTTTGGGTGACTGGATGGCAGTTTTTTATTTACTAATTATTCTGTCATAAATTACGCTGTAATTATACCTGATCATGGGTACATTTTACTTCCTTTTTTACTCTGTTAGCTGTATTGAATTCAGACTGCATGACAAACCACAGTATTTATAAAAACAAACTATTTCTACAACTGTCATTTATTAATGATATGTTAGTAGCAAAGAATGATAGTTTGAGTTTTCTCATTCAAGGGAAAGAGCTCTAGAACAAGGTAGAAGTACTAAGTGGCTAAAAAGTCACTTTTAGTTCACATGAAGCTTGATCCAAACACTTACATAACACCTTTTTTGTCACTGTCATTTGTTAGTGACTCAGGATGTATCAATGAATATAGTATTGTCTTTGGAATTGCAAAATATAATGCGAAAGAAAATTGTTCTAGAGTGTTCTTTGTACTCAGGGACAAAAAAACAAAACAAAACAGAAGTCCCACTTGAATAAATTTAAAGATCAAATTGGCTTTATGTAATGATTCATGAATCGGGCAGCATCTCATCTATAGAGCAAATAGAAAGGAGCTCCAAGGGACACCTGGGTGGCTCAGTCGGTTAAGCCGCTGCCTTAAGCCCAGGTCATGATCCCAGGGCCCTGGAATCAAGTCCCACAGGGGGCTCCTTGCCCAGCGGGGAGCCTGCTTCTTTCTCTGCCTCTGCCTGCCTCTCTGCCTGCTTGTGCTCTCTCTGACAAATAAATAAATAAAATCTTTAAAAAAAAAAAAAAAAGAAAATGTGATCTCTCACATAGCTCCAAAATGCTATAAAAAATGAGACACTTGGGATGCCTGGGTGGCTCCGTTGGTTAGGGGTCTGCCTTTAGCTAGGGTTGTGATCTCAGGGTTCTGGGATGGAGTAAGTGCTCATGTGTCAGGCTCCTTGCTCAGAGGGGAGCCTGCTTCTCCCTCTGCTTGTGCTCTCTCTCACTCTCTCTGATAAATAAATAAAATCTTAAAAAAAAAAAAAAGGGAGACTTAGAGGCAGAAGAGCGTAGGAACAAGGAAAAAGTGGATTTACCTTATCCGTGTGGGATAGAATAGGTCTGTCAGTCCTCTTTCCCTACTACTACTGCTGACCAGGAAATTCCAAATTAACTGCTTTAAGATTACAATCCTGGGAGAGGTGTTGAAACTGCGGTTTCCTTAAGTATTCTAGTCTTGTTTTATTGATGTGAGACTTATAACAAGTAGCTCCATTTGGGGCCTTTAAAAAGATACAGTAAATGAATTAATGGTGAAATGTTGATGAACTTAAGACCATTCATAACACTGGAAATGTTCTCTATCCTAATTGTAAATTTATAGCCAGATAAGTTTGAAATCTGTCACAGTATTCCTTCAATTATTATTTTCCTCAACTGATACTAGAATAATAACTTCTGATTTTCCCAGGAAGAGCCCCATGACCCTTACAAATTAGTTCAGTGAATATCACTTTATAAATTGCCTTTTTTACTTAACAGAATATCATAGATATATGATAGCATTCATGTAACAATCGATGAATTATGTACAGTATTATGTTTCATATATATTTCTATAGAAAAGTTTCTAAAGTATTCAGGAGTGGGGAAGAAGTGGGGAAATGTGTAATCTTTAATTATTGTTATTAATTAATAAGCTAATTATTATATTTAGTGTTTTATATAGTAATACATTTCATTATTTTCTTTTGGACTTTTCCAGAGATGTATTTTTATTGTAAAATAAATAAAAACTAATTTAAAATGGTATGTGATAAAAACTTAGTACAATTTAAAAAAATAAGTTAGTATTGGAATCAAAAGTCATAAGATTATTTTATATTGTTAACATATGAATTTAAGTAAACTGTATAATTTTACCCCAGAAAATTGTATCTAACTAGTTATCATACAAACAAAAGAAGGCAATCAGTTCAGTATGACATATAAATCTGATACTGCTTTCTCATTCTTATTTTTTTTAAGATTTTATTTATTTATGTGACAGAGGGAGAGATCACAAGTAGGCAGAGAGGCAGGCAGAGAGAGAGGAGGAAGCAGGCTCCCCGCTGAGCAGAGAGCCCCAACGCGGGACTCAATCCCAGGACCCTGAGATCATGACCTGAGCTGAAGGCAGAGACTTAACCCACTGAGCCACCCAGGTTCCCCTTCTTATTCTTATTTCTTATTTGTGGAAAATTAGTACAAGGTAACAGTTCAGGGATCTAAGTCATTGGTCCAAGATTTTGCATTAATTTATCTCATAAATGTACAAAGGATGATCAATCAACTTTGTCATCTCTAATGCCATCATCAGAGTGATGATGAGCTAAAGGGAATTATAAGCTATTTATAAATTTCTCTTTACTACCTAGAAATATTACTTTGGATTTTATGACTCTAAAAGAATAGGATTCCTTTTTAGGATTTGTATAGTGGCAAGCTTAAATTTTCTAACATACCTAGGAGTTCATGCATCTATTACACTAATTTTAACAAACTGCTTATGCCTTTATTATGAATTTAAGTAAAGATATACTACCTGGACAACACCTAGACCACGATTATGCATAAGTGGTATTTCTTTAATGTGCCCTGTATCTCATTGATGACAGCCGATTTCCTTCATTATGTTCCACCTGTAAGGTTTGGATTGATAAGAGAGAGATTTTTATGAACGCCAAATTTCAAGGGGAGAAAAAGTCTAAAGTTTAGTATATGGCTTTTAACATTTTTTTTTTTTTTAAGATTTTGTTTATTTATTTGACAGGCAGAGATCACAAGTAGGCAGAGAGGTAGGCAGAGAGAGAAAGGGAAGCAGGCTCCCTGCAGAGCATAGAGCCGGATGCAGGGCTCATTCCCAGGACCCTGAGATCATGACCTGAGCGAAAGGCAGAGGCTTTAACCCACTGAGCCACCCAGGTGCCCCTGCTTTTAACATTTTTAACTGATAAATTGCTTTGGACGTTGCCTCAGAGAATGGAAAAGAAAATGTGGTGATAAAACAGAACAGAAAAAATAGTAAATTGTTGTAAACTAGTATAAGGACAGAAAATAAAAAATAAGATACCCCAAGCTATGAACTAGTTATCTTCATCATACAGCCTTGTCCTCCCTGAAGGAATATATCAGCTTCTTTGGTTCATGTGTTTAATATTCACTATAAGTTGTTAATGATGGTGGCCCTCTTAGTCACAATATGATCCTTAACTGTCTTTGGCAATTAAAGAAAAATAAAACCATACTCAAGTACCATCAAGTACCAGTTGTTGATTCATTCTTTAATGCCTGAAAAATGACCCTGTGTTTTTGTTTTGTTCTTTGGAGAGAGTGAGAGAGAGCTCTCATGTATGTGTGCCTGTGTGGAATTGGGGTTGGGGCAGGCAGAGGGAGAGGGAGAGAACAAATTCCCTGGGCTAAATGTGGAGCCCATCGCTGGGCTCAATCTCACCCCCACTGAGATCATGATCTGAGCTGAAATCAAGAGTCAGACACTTAATGACTAAGCTGCCCAGGCTCCCCCGTGACCTTAAGTTTAAGGTTAATGGTGTGTAACTTTTTCAGATTTGTAACAGTATCTTTTTTGAGACAATGCCTCCAACAGGCAGTGTAGAGCACATAATGATTTCTTAATGTTTGTTGCATCCTGACCTAATCTAATTTGTTCATTTTTCCATCATTAGGTTCTTTTTGTAGACATTGGTAGTTTCCAAGACTCAGAGGAAGAGGACTATCTTAGTTCTCTCTCATAACCTGGTTACGGGGTATTGCGTGACAAGGGCAGTGTTAGGCTGACGTTCCCCAGATGAACAAAAATTTAGTAGCTGTCGGTTGTATGCACATAGGTGCACACACGTGCAGATAGTACACACGCAGCTATACCTCTGTTCTTTCCTCTCAGTGGAGTCCCAGATGTTAAAACTTTAAGGAACTGTGATGGAACTCTGTAAGAAAGCTTCCCTGGAGACAGATACCATCACATGCTAGCTGCAGAATTCAGCTATCCTTCCAACGGGAGTCAGGGGAAAAAAAAAAAACCTCTCATTGCACAAATGAGTGGAATCCTAAGCCTGGAATGCAGTCAGAGTGTCTGTAGGTGTAGGGCTTGCTGGATTCTTATACCCTATTCATGAAAGGGCGTTTGTGGCTGGATATATTTTTAGTGAATCCACCTATACCCTGAATACCACTGTTTTTACTGTGAAGCATTCTTCTAACATTAAGAAGCCACCTGGTATTTTGCATCATGAAGCTAGCTGAAGCACTTGAGGTAGCCATTTCTGCTCCATTTGATGAAAAGTTTAGCAAAGTCTTGATTAAAACCTTAGAAATATTACCCAATCACACCAAAGGGTAGAATAAAATTCAGTCGTACAGTTTATGATTTAAGTATTCTAAAGTAAATTTTAGAAAATGTAACGCTTTGCTCCTTTTGACACTTGTCAGAACCATTAAAACCTATGAATATAGTTGGCTTCAGGTAGACACTGATAAAATTAATTATGTTTATTGAAAGTTCTTTTTTTTAATTGTTTATTATTGCAACAAGCCTAGCAATATTCAGATCAATGTTTTACATATTCAGACCCACATTTCCTTTAATAAGTAATGCAGAAAATTTAATTTCTGAGTTGTCTTTGGGAGACCGAGGGAGGAAATGGTATTTCAAGTTTATTGACATTCTACATTTAATATGTGGAGTATATTCTTTTGTGGACATATGTATGATATTCATTTATTCAGAAAAAATTAGCAAGTATCTCCTATATTTTAGGCAGGCACAATAAAGGTAAATAGGATCTGGATCCTGCCTCAGGAAGTGGACAGTCTCTTATAAATACATGTACAAGGCAGGTGCAAACACAACCCTTAAGCCCTTATTTTATGTTATAATTGGTGTGTGTTCATTAAAAGCATTTGATTAATAGAGGAAAGGGGAAAACTCCATTAAAATCGTCTAAAACTTAGGTGTATTTTTAAAATCAGTTTTCTGTTTTTTAAAAATGTGATTGCTAGTTGTAATCAAATTTATATATAATTCATTATTTTTCTTTAAAAAATTCCAAATTTCTTGCTATGGTTGACTTTATCATTGATTTCTAGACTCATTGAAACCTGTTTTCACATGTGTTTGTGTTATTGGTCTATTAATAAGGAATAAAAGAAGAGCTTTTAATTTATCTGAAAGTACTCCCATCTCCTTCTTGAATTTTTTTTTTTTTTTCTTGATAACGGAGCCAAGTTGAAAGATATAAGGAATAAAGAGGAAGTAAGTAGAGGGAATAGTATTTAATGACAGGAAAAAAAGTAGAGAATGAGAAAAGAAAGTCTACAAATTGAGCTTTGATCTAATTGCCAGTTGGATATCAATAGCTGTATTTGTTAAAAGCTGTTGACAATTTTCTGTAATTATAGGCATTGTGAAGTCGGGCTGGGAGGTGGAAAAAGAAAAAGGATCTAAGAGGAATCTTTCTTTAACTTAAGAACTCATTTCCTGAAGTTAATTTTTGGTTATAGTTCAAAAATCTCTTATAGTCTCTTTCTCCCATGTATTGCAGTTCTTAAATTTTAGGAAGTTTGTTGTTTGATAATTTCAGATGAGAATACAATCCATGAATGCCTTCATTCAGATTAGAAGTGATGGGACCTTCTTGGTTGAGACAATTTTGAATGGTAAAGTTTTAGATTATCCAGTTATAGCTATTTTTTTTCCCCTGAAAATAATGTTCCATTTGTATATTTAAACCAATTTTTGTAGGAAGTCTTTAAGATCTGGTGGAATTAATCAGCAGGAAATTTTCCATAGTTGCTTCATACATTTATTATTTGATTATTTTGATGTGTTATATTATAGTTTTATTTTGATAGTTAATAAATATCTTTAAATCTCGAAAATTATTTTTCCCCAAATTGTTGTAGTTATAATAATTAAGAACAGTTTCCATTGTTTCTAGACTGAGGTCCATTCCATTTAAGTTCAATTCAACATTTTATTCGTAAGACTTTGGGGCATTTTATGTTTCAGTTGCCCTGTATTTAAATGGATGTTATTATTATGATATTATTATATCTATATCATGAAGATGTAAGAATTAAACAAGTTGTTCTTATGGAAAAGCAATTTATGGCATTTAGAAATTGCTCAATAAAGGTTAAAGGCTGATAGCTATTATTGATATTTCAGTTATTGTTGATGATGACTCATAAAGCAGTTTCTTCCACGTGTGAGTTTTGTTTAAAATTACACACACACACATACACACACACACACAGATTTTCATAGTCTAATAAGTTTATGAAACCCTGGATCAGGTGAAGTAAATTTCTCTGCCTTTATATGTTAGCATGCATTGAAGAATTTTCAAAGCTGTATATAGTAGTGTGTATAGCCTATCCCTGGTTTATTGATGACACAACCTTTCATTCACTGAGCTTGATAAACATTGGTATAGCTCACAGTGGAGATCAGGAGACTCTTCAAGTAGGGCACTTCTCAATTGGGCGGGACTGTGCTGAGCACTGTAGGTCATTTATGGTCTATGGTTCCTGCATTCTTGCATACTAAATGCCAGTAACAGCCCCAGACATCAAGACAACCCGCATTGTACCCCTATAATCCAGACATCAGCTGTAGGGAAAGATACCACTCTAATTTGGATCCAGTAGTTTGGGGGAACGCAAACAGGTTTTGCTTTCTTATTAACTAGTCATTTGGAGTCCTGTAGGCATAAAGCTGGTGGAGTGTTTTTGTAAGCAAAACTCCATTAAAAGGTTTAAGAAGTGGTTAAACAGATTTATGTATACATGTAAAAATTCATTGAGCTGTACACCTAAATTTTGTGTATTTCAGTACATCCAGGTTATTCCTCAATTAAAAAAAAAATGTCTGGATGACCATCAATGGTATATATAATCTGTGTTGTGAGAAATGATTGAGAATTTTACTTATATGTTGGGATGTGAGATCATTTTCTCCATCCCTGCAGTCAAATGATCTTGAATTTTGATGTTTTCTTTTTCTTTCTTTCACTCCATTATGAAGGAATTCAAATTAGATGTCATTGCAGTGTGCTACTTAGTAAGAATTTAGGATGCATAGGTAAAAGAAGGTAGAACAAACAAACAAAAATATTGATTATATCCAGTTATATTCCTGTCAGAGTTCAACCACATTATATTGTGCTATTTAGTTAAATAAATGGTATTATTAATAATATCAATTTATCCAATATAATTATTAATTAAAGCTGACATTTTTCCAATAAAATCAATTTGCTTATAATACAAATCTACATTTCTTTTATCTTCTGCAGGGAGGATGAATTAACACTCTAAGCAATTCTTTTGTCTTGTCACTTCAGTGACATGAAACAGAGTTTTAATGGATATGGCTGTAATGTACAATATTTCCTTTGTTTTCAGAGCGGAAAAGCCATTAACAGTTATTTCAGGATTACTGTGTTTATGACACTTGTAAATTGATTTGTGGTATTAGCTAAGAAGATGATTGAACAAAAGCCTTTGAATTTCTTTGTGTTTATCCTTTCCCAGTTTCAAGGTGATGAGTGATTCAGATCACACTTCGGGCTTATGGAAATGTGCTGGACTTCCTCCCCATAAGACCTAATTCCTGAATCAAGGGAATAGTTTACCCTAGCCTGACACTTGCATGAAAAGGAGTTTTATAAAGGGACAGCCGAGGTCAGAGGGAAGTGAAGGTGACATCTATCCCATCATGAAAATGTCAAATGGCCTGATATAAGACACTTGCTTGTTGCAGCTCAGTGATTCTTAAGTCCTTTTAGTGTGAAGAGAAAATAAAATTTAAACAATTCCAAGTTATAGCACTGTCCCAGACTATTACACAAATCCATTGAGTTATTTTTAAAAGTACAATTTGGATGTCAGTGTCATAATATATCCCTTCCTGCTGACTATAATAAAAGTTGCTGATCTATTTCAAGCTTCCCGAGTAGAAAAATGTTGTTTAATGGTTTAGCATGCATGAAGTTAATTCTGATCTCTAGAATTCATAGTGGCTGAAACAACTTAATGCTGTTTCTTAGTGAACAGGAATGTCAACACAGCATTTTTGGGGGGAGCTGTTTACATTCTGAGCCTTCTTTAGAAATGGCAGATGGACTGTCGCTGACATGACTACTTTGTGTAAGCTGCTGCCATAGAAAAGAGAGTTTTTAAAATAGTGATCCTATGAGTTATTTTTTTTTTTTCTTTAGACTTGCCTTGTTATATTTTCTCTTGAGAAATTTGACTTGAACATGTTTGTGAATAAGTATTGATGGAAGATGCCAATGGTGTGAAAAATATCACCAAGATGAAATTTACTCTCCCAAACTGTCTACTTTTCTAAGCTGCTTTTGGTCCATTCACTGCACTATCAGATTTTATTCTTTTTACAGTAAAGTAGAAATCTCCTTATTTTGGAATTCAGAAGTATAAGTTTGTGGCATATTATTTGCTTAAAGAAAAAAAAAAAAAGATTTACAATACAATGGGACCATTAGAAAACCATAGTGTCAAAGGTTTTGAGTAAACATGACACCATTACTGTCAAGTATAAAAACAAGTGGTTATTAGGAATGATTATTATTCAGAATATATTAACAATATTTAGAGACCTTTACACTTACTTTAAAATAATTTGTTTCTGTTAAAGTTTAGAGGCATGGCATATATACATAAATATAAATAATAGTCCAAAATGACTGTGTACTCTTACCATATTTTCTTCCTTTTTCCCCTTCTATACTTTATTAATGGAATTTAGCAGAATCTACTGGAAACAGTCTATAAAATGAGTGAATTGAGAATCAAAGCATGACATCGAGAGGTTGTACTAATAGCTACCCAGATTTAAGTACTTACTATAAGTTGGGCTTACTGTAAGTTCCTTTGGACCATGAGATTCCAAACACATAAAGCAATAAGGAACAAATACTGTGTTTAATTATGGACTTGTGCTAGACATGCAGAACACATACACAGAACACAGAACACATTCAGAGGGACCTCAACTTTTCTGAATGTAGTTCAGACAGAAGGGATCTGATAGCATGGTAGTCTTAAGAGAGACTTTCTGGCTATTTTCTCTTTTTATATTAAAAATATGCCAGTAAGGGTTGGTTACCATTTGCTAAAGGAATTTCCTTATTACACTGGAATATTTCAGGCTTCTTTCTGATTTGAACAGACTGAATAGCTTCATTATAAATGTCTTTATTATAGAAATGTTAAAACATACCAGAAAATAGAGACCGTAATATAAAGAACCTCCGTATATATCCATTACGCAGCTTCTGTAATTATCAGCTTGGTAGGGATTCTTGTATCCTTTTGTCCCCATATCACTTAGCTGTGCCTGCATTGCAAACCATGCTGAAGCAGACTGGTTTAACACAAGAAACATTGACTGTTGTTTCTAAGTCTGCTGGGTCTTCGTGTGCATAGAGAAGGAGAAATACCTTTTTTCCTTCTACGCTTCTAGGTTCTTGGCTGGGTCTCTATAGCAAAAGACAGAATAACAAGGAGAAGCATACAAACGTATGTAATGTAAGTTTTATGTGACATAGAAGTCTTCAGAAGGAAATGAGGACCTGAAGAAGCATTTTATGCTAGACTTTTATAAAGAGCAGAAAGTTGTGGAAAATGTGATAGAACAAAAGGAATCTGGGCCAGATGTAGTCAGCTGTGGAAACCATAGCAAGACCTGCTCATTCAAACTCATTTCAGTGTCCCTCCATCTTCAGAGATAAGAATGCTCCTTTTCCTCCAAGTATGGGGAGCACATCACCTAGAAGGGTAGAAGGAAGGGACGTATCTCTCATACGAGGGTTTTAGACCTATTGCAGGGGGAGGTCAGAGACGTTCTTGCACTTTCCATTTCTGAATTTCTTCAGCTTAAAATATCCCATATGCCAAAGCACTGTGTTTGGGGGTGGCATATCCTGAGACTTGTCAGACGGTTCTGCTGATCTTAACCAGTCTAGATTGACACCGACCGGGCTGGCTATTGTAGCTGTGTTCAGCTGGTACCACATCTGGGACTGGCTCGTCTAGGTTGGGTCACCCATTTGGTGGCCGCCTGCCTGTTGGCCAGGATTACAGAGGGTAATGGAGTAATGTCTCTCCTCTTTCAATAGACTTGCTGAGTGCAGACCGAGTAGGGCTCTAGAAAGAGACAGAGATACTGAGAGCAAGAGTGTGCAATTCTTCTTGAGGCCTATGCTCAGAGCTCATTCCATTGATTGAAGACCAGCCAGATTCAAGAAGTCAGGAAATAGCTTCTTGGTGGGAGAACCTGTAAAGTTAGATGCAATCCCTTGGAGACAAGAGGGGAGAAGAACTGAGGACTTTTTGTCATCGGTCTACCATATACCCGACCTTAAAAGAAATTTTTTTTAGAGTATTTTAAATCAATACAGTTTCACCACTAAATACTTTAGTGAACAGGCTTTTATTTTTTTAAGTTGTTGGATTTTGTAACTATAGTATAAGCCATATAAATTAACCATACTCTTTGGATCAAAAAATTATTACTGGAGGCTATATCCTACTTATGTTTCGGTAATGACAAAATTATCATCACTGTCACTACGAGTAGCATATTTCATTTCTTATTCTGTGCTAAGCATACATTACCTCAGTTAGCCCTTCTAAGTGTGCTGAAGGGCTGAAACTCTTCTATTCATTTGTAGAGATGAGCAAGAGAGGTTAGATAAACTGCCCAAGTCCACATGGTAGTAAGTGATGGCTTTGAACCTATGCTATTCTAACTCTATTTTTCATGTTCTTATGCACTCTATATCACTGTTTCCTGTTAGCTGACCCGTGGACTCTAGTATCTTTGCATGTACTTGGAATGGATAGGCAGAATGGACAGAGGATAAGCCAACTCTCTTTTCTATTTCTAAAAGCAGAAGATGAATTTAAGTTAAGGGAGTAAGTTGTTTCTAGATTTACCACGGTGCAGCTTTTAAAAAAAAAACATCGGGGTGTGGGGTACTCACTGGTGGCTCAGTCAGTTAAGTGTCTCCCTTTAGCTCAGGTCATGATACCAGGGTCCTGGGATCGAGCCCCACATCAGGCTCCCTCTGCTGCTCCCCTTGCTTGTGCTTTCTCCCTCTCTCTCTGTCAAATAAATAAACAAAATCTTTTTAAAAAAAGATTTTATTTTTTAATTGACAGACAGAGATCACAAGTAGGCAGAGACGCAGGCAGAGAGAGATTGGGGAAACAGGCTCCCTGCTGAGCAGAGAGCCGGATATGGATGCGGGGCTCAATCCCAGGACCCTGAGATCATGACGTGAGCTGAAGGCAGAGGCTTTAACCCACTGAGCCACCCAGTGGTTTTTCACCCAATAAATGAAATCTTTAAAAAAATATACAATAAGAACATCGGAGGGATCTGTGAGGTCATTTTATAATATTAGTGATTATATATGTTAGAAGCTATTATTTGGGAGAAACAAAGAGCTTTATTTTCTTATTGTTGTATTAGAACTAGGTCTGTGCATGTCCATGTTTCTGTTCTGTCTCAGAACCATTGTGTTCTTAATCCTTATCACATTATCATGCTGGACAAGCTAAGGCAGTCGGGAAGGGTCAATTGTATATGACATCTGTTTTCTTTTGAGTTAGATGTCAGAGATGGTTTTCTCCTTTCTGAGGATGAGCTGGGATAGAAGGAAGATTAAATCCATGAAAATTCATTGATTCTTTTTTGGATCTGAGTTAATGTCATTAACATAAGCAATCAGACATCAGCTTTATGTGACTAAGCCTCAAAATATTTTAGTGTTACTTTGTTCTTGTCTTACTGTCGTTTCCATCCTAAGTTCCAATAATTGCTTTTATCTTTGAGGTCTGGTATATGGTATTAAATTCATTTTCTTTGAAGAAAGATAAATGGGAATATAATTTTATTGCTATCTTACTGTTGCAAAACATAATTACTAAACAGTATGCCCTTTTGCATTCTGACAATGAAATTATGACTGACATTCTCTTTTTAATATGAAAGCTATTTTGGGGCTGTCATCATCACCTAATGGAGTCTTACTTGCAAGGAGTCACATTTTAACTTCCAATGACTTTTATGTAACAGCCTCTTAACATATAAGTCTCAGGTAAATTGACGCTAATCCCTGCAAGAGAATAGGTCAGATGTAGAATTAACCATTCCATATTCTGGAAACTGTTGGTGTTGTCAGTATTATGTCCTTTAATTTATAGCCTTATTTTAAACCAGGGGTTCAATGTGGCATCCTTTTATGGGAGAGAATTTCTCTCATCAAGACCATTTAGTTAAAACCATTAAAATTCCAAAGTCAGATCATCGCTATTAAACAATTAGTGTCTGCAATCTATTTTACTATGGCAATTAGAGACCATTGGGCTCACTAGCCTAAATCAGGAGATTAATTGAAATTGAGTCTGTGGTCAGTTAGTGGGCTATCTAGTGTTTTTATTTTCTATGACACTATAGCTTGATGTATGAATCTGGAAATATTGTTTCCTAAAACTATCATGGTTTTGAAAGGCCTTTTCCTAACAAATAGAAGATAGGATCATTAAACAAATAACATGAAATGTCCTTAAAAAAAATCAGCACTGAATATTAATGGGATGGAATATTAAGTAATAGATTATAGGTAAAGAGTGACATGCAACTATAAATAATGAATTGAGAGGACTATTATCAAAGTGTTCAAGAAGAGAGAAGGGGGGGCCTGGGTGGCCCAGTCGATTAAGAGTCTGCTTTGAGCTCAGCTCATGATCTCAGGGTTCTGGGATTAAGGCCCTCATTGGCCTCCCTACTCAGCTTCTCTCCTCCCTACTCTGCTTCTCCATCTGACCCTGTGCCCCTCTCCCCCTGATATGTTTTCTTTCTCTCTAATAAATATTTTTTTTTAAAGGAAAGAAAATGAAAATTCAGAGGATAAGATATTTATATTTTCTTTCAATTTTTCACCTTAGAAATCTCTGTATGGCTCAGTATCTCCCAACTTTGTATAAATGTGCAGAATTCAGGTTTTGTAGTTAAGCAACATTCTGATTTTTATAAATTTTCCACATTTGATTAGCATAATTCTTTTTTTTTTTTTTTTAGAATAATTCATTTTATCAAGAAAGTAGGTGTCAGTCAGCAGTGGTACATTTGAAAATATTTTTAATTACCATTGTAAGTTATTTTTCATTTGAGGAAATTTTCTGAACCACATAATGATAATTTTTTTCCCAATTCCTGTTTCTACTGATGAGTCAGTTGAGATCAGAGAACGCAGAATAAAGCCATTACTCTAATTCAACATTTTTTTTTTTTTTGAGGGGGTGGGTGGATGAGATGGGAATATTTTCCTTTATGATCCATATACAACTTTTCTCAAATTAAAATGTAAATGGGATTTTTGTCTCTGCATTCTCCAAGTTAAAAATAAAACAGCAGAATAGCAGCCTTAGTTACTATTTTAAATATAAAGTATTTTATATGTATATGAAAGATGCCAGTGCATAATCTCTTCAGATAAAAGTTGAGGTGACACAAAGGAAACAAAAAGCCTCAATACTTGGAATGAAAAATAAATTTGAGAGAGTCCTAGATGGCAAAGGAGTAGGAGACCTTTGCATCTGGTCCCAGAAATTCAGCTGCATAGGTATCAGAGCATTTGGAACACTTGTGAACTCCACTGGAGATCTAAGAAAAGAATAGCTGCAACTCTGCAAATAGAAAAGACACCACTTTCTGCAAGGTAGGAGGTGAGGAGAAGTGAATCTGAGGCAATATATGGGAAGATAAACTGCAGGGGAAAGGTAACCTCCATAAACTGGCTACTGGAAAGTGATATAACAACGGAGCACAAAATCAGAACGTTTAGAAGTCTGCTCTGGTGAGGAACGTCCCTGCATGAAAGGCGCTCAGGCAGTGAAGCAGGGGCAGAACCCTAGATGGGTCAGTGTGGTCTCAGAATCCTAGGAAGACTGGGGGTGCTTGAGTGTGGCAGAGTTTCCAGGCATTGGAGTGGGGAAGCCAGCTGCTATCAGTGGGCCCAGGAGTGGGCTCTCAGTTTGGGGTTGCCATAAACAGCCAACCCTGGCATGGGCAGGCAACTGCTGTCTGAGCATGGGCCTAGCAAGCAGCAGAAACAGTGAGACTCACCTTCTTCGTCCCCCTGGATGAGGGGCATGGGTGTGTGGTGCAGGAGTCTGCAGGGTTTGGAGATTCAAAAGGGGGTCCCGTTCCTGAGATACAAACGCTCAGTCACAGGCTGGGTGAGCACGGAGTACGGATGGAGACCAGGGAGATAGGAATGATTGACTGCTTTTCCCTGAGGGCACACTGAGGAGTGGGACCCCGAGCTTTTGGCTCTGTGGCTGAAGATTGGAAGACCGCCATTTTCATTCTCATCCTCTAAAGCCGCAAAAGCCACATAGAATAATCTTAGCTTGGCCCCACTGGCAGGGGTGGTGCAATTCAGCCTGGAGCAAAGACACTAGAATCAAGGCAACAGGCCCCTCCCCAAAAAGGTGCAAGAACATCCAGCCAAGACCAAGTTTACTGATCACTGACAACTGACTCCAAAGCTAGAGGAATATAGCATATAGAATTTATGGGGGTTTCCCCCCATGATTCTTTAGTCTTCCAATTTTATTTTTTTTCTCTTTCCTTTTTCATTCAGTTTCTTATTTATCAACTCTTTTTTAAAAATCTTTTTTTTAATTTTCATATTTGCAGTTATGTTTATTCTTTCATTGTACTTAATTTTGTTTTTGTAAACGTATACATTTTTCTTTCTTTAAGATTTTGGGATGCAGTTTCTTCTAACAAACACAATACACCCAGAATCTAGTGTATGGCTCTGTTCCCTTTGCCTGCCTGATCATTCAGGGTGCTAAATGAGAAAAATAGGCAGCCAAGA
This sequence comes from Martes martes, assembly GCF_963455335.1. NCBI lineage: Eukaryota > Metazoa > Chordata > Mammalia > Carnivora > Mustelidae > Martes > Martes martes. The sequence goes on along the minus strand of NC_137888.1, from coordinate 175,479,369 downwards.
ATACTTTATCCAGCTAGGATGTTATTCAAAATAGAAGGAGAGATAAAAAGCTTCCAAGACAAACAGAAATGAAAAGAATTTGTGATCACCAGACTAGCCCCACAAGAAATATTAAAAGGGATTATTTAAGTAAAGAAAGAGCCCAAAAGTAACAGAGACCAGAAAGGAGCAGAGACAATACACAGAAGCAGTGACTGTACAGGTAATACAATGTCACTAAATTCATATCTTTCAATAGGTACTCTAAATGTAAATGGGCTAAATGCCCCAATCAAAAGACACAGAGTATCAGATTGGGTAAAAAAGCAAGACCCATTGATAGGCTGTCTGCAAGAGACTCATTTTTATATGCAAAAACATCTTGAGATTTAAAGTGAGGGGATGGCTGGAGTGCCTGGGTGGCTCAGTGGGTTAAAGCCTCTGCCTTTGGCTGGGGTCGTGATCCCAGGGTGCTGGGATCGAACCCCGCGTCGGGCTCTCTGCTCAGCGGGGAGCCTGCTTCCTCCTCTCTCTCTGCCTGCCTCTCTGCCTACTTGTGATCTCTTAAAAAAAAAAAAAAAAGATTTTATTTATTTATTTGACAGAGATCACAAGTAGGCAGAGAGGCAGGCAGAGAGAGAGGAAGGGAAGCAGGCTCCCTGCTGAGCAGAGAGCCCAACTCGGGGTTCAATCCCAGCACCCTGGGATCACGACCCCAGCCGAAGGCAGAGGCTTTAACCCACTGAGCCACCCAGGTGCCACCAAATAAATAAAATCTTTTTAAAAAATAAAATAAAGTGAGGGGATGGAAAACCATTTATCATGCTAGTGGACATCAAAAGATGGCTGGGGTGGCAATCCTTATACCAGAAAAAATAGATTTTAAACCAAAGACTGTAGTAAGAGATTATGGACAGATACTATATCATAATTAAAGGGTCTGTCCAACAAGAGATCTAAGAATTGTAAATATTTATGCCCCTAACATGGCAGCAGCCAATTAATAACAGAATTAAAGAAATACATCAATAATACAATAATAATAGGGGACTTTAATACCCCCCTCACTGCAATAAACAGATCATCTGAGCAGAAGATCAACAAGGAAACAAGGGCTTTGAATGACACATTGGACCAGATGGACTTCACAGATATATTCAGAACATTCCATCCTAGAGCAACAGGATTCACATTCTTCTTGAGTGCACATGGAACATTCTCCAGAACAGATCACACACTAGGTCACAAATCAGGTCTCAACTGGTACCAAAAGATTAGGATCATTCCCTGAATATTTTCAGACCACAATGCTTTGAAACTTGAACTCAGTCACAGGACGAAAGTTGAAAATAACTCAAAAACATGGAGGCTAGGGGAGCCTGGGTGGTTCAGTGGGTTAAAGCCTCTGCCTTCGGCTCAGGTCATGATCTCAGGGTCCTGGGATCGAGCCCCACATCAGGCTCTCTGCTCAGCGGGGAGCCTGCTTCCTCCTCTCTCTCTGCCTGCTTCTCTGCCTGCTTGTGGTCTTTGTCTGTCAAATAAATAAATAAAATTAAAAAAAAAAAAAACAAAACATGGAGGCTAAAGAGCATCCTACTAAAGAATGAAAGGGTCAACCAGGAAATTAAAGAGTTAAAAAAAATTCATGGAAACAAGTGAAAATGAAAACAAAACCTTTGGGATGCAATAAAGGGGGTCCTAAGAGGGAAGTATAGAGCAATACAAGCCTTCTTCAAGAAACAAGAAAGGCCTCAGATACACAATCTAACCGTATACCTAAAGGAGCTGGAGAAAGAATAGCCAAAAAAAGGCTAAACTCAGCAAAAGAGAAATAATAAAGATTAAAGCAGAAATCGACGAGATAGAAACAAACAAAAAAACAAAAACCAATAGAACAGATCAATGAAACTAGGAGCTGATTCTTTGAAAGAATTAATAAGACTGATAAACCCCTGGCCAGACTTATCAAAAAGAAAAGAGAAAGGACCCAAATAAATAAGATTCTGAAAGAGCAAGGCAAATATATGCCAACAAATTACACAACCTGGAAGAAATGGATGCACTTCTAGAGACATATAAACTACCAAAACGGAATCAGGAAGAAATAGAAGACCTGAACAGACCCATAAAAAGAGCAAGGAAATTGAAGCAATAATCACAAATCCTCAACAAACCAGAGTCTAGGGCTGGATAGCTTCCCAGAGGTTTTCTACGAAACATTTAAAGAAGAATTAATACCTGTTCTTTTGAAGCTGTTTCACAAAATAGAAATGGAAGGAAAACTTCCAAACTCTTTCTCCAAAGCCAGCATTACCTTGATCCCAAAACCAAACACCCCACCCAAAAGGTGAATTACAGACCAGTGTTCCTGATGGACAGTTGCAAAAATTCTCACCAAAACACTAGTGGATAGTATCAAAACAGTACATTAAGAGGATTATCCACCATGACCAAGTGGGATTTATCCCTGAGCTGCAAGGATGGATCAACATCTCCAAATCCATCAATGTGATACATGACAGAAATAAAGGATAAGAACCCTATGATCCTCTCAATTGATGCAGAAAAAAGTATTTGACAAAGTACAGCATCCTTTCTTGATTAAAACTCTTCCCAGTTTAAGGATAGAGGGAACATACCTCAATATCATAAAAGCCTTATATGAAAAACTCACAGTGAATATCATTCTCAATGGGGAAAAACTGAGAGCTTCTCCTCCAAGGCCAGAACACAGTAGGCATGTCCACAGTCACCACTGCTGTTCAACATAGTACTAGAAATCCTAGCCTCAGCGATCTGAAAACAAAAACAAAAACAAAAACAAATAAATAAATAAACGACATCTGAATCGGCAAAGAAGAAGTCAAACTCTTTTTGCAGGTGACATGATACCCTGTGTGGAAAACCCAAAGACTCCACCCAAAAATTGCTAGAACCTGTATAGGAATTCAGCAAAGTAGCAAGATACAAAGTCAATGCACAGAAATCAGTTGCATTTCTATACACTAACAAAGAGACAGAAGAAAGAGAAATTAAGGAGTCAATCCCATTTATAATTGCACCCCAAACCATAAGATACCTAGGAATAAAATAAACTGAAGAGGCAAAAGATCTATACTCAGAAAACTATAGAATATTCATGAGAAAAATTGAGGATCACACAGAGAAATGGAAAAACATTCCATGCTCATGGATTGGAAGAATAAATATTGTGAAAATGTCTATGCTACCTAGAGTAATATACATATTCAGTGCAATCTGTATCAAAATACCATCGATTTTTTTCACAGAATGGTAACAAATCATCGTAAAATTTGTACAAAATCAGAAAAGACCTCAAATAGCCAAAGGAATGCTGAAAAAGAAAGCCAAAGCTCGTGGCATCACAATTTTGAACTTCAAGCTCTATTACAAAGCTGTAATTATCAAGACGATATGGTACTGGCACAAAAACAGACATATAGATCAATGAAACAGAATAGAAAGTCCAGAAATAGACCCTCAACTCTGTAGTCAACTAATCTTTGACAAAGCAGGAAGGAATGTCCAATGGAAAAAGTCTCTTCAACAAATGGTGTTTGGAAAATTGGACAGCCACATGCAAAAGAATGAAACTGGACCATTTCCTTACATCATACACAAAAACAGACTCAAAATGGATGACAGACCTAAATGTGAGACAGGAATCCATTAAAATCCTTGAGGAGAACACAGGCAGCAACCTTTGTGGCAGCCGCAGCATTCTAACTAGACAGACACATCTCCAAAGGCAAGGGGATAAAAAAAGCAAAAAAGGAACTTTTGGGACTTCAGCAAGATAAAACACTTTTGCACAGCAAAAGAAACAGTTGACAAAACCAAAAGACAACTGACAGAATGGGAGAAGGTATTTGTAAATGTCTCATCAGATAAAAGGCTAGTATCTAAAATCTATAAAGAACTTATCAAACTCAACACCCAAAGAGCAAATAATTCAATCAAGAAAGGGCAGAAGTCATGAACAGACATTTCTCCAAAGAAGACATCCAAATGGCCAACAGAAACATGAAAAAATGCTCCATATCACTCACCATCAGGGAAATACAAATCAAAACCACAATGAGATATCACCTCACACCAGTCAGAATGGCTAAAATTAACAAGACAGGAAATGACAGATGTTGACGAGGATGCAATGAAGGGGGACCCTCTTACACTGTTGGTGGGAATGCAAGCTGGTGCAGCCGCTCTGGAAAATAGTATGGAGTTTCTTCAAAAAGTTGAAAATAGAGCTACCCTATGACCCAGAAACTGCACTACTGGGTATTTGCCCTAGAGATACAAATGTAGTATTCACCTGAAGAATTCATCTGAAGGGGCACTTGTAACCAATGTTTATAGCAGCAATGTCCACAATAGCCTTATTATGAAAAGAGTCCAGATGTCCGTTGAAAGCTGAATGGATAAAGAATATATGGTAGCAATACACAATGGAATATTACTCAGTCATCAAAAAATTAAATCTTGCCATTTGCAACAACAGGGCTGGAAATAGAGGGTGTTATGCTAAGTGCAATAAGTCAGAGAAAGATAATAATCATATGATCTCACTGATATGTGGAATATAAGAAACAAAACAGGATCATAGGGGAAAAGAGGAAAAACATGATGAAATCAGAGAGGGAGACAAAGATATTCTTAATCATAGGAAACAAACTGAGGCTTACTGGAGGGTGTGGGGTGGGGGAATGATGTAACTGGGTGATGGACATTAAGGAGGGCACATGATGTAATGAGCACTGGGTATTGTATAAGACTTATGAAAAACTGACCTCTGCCTCTGAAACGTAATATATTACATGTTAATTAATTGAATTTAAATTAAAAAATGTATAAAGTTGATGGGTTATCTGACTCTATATTCATTAATTTTTTGTACCAGTTGTAATTGAATAGAGTAATTGGTTTTTATGGAAAAAGAAAATTAGGCACCTGAAAAACTATCACATTTTAAGCAAATTTATTTTAAATATATGTTATAAACAATGTTTAGATGTCTATTATCACAGTGTTTCATAATAAAATTGAAATGATCTGAGAACATTAAGGAAAATTGACATTTTTTATTTCTGCACAATATGGAGTGAATGAACATTCTGCTTAAGTGCAAAGTAACTGAGGATAATTATTTTCTGCTTCAACAAAACCCAAATTTATAAATGTTAGAGTGGCTGATCCTTATCCATTTGTCTTTCATGTCTTCCACTCTTGTATCTTGCTGCTCACTTTCTATTAGTGTCATAACTTTGGACATGAAAAGTTACTTTGTCAAAAAAATCAACAGTTAGGGGTGCCTGAGTGGCTCAGTGGGTTAAGCCTCTACCTTCGTCTCAGGTCATGATCCCAGGGTTCTGGGATTGAGCCCCCGCATCGGGGCTTTCTGCTAAGCAGGGAGCCTGCTTCCCCCACCCCCTCTCTGCCTGCCTCTCTGCCTACTTGTGATCTATCAAATAAATAAATAAACTCTTAAAAAAAAATCAACAGTTAGATTTGTGATGCTTCATAAATGACTCAACTGGGGCTAGTTGCCCAATCCAAAGAATTGTTTGAAAAAGAGCTACATTTTGAATGAAATGGGGTAAATGAAGTTATTCTCATAGCACTGACACCCACACCTGATAGAGTGTACTAGAGTGCCTTGATGCAAAAACTCATCTGGCCAAAAAATACAGTTCACTGGAATGGGTCATCGTTTACACTGTAGCATATATCACCTGTCCTTTAATAAAGCATATAGAAAGAATAATTATATTTATGTGGAGTTACTAGTAAAGTGTTTCATCAAGAGGAAAATTATTGCAGCAGAAACATTTGTTTAAATTTTATTGTCAGGGGTGCCTGGGTGGCTCAGTAGGTTAAGCCTCTGCCTTCAGCTCAGGTCATGATCTCAGGGTCCTGGGATGGAGCCCTCATCTTGCTCCCTGCTCAGTGGGGAGCCTGCTTCTGCCACTTCCCCTCCCCCCAGTAATCCCCCCCACCACCACCTCTGCTTGTGTTCTCTCTCAAATAAATAAAATCTGTAAAAAAAAATTAAGGGATCATTTCAGAGTCTATGAACTTAAAATATATGTCATTTTGTTTGTTTTTTGAATTCCCAGGTGAACTACATTCTTCTCAGCCTTAAACCAAAAGTAAAAGGAAACATTACGATTTTCATTCTTCTTGAGTTGCCTCCGTCCTGAAGAGCAATGGAGATGCTGTTAGGAGGAAGAGGATTAATTGTATCTCTAATTTGTCTCCTGTTAAAATTCTCTACAGCCATGGATATACCACTATCAGGTAAAATGACAGCATTCAATACCTACTTCATGGAAATTCTTACTTGCATTTTCATTTTTAAGTAGAATACTTGTAGTTTGAAGGTGTGATTTTTCTACTATATTTCTATTTATTTTCCAGCAATCTGTCATTAGAATTCATCATTCCCTTATAAAAAAATTGACTGTCTTGTCTTTGGCTGCTTTCTGTAATTATTTTACAGCTCAGGCTTTTTGGCTCTTCTTATGCAAATTTGGCACATAACAAGAAACATGACTTACAGATCAGGTGTTTTGCCACGTAAGATACTCTTCAATATTACCAATGGCTGTTATTTATATACTCCGTTAATTTATTTTAGGGAGTGTTATGATTCAGAAATTAGTGGTATTCAACCAATTATGATAAAAAGGAAGGGAATACATTTTGTATCTTTTTTTCAAAATGGTTGTATATTTAAGAATGAAAACAATGAATTAAGAAAATATTAAAGAGCCATTATTATACAACTAAAAATATAAGATGATAACAACTCTGAAAATCTAGACATTATATACTATGAATTCATATCCAGAGGTTAGTCATTGGTTTTATGGAAATACATATCTTGACATACATAAATATCTATGACATACATATCCAGAGGTTAGTCATTGGTTTTATGGAAATATATATCTTGACATACATAAAGTAATAAAAATAATACATTTACAAATAGTTTATTTAATACTGTATCAGCTGTGTAACAGAGATTTGGGGAATTTCCCTTGTGTTATTAGGACAGAGAATATAAAAGACCCTTGAGAGGTTATTTAGATATCTTTATGCATATGTATCCTGTATTATCCCTTTCTTTTTTTTTAGAGATTTTATTTATTTATTTGACAGAGAGTGCACTAGCAGGGGGAGGAGCAGGAAGGGAGAGGGAGAATCAGGGAACCCAAACCTGGGCTTCATCCCAGGACCCTCGGATATGACCTAAGCCTAAGACAGATGCCACCCACACACCCTCCTCCTGTCTTTTCCATATGTAATTTGGAGATTTATAATACAAGAGACAGTGCTCGTTTATTTGAATCTTAGCCTTGGAAATGACCTTTGCATATCATCTAAGCTCTAGACAATTAGACTTGAGCTCAACAACTTGAATAAACATGAGGAGACTTGCTAATTCTGAACTGAAACTTTTCTTCTGAAGTACTTGATCTGAAAGTGAATAGAAAAGAAAGTAAGTCTCTGACTATACAATATAATGTGTTTTTGAACCACTTTTCTGAGGACCACCTTAAATTACTTCATATAGGCGTTTCACATCATACACTTTGGGCAGCCATGCCCTTTGATTTCACCCCTAAGTGAGAATCCCTTCTCCATTGTCCTGACAGAGTCTCTCTTGGATATTCTTTCTTCTTGAGGAATTTCACCTACTTGTTCTGTAGATGTACAGATTTAAAGTTCTCTTTAAATCAAGCTGAAATCTCTTAGTCTACACACAATATATATTAGCCTAGTTGTAGACATTCAGGTCAAGAACTGGAAATTATTCATCTTCAGTATGTTTTTTTGGTTTGAGTGTGCAGTGCCAAATTGAGAGCAAAGTTCTTGGTGATCCTCGTGAGAAAGAGGTTAATAGTCTTACATTTTTCCCCAGTAGCAACAAAGATGCACTGGGATTCCTGATTCAGATTCCTGACCATGTTCCCTTAGAATATACATTTCCTTTCCTTCTTTTCTCATTTAGTTCATCAGTGGTAAAAAATTTAAAAGTTTATATTAATCCGTAACATACATTTTTTGTTCTGGATGTTGTCTCAGTTACTTAGTATTTTCATTCTGTAATGTCCTTGGACAACAATTGTTATAAAATATTAACGATGTTTTCAGAGCAACTAAATATTAACCATTCATTTCAGTGCTCCAGAGCACTCACTAGTAAATGCAACTAAGGCAGGTATCCAATGTGAATGTCAACGAGTCTGGTGTCTCTGTAATTGGCCTAATTATGGAGGAAAGGATTTACAATGTAGAATATATATTCTTATAAACACTCAAAGGTTATTAGTTCCATTCCCTGAGTAATTCGTTATTGCTGAGACTGTACAACCTTAGCAAATTTAAGGAAGAATTATGTTCTAATAAACAAGTTGTTCAAAAGTTATTAGCTGATATCTTAGGGACTGTTACTATTGTGCGTCATCCCTCATCTTTTATAACTGTAATAAAATTTAAATAATGTGAATTTGCAATAAGCTCAAGACTTCTTCTACTTAGAAGCAGTAGCAATCAGAAACAAGGTAAATGTCCATGAAGGTATGACTGTTTTTTGCATGTTGTTAAAATGTTTATGAATATCCGATGGATAAAGACTGAACTTGGGCTCATGTACCTAAACTAGTAAAACTCAATGATCAGATTCATTAAACCAAAATTTTTTTTAGAATTGGAAATAGCCTTCAGTTATTATTCTAGGCTGGCCATCAATGCTTAAAATGTGATCCATGGACCTCTCCGGGTCCATGAAGCAGTATATATATATATTTTTTCCTAAATGATTATTGCATAATGTTACAAAATTCTACATGGTGAAAAAGAAGCCATGGATGGGGCACTTAGCTGGCTTAGTGGGTGGAACATGCAACTCTTGATCTTGGGGTTGTAAGTTTGAGCCCCACATTAGGCATAGAGATTACTAAAAAAAAAACAAAAAAACAACTCTAAAAAGAAAACTCATGGGTAAAACATGTTAGTATAATAGAATATGAAAAGTTCATTGATATGATTTCAGATTCTATATTGTAGTAAATATTTAAGAAACTACCACATATTGAGTTTTGGTGTACTATTTAAGAAGCATGTCCACAATCATCGGAAAGGATGATGAAGTGTCTCATCCTTTTTCAAGTACCTATCTGTGTAGAGCTGGATTTTCTTCATATATTTAAGCAAAACAACTTTTGTGACAGATTGTATGTAGAAGTAGATGTGAGAATCCAGCTGCCTTCTGTGAAGATATTAAAGAGATTTGCGAAATGTAAAAACAATGCCACTGGTCTCATTATATTTCATGTTCTTGATAAAATAGGTAATTATTTTAACATATAAGATTATTTAAAATGGATTATTTAAAATGGATTAATAATAAAATTTTAAAAGGTTTCTCGGTTTTAATTTCTAATAAGGTAAATATTGTTAGATATAAATCAAATGAACAAATGCCCTTTGGAACTTACTCTAGTTTTTAAGAATGTAGAGAGATCCTGAGACCAAAAAGTCTGAGAACAATTTAGCCTGAATTCCTAACTTTATAAGTGAGAAAATACAGTGGTTTAGGGTCTGGCTCGGTGTAACTGGGTTTAGGGCCCTATTTGTAACTCCACTGTGGAATATACTTACCTAATCTGGCTCAGTGCATTTCTGCAAATTGCTTTTCTCAAAACATATTTGCTGAGGGGCGCCTGGGTAGCTCAGTGGGTTAAGCCGCTGCCTTCGGCTCAGGTCATGATCTCAGGGTCCTGGGATCGAGTCCCGCATCGGGCTCTCTGCTCAGCAGGGAGCCTGCTTCCCTCTCTCTCTCTCTCTGCCTGCCTCTCTGCCTACTTGTGATCTCTCTCTGTCAAATAAATAAATAAAAAAAAAATCTAAAAAAAAAAAAAACATATTTGCTGAAATCAGCTTCCTGCTGCTGAATCGCTTATACTTCCTTACGAATTCAGTGCTGTCCCTTTCCTTCCTTGAGGTTGTAAGAATGATACTAAAATGGTAATGCATCAGTTTGAAAACGGAGTGTTCACGGATGGTAGATCTCTACCTGTCCTCTGTGTCCCTCTTCGAAACCTAACCCATGTTCGTATCTTCACCATTAGTACACTTATTTTATGAACACAGTTCTCAAATACCATCCAGGTGCTTCACTTAGTGAGAAACAAAGTGACCCGCCTACTTTTTAAGTTTGTGTTGAAGGTTATTTAACTTTGAGACACTAAAAAAGTTGATTGCAAGATGGGGAGATATTTGAATATGTAGAATCCATTTAAAAATACCATTGTTTATTTTTATTACTGATTATGACTGTTAAATTCTAAGGGGAAGAAACTAACCCCAAGCCCCCAGTAATACTGAAAGGATAATTTATAAATGGGGAATGACAAATAATAAGCTTAGGGAAAAGTGTTTATTAGTAAAAGCAATAAGTAGAAATAAAAATAGAATGAGGATGTTATAATTTCCTTTGTAATAATTAGCAAAGTATTTTTATCATTTTTAGGTTGGTGTTCATTTGTGGCAAGGATGTTGGAAACTGTATACTCATGTGTTGTTTATAGATAATATCCTCTTGTGAAATGATATCATCATTTATCCAGAGTAAATACTATTTGGAAATTTATCGTAAGTCAGTAATTCAATAAAGGAAGAACTTATATGCTTGAAAAATTTAAATGCCTGTAGAAGTACATGATACCTGGAAAGAAAAAAATGAAAGAAAAATCAAATGTCCAATAATAAGAAAATTATCCAAGAAATGATCACAAAACAATGGGAATAAATAATGGAAAAGTGGTAAAATAATTATGATGTCTTAGGAAACTAAGACATTAAATTAAAAAAACAGAACTGTCAAAATGACTGAACTAAATAAAAATATATATGCATATATCAACATAGAGTAAATGTTAGTAATTTAAAAATAGAGATTTTAAAGTTGTAATGATATGGCAATTTTTATTCTGCTCTACAAATTGTTTCTTTATCTGGGTTTAAATGAACACTTTCGGCAACATGAAATGAAACGGTATCAGTGAAGTATGTTCTTTGAAATTAAATACATTTTGCATAATCCAATTAAAAATGGGCAAAAGACATGAACAGACATTTCTCCAAAGAAGACTTACAGATGACCAACAGATATATGAAAAGATATGCAGCATCATTAAACATCAACACATTAAAAACCACAATGCAATATCACCTCAGAGCTCTCAGAAACACAAGAAACAAGTGATGGATGTGGAGAAAAAGGAATCTTTATACACCGTTGGTGGGAATGCAGCCTTGTGTAGCCACTGCAGAAAACAGTATGGAAATTCCTCAAAAAAGTTAAAAATGGGATTACCATATGATCTAGCAATTCTACTATTGGGTATCTACCCAAAGAAAGCACAAACTTTAATTTGCAAAGATTATGCACCCCTGTGTTTATTGCGACATCATTTACAATAGCCAGATTATGGAAGTACCTAAAGTCTCCATTGATAGGTGAATGAAGAAGTGGTATATATATATATATGGTGGTATATATATATATATATATATATATATATATATAGTAGAATATTATTCAGCCAGAAAAGAATGTAACCTTGCCATTTGCAGTGACATGGATAGATGTAGAGGATATAGGCTAAGTGAAATAAGTCAATCAGAGAAAAACAAATACCATATGTTGTCCTTCTTAAATTCCAGAATTTAAGAAGGAAAACAAATGAACAAAGAAAAAAGACACAAACCAAAAAACAGACTCTTAACCATAGAGAACAAAGGTATGGTACCAGAAGGGCAGTGGGTGGGGGGGATGGGTGAAATAGATGAAGGGAGTTAAGAGTATACTTACCACAATGAACACTGAGTAATGTGTAGAATTGTTGAATCACTGTATTGTATACCTGAAACTAATATAATAACTATGTTGACTACACTGGAATTAAAAAAAAAAAAAGACCCAAGAGCAAACCTCAATTAACTAATAAAATACATTTTTCAATGAGGAAATCAGATTTGTTCTATACTTCACACTTTTTTTATAGTTCTCTTATCAATATAGGAAGAATGTTTCAAATGTTTTTGTTATAGCTAAATTCAGCTGACCTAATATTTGGAAGACCATGCTCTTCATATACATATTTTGATATTTAGTTCAACAGGTTCCAACAATCATAAAACAGTCAAAAGTGCAAGTTGCCTTTCCCTTTGATGAATATTTTCAAATCGAATGTGAAGCTAAAGGAAATCCGGAACCAATGTGAGTATACTTACAAATGAAATAATTGTTTATATGTATATAATCCCTTTGTAAAATTTTTTTGTATTCTGACCATCATAAGCTTGTTGAACTCTAAAACTACATATGATTAAAGTTAAGAGTTGCCAAAAAAAAAAAAAAAGAAATACTAGCTATGTTTATGAAAATAAAGTTTGGTTTACGTATGTTTTTCTGCAAGTCGAAATCATTTTTACCATAAAATAAATTGCCTTATGTTAAATATTTAGCATAGGTTTTAGCACCATGGAAATAGTTGATAATTCCTTACAGGTGAACAAGGTAGCCAAAGTCCAGAAGATCCTTTATTCTGCTTAGTGAAAGGTAGCATTTATTAAGCTGAAAGTTAATACATTTTTTAAAAAGATTTTGTTTATTTATTTGACAGAGAGATTACAAGTAGTCAGAGAGGCAAGCAGAGAGAGAGAGGAAGAGAGCCCAATTCGGGGCTTGATTCCAGGACCCTGAGATCAGGACCTGGGCCAAAGGCAGAGGCTCAATCCACTGAGCCACCCAGGTGCCCCTGACAGTTAACACATTGATAAATGACATTCTGTACATATTTACTATTGCTTATCTTTAAATGTGACACATTTTTTTTTAAAGTGACACATTTTATTCAGTGAGTACTTGATTTTTTTAAGGTATCATAGAAATATTTAGTCATCTGAATGCTAACCGCATTGTATATTTTATCTAGTGTTCTATTAATTAAATAATTGTTAATGTAGGTGATCATAATCAGTGATGAAGTTCTTTCAAAATACCTCCCACACTTTGGAAGGGAGAAAGAAAGGTGTGTGTGTTGGGAATGAAGAGAGAGAAGCTGTAGGGAGAATTTTAGATTTTAATGTAGGTGATTCCAAAATGGGCAGCAAAGCTACATACTTCTACTGATTTGCGTGATTCTTTTCCATGTACTAAGGAAGCACATATTTAAGGAAAATTAATTATTTGAAATTGTATTGTGACTAACATTATTATTACCTGATAATTTGACATTTTAAAAATCATTCTTAATGAATCATTGATGTTTTAAATTATCATTATTATCTATAGTTTACCAAATGGAATATATTCAATTAGTATATGTAAATGTGGATAGAATTATATGAAGAAGAATTTAGTTAATCATTATGGCTGGATCAATATGGATCAGTCAATATTATGATAAATAGTAATGAACTGAGTTATATATCAGAAGATAATACCCTACAATCGTCAGAGATGATTAATGATCAAATTTGTTTATTAGGTCTATAGCCAGTATGAATTTAATTATGAAATACCACTAGCATTTACAATAAATTCAGAAATAAGAATAGAATGTCTTCTGGTAACACTATTACTTATTTTCCTAGAACCATGTCTAATATAATTATGCAAGAAAATAGAATCTATACATATGAGAAAATATGATTAATATTATTATTATTATCATAGAATTTGTTATTCTATCTATTCGCTGGGCAAAAACAAGCTTTTATAAATACAAAGGGCTACACTGAAGTGGTCAATTGTAAGTTGATTTAAAAATTAAAGATAAATTTTAAAAAGCTTAATTAGATGTCCATACAAGGCAGTTAGAAAATAATTGGGAAACAAGAAGGAAAAATCCCATCACAATAGCAAAAGGAAAAAATCCATCAGTCTTAACAGTTAGTGGTAGCAACATCGACAAAAACAATATCAAGTACTATGTAACAAGAACTATATGGGATTTAAATTGGGGGCAGTGTCTATAAAATTTTGCCTAGGATCAGGAAAGAAGATTTCAATGAATGAAAACACGTAACGTATTTCCAAGTGGAAATGTTTAATTCTGTATAGGTGAAGTGATCCCATTCAACATACTGTAAGTAAAGCCGGTAAAGCATAAAACACACATAGAGAGAAGACATAAAAGAACTAGGATTGGGGAAGAAGGTAGATATGCTCCTAAAAAAAAAATGTGTGTCCCACGAAGGTTTGTTATTCCTGGTGAAAGAATAATCAGATAGTTTAGTGTAAGAAAATGGTGTCCTGAAACATTCCACAATTTGCATGGATAATTCATATATGAAATGCTGAATAAAATCAAGTTGGAAAGTCATTATTAGATTAATAACATTTTTTTAAAACTTTTTATAACCTCAGCCACAGAAATGACATGGTTCCACACTGGGGTGGGAATTTAACTCTGTATATTTTTTTCTGGAATACAATTCTGCAACATTTATCAACAGCTATAAAAATTTTCTTACGTTATTGTTCTGTCATTCTTACTTTTAAGAGATTGGTCTCATGAAATATTCGGATAAGTGCCAAAAAAATAAATTATGTTAAGGTTGTTTACTGGTTTGTTTATAAAAGGGGAAAAATACAAATTGTTAAGTAACTTCAATAGTAATCATATGACAGGAAATAATGTTGTCATAGAAACTGTCTTTAGTAGCATTGTAATAATTGGAAAAACTCAGTTTTCAAACCTTTATATTTTTGTGGTCTCAAATATGTTACTAATATAATATGTCTAAAAATCTAGATAGGAAATGTGACCACTTTTAATGGTACTTGGTTTTTTTTTCTTTTTCTTTTTAAATTTTGAGTGAACTCTTCACATACACATATGATGACGTATTATATGTTTTTGGATTAAGTAGTCTTCAAAGTGTTAGTGAAAATACCTTTCCAAGTGGAAAAAAAAAAAAAAAACTTTAAAAAGAACAGAACAAAACCTGTCTGCAGTTTTTGTTTTCTTAGTTGTTGCAGCTTTTTTATGGGTTGGTCTTAGTTCAGCATGCCATAATAAAAATGTCACAGACTGGGTGGTTTAAACAACAAATGTATATTTGTCACATGGTTTTGGGGACTGGGCAGACCAAGATCAAGGCCTTTACTGATTTGGTGTCTGAGGAGGACCCACTTCATTGGTTATAGACAGCTGTTTTCATGTTATAACCTCACATGGCAGGAGAAAGCAAAAATGCTCTCTGGGGTCTCCTTAAGGGTGCTAATCCCATCCAGGAGAACTCCACCCTCATGACCCAATCACTTCCCCAATCCTCTACCTCCAGACACTGTTACATTAGGGATTGGGCTTCAACATACGAATTTGGGGGAGACATAAACATTCAGTATATAGCAACTTGTAAAATTTCTCGGACTCTTCTGAGGCTTTTTTGGTATTCTGTTATATAGTCAATTAAAAATATTTTTTTTACCGTAAAATGTTTTGGTTTTATAATTGCTGTGTATTTGTTTCTCACTACTTTAAAAAGAAATATGTTTTGATTTTTCAGGATTGTTTACTTTAGTTTTATCTTACAGATTTACGTGGACTAAGGATGACAAGCCTTTTGATCTCTCTGACTCTCGGATAATTGTATCTAACAACTCAGGAACCTTTAAGATCCCAAATGAGGGGCACGTATCTCACTTTCAAGGAAAATACCGTTGCTTTGCTTCTAATAAACTGGGAGTTGCTATGTCAGAAGAAATAGAATTTATAGTTCCAAGTAAGTGTAACAATGGAGGTTTCATTTTACAAATATTTTAGTGTTGAGTAAAATAATGACAGATTCTTAATTTAATTACCAACTTACATATGTCCTATATTTTTTCCTTTTTAAAATTTAAATATAAATTAACATATTATTAGTGCGTTATTAGTTTCAGAAGTAGAGTTCAGTCATTCATCAGTCTTATATAATACCCAGTGCTCATTATATCCTGTGCCTTCCTTAATGTCCATCACCCAGTTATCCCATACTCACGTTCCCCAGTGAAACCTATATTTCATTTCTAAGTGAAACTATCCTCTAGGTCTTGATACTTAAAAGTGGGTGATATATTTTTTTTAATATTTATTTGTTTTAGAGAGAGGGGCAGAGGGAGAAAATCTCAAGCAGACTCTGCACTGAGTGTGGAGCCTGACTTGGGGCTCAGTCTCATGATGCTGAGATTGTGACTTGAGCCGAAACCAAGAGTTGGACGCTCAGTTGAACCACCTGGGTGTCCCAGAAGTGGATGATCTTTGAGAGCAATATAAATTTGTGTTTCAGTATTCTTATATCTAACCTCGGTGGGGGGGGAATAGTGTCTGCTTTGCCTCATGGGATGAGAATTAAGTTAAATACATTGGTTGGAAGTGGCTTAATTATACTGCAATAACAGGTATTCTCCAGGCCCCTGTGTTTATTCTTTGATTATGCATTTGGCTGTGAGCCTCAGAGCTCTTCAGGGCATTTGTTCTCAGTGAAATGTCCTGGAGATCCACGCTGATGGAAATGGCATTATCCTGTGGCTATACCATGTGAAACGTACGCCTCCTTGGTCAAAAAGTCTGGGGCAGAGAGCATGAAGAATTACTTCCTACAAGAAATTGTACAGGCACTTTCTACTCATAGTTTGTACTCAGAGGTAGATCCTACCGTCCTGCTTAATTTCAGTAATGAATGCCCGTTAGAGAACGAGCAATTGATATATATTAATGATGTTTTCCATAAATAATAATCATGGAAAACCATAAACTACTTTACTGTTAAGGGTGTTATTTATCCATAACTGTGATGAAAGATTAAATGACTTCCTCATTACTGTATTTTGCCTGCGCAGCGTGGGATCACAGGCGACCAGCTTCCACTTTTGGTATCTTGTTTTCCCTAATCTTAAGGTATCCAACATCACATGATTGTAACCAAAATCTCTGTAGAGTAAATTCTTATGTAGAAAACTGTGGACAGCTTCTTTTTGGCAATATCTTCTTGCAGGGTCTCAGAGTCATAGACCTTTGAAGATATGGACCCTTTATCCTGGGGTCAGTAGGGGTGGGTCAGAATGTATACAAACCTCAGAAACACAAATACTGAAAAGCATGTGTACCTTATCCTAAAAATTGAGACAGATGACTGGATTTAAATTATTCTAAAGTCCTTGTATAATTCTAGAGGAGAGAAGATGAAATTTAGAGTCTTACAAGTAAAGTATGCATCTTAAGATTTATAAAACAATTACATTAAAAGTATAGAGTAAAATATGAATGATTAACAGACTATGTTTGAGGGAGAAAAAGAAAAAGGTAAGAATTGTGTGAAAATGAAAGAAAAAACTGTATAAATAAATCCCTGTAATTGAAGATGAAAGTAAATAGATTAAATGCTTCAAGTTTTTTGTTGTTGTTGCTGTTTTTAAGAAAGGTATAAAAGGTATAAAGGTATAACACATCTAAATCATAAGAATACAGAATTGTTGAAACTGAAAGATGGAAAATATGTTCCAGATAAATGCTATTCAAAACAAAGTAGGAATGGCTGAATTATCAGTCAAAACAGAACTTATTTTTTAAAGGCCTGAAGATTAATTCACTAGGCATATATAATATTAAAACATATGAAACAGAAATAGATTATAAGTGGAATGGGGTATCTCATAATAATCTCATAATAATGTGCAATATTAACATATGTGTTTCATTTTTTGGTAGCTTAAGCAGAGAAAACATGAGTAAGCTTGTGGAAGATTTTAAAGAACCCAAATATGAGGTCCATCTAATGAACATATGATGTTTTTCATCCTAGAAATGTATCTTAGAAAATATGAAAATGAATAATCTAAGCTTTTTAGGTAACATAATTTTAAGATGAAAATGCATGAGCTGATTTAAGTTAACAGAATAAAACTCAAAAGAGGTTGAAGGGATAAAATAATACAGAAGCATAACATAAATCCAGCAAGGAGGTGTGAAACCTTTATAGTTGAAAAGTATGCACAATTATTAAAAAATATTTTCAAAAGATCTAGATAAATAGAAAAAAAAAAGACCTTTTTCCTGGATTTGAAGAGTTAGTAAAACTAAAATGTCAACTCTTCATGACTTGATATGTAGAATAATTGAAATCCAAATCTCTGGTTTGTTTTTGGTATGTTTATGGACTGTGACCAGGTGATTCACAATATATTGGAGGAGTAAAGGGCAGAATTTGGTACAAACACTTGAAGAATAAGAACAAGTCAAGAGAACTTGACCTTATCAGATAACAAGGCTCAATGTAAAACTTTAGTGATTAAGCCAGTATGGCTTTGAATAGGATTAGATAGATAGATGGAACAGCATAGAGAACCCACAAACAAACCCTTGTTTGTGAAAGCACTATGAAAACTAGCGTGGATTCCCTCCCTCCCTTCCTTCCTTCTTAATTTAATGGGGTGGAACAACTGATTGTCCATGTAGGGACATGTTTATTTGGAGTCTTCTCTCACATTATATAAAAATCCATTCCAGGTATATTAAAGCCTACACTTTGAAAGGGAAAATATATTTTAAAAAATTAGGAAATGATTGGGGCCGTGTATTTATGATTTTAGGATAGGGATGTTTCCTAAGTAGGACCTATTGTAGTTCTGTGAGGAAATCACTAAGGATTTGATTTTTAGAACCCCTTTTTATCAAAAGACCTAAAAAGAAAGTGAAATTATAAGCCACAACCCAGGGGGAAAAATCATTGCCAATGACTATAACTAAAAATAATGTTATGTATTTGTAAATAATTTAAAAAGAAAATTTAAAAAATAATTTAAAAGACATAAACTTGTACCTCAGACCAGAATGGCCAATGAGATTAGCCAATGAGATTAACTGTAACCTAAATAATGAAAGCATTTGTTCCCACAAAATTGGGAAATACTATGAAGTTTGAGAATAAAAATTTTATGTGGGAACATACAGCTACTGTAATACGTATCTACCACTGATGCAGGTGTACCTTCCCACCTGGTCTGTGGAAAATACTTGTCACTGCCTCCTTAATTGAAGATGCTCTCACCCGGAACCCTGCTATTCCGTTTCCTTCATCAGATGTGGGTACCACTCCTCTGTGTCCGTTGGGACTATTTGTGGTACCATTGCTTGAATTAGGACTACACTGGAGAAAACATGAGTCTAACGATGATAAGAATGGATAAATCTGTTGTGGTATAGTCATACAAAAATAGTTTCAGCAGTGACAATTGATGCATCTTAGGAATATATTGAACAATGAAAGCAAATCTTGGAAGAATACATACAGTATGATTTTATTAATATAAGTTCAACATAGGGGCGCCTGGGTGGCTCAGTGGGTTAAAGCCTCTGCCTTTGGCTCAGGTCATGATCCCAGGGTCCCGGGATCGAGCCCCACATCGGGCTCTCTGCTCAGCGGGGAGCCTGCTTCCCTTCCTCTCTCTGCCTGCCTCTCTGCCTCATTGTGATTTCTGTCTTTCAAATAAATAAATAAAATCTTTAAAAAATACACATGTTTAAGTTCAAGATATGTAAAGATAAAATATTATTTAGGGGTATGGCTGTATGTGGTAAAATTACAATGAGAAACAAGAGAATGTTGAAAACAAAACTCAGGATCGTAGTTAACTCAAAGGGAATAGGCGAGTGGATGGATTCTGCAGCAGAGAGAAAGGTAAAGGTCTTTTTTGTATGATGGGTGGTGGATAAAAGAGTGTTAGTTGTATTTCTTTGTTTCTTTTTTTTTCTATAGGAACATAAATAATAAGTAGCGTGTTTATTTGTCTGAATTAGATATACTGTGTTATTAAGTAAAGTGTTATAGCATAGTAGTGGACAAAGTACTGTCAGCAAACTTGGAAACTGGCCTCAGGAGTTTAGGTTTGAAGTGACATTCAATAGGAGATGTTCATGGGGCGCCTGGGTAGCTCAGTCGATTAAGTGGCTGCCTTCAGCTCAGGTCATGATTTCAGGGTCCTAGGGTCAAACCCCAGGTAGGGCTCCCCGGTCAGCAGAGAGCCTGCTTCCCCTTCTCCCTCTGCCTGCCACTCTGCCTACTTGTGCTCTCTATCTCTCTGTCAAATAAATAAATAAAGTATTTTTTTTTAAAGATTTTATTTATTTATTTGACAGACAGAGATCACAAGTAGGCAGAGAGGCAGGCAGAGAGAGGAGGAAGCAGACTCCCTGCTGAGCAGAGAGCCCGATGTGGGGCTCGATCCCGGGACCCTGGGATCATGACCTGAGCCGAAGGCAGAGGCTTTAACCCACTGAGCCACCCAGGCGCCCCTAAATAAATAAAGTATTTTAAAAAAATAGATGTTCATGAGTTCTGGATCAGAAAGTATTACCATGATATTTGCGGTTGTGATCATAAAACTAGACAGATATATTGTCTCTTAAGTATATAACTATAGTCATATTTTATTTTATATTATAAAACTATATATTATAGTCTAACTATAACCATATAATCTGCCTATCTAATTAACTGAAATAACTGAAAAAAGATACGTGTGCAAGAGAGAGGTATTAAAAATCTGTTGTAGAAGGCAAGGCATCAGCGTGATCCCTACCCTGAACTCTGATGGTTGCTATGGATACACAAAGGCAAAGGCAGTAGCTAGATCTGTTGCAGAGAAGCCAATGGCACACATTAGTATAAGATTCTGCAATTAAAGGGTTTTAAAAAATATTTTCTCTCGTTATCTAAGCAGACCAAGTGATGGGGTGAACAATGTGAGGGTAATTCTGGCCTGAATCTGCTAGTATTGCAGTGAAGAGATGAGAGTCACATGTGAGCTATGTAGTGGGTAATTACTCTGTTTTTCCGCTGCTATAGAAAAGAGCAAAATAAATTAGGTTTCTTATGCATCATTTCCAGTCCCTCCTGAAATTACTCCATCGTCTAACAGCTTTCTGCAATCATTTCTATGTTGAATAGGATCGCTACCCCAATTCTTAGGGGTTTATAAATCAGGGACCATTTAAAGCTTTCTACAATCTATATCAATTGATTCTTTTCTTAAGCTGTAGAGTGTAGAGAATCAATTCTTCTACTATATCGATGGAAACTTTGTGATTTGGATATTAGAGTTTCATCTAGTTTCTTGAAGTTTTCATTAGACTAACCTTAAAGGCTTTAGCCGCCTAAGTTTTCACATGCAGGCAGTAACTGAAAATCCCATTATTACTCTCTACAAACGGAAACCTTTATACCCCATGTTCAGTTTTCTGCTTTCAATAACACTGCAGTTGAGTTTGCTAGGGAACGAAAGAGTAAAAGAAAAACCAACCAAACAAACACAATGCACTGTTTTCAAACATGGAAAAAATCATTTAACTAAATGGATTTTCCACAATATGGCTTGGAGAGTTAGTCAGTGAATTATTCAACACATCTTTATTAAGCTCCCCTCATGTGCCAGCCTCTTTTCTAGTAGTTTGAGAGCCAGTAGTGAACAAAACAAAAACTGTCCTCAAGAAATTTCTATCCTATGAATGTGGTTAGTGAGTTAGGGGTGAAGGTAAGATTCTTTCTAGCCTTGATTTTGACAACCATCAGCAGAGTTAAAATGATGATATACATGATTCCATGTGGGCTATTTCAGTACTGCCTGCCATTCAGATCAGCCTTTTCCAATTAGCATCCCTCCTCTGTCTCAGCCTCTAGTGATTTTTTTTTTTAAGATTTATTTATTTACTTATTTGACAGAGATTACAAGTAGGCAGATAGGCAGGCAGAGAGAGAGGCTCCCCATTGAGCAGAGAGCCCGATGCGGGGCTCGATCCTAGGACCCTGGGATCATGACCTGAGCCGAAGGCAGAGGCTTTAACCCACTGAGCCACCCAGGCGCCCCTCTAGTGATTTTTCTTTCTGACTTTTTAAAAATTTATTTTTGTTTTGTTAAAGATTTTATTTATTTATTTATTTATTTATTTGAGAAAGTGAGAGAGCACAAGTAGAGGCGAAGGGCAGAGGGAGAGGGAGAAGCAGACTCTCTGCTGAGCAGGGAGCCCAATCTGGGCTTGATCCCAGAACCCTGAGATCATGACCTGAGCCAATGGTAGATGCTTAACCAACTGAGCCACCCAGGTGGCCTCTTAATGATTTTTTTTTTCAAAGATTTTATGTATTTATTTGAGAGAGCGTGTGTGTGAGCAAGAGAGCACAAGCACAGGGAGCAGCAGAGGAAGAGGGAGAAGCAAACTCCACGCTGAGCAAGGAGCCTAATGTGGGGCCTTACCCCAAGACGTTGGCATCATGACCCAAGCCCAAAGCAGATGCTTAACCAACTGAGCCACCCAGGCACCAACCCCCCTTTCTGATTTTTTAAAACAACGTTTGGGGCATCATTTATATATCATAAATTTTATCAGTTTTGAGTGCAAAATGAGTGAGTTTTTAAAATCAATTTTTAGTACATCATCATCATCTGATACTAGAACATTTTCATCATTCCCCCAAAGACTCCTTAAGCCCATCTCTCTTCCCACCCCTAGCCCTAGTTAGTCATTAGTCTGCTTTCTGCCTCAGTAAATTTTTTTTCTGAACATTTCATATAAATACAGTCATACCATACATGATTTTTTCCATCTAGCTCCTTCTACCTAGCGTGTTTTCGTGATTTATTCTCATTTTAGCATATATTAGTAGTTTGCTCCTTCTTATGGCTGAATAACATTATATTTTACGGATGTACCACTATTTGTTTATCCTTTCACCAGTTGATGTCCGTTTGGATTGTTTCCAACTTTTGGCTATTACAAATAGTGCTGTTAGGAAATCCACATGCAAATTTTCTGGAGTTTTTGAGGCATTTATTTATATACTATTTGGGGAGTCTTTTGGTTGTCATGTGTACTAATTGGGATGCTTGGAAATGGTAAAAGATATCATGCTATGCTATTCTTCCTTCTTTGCATGCTTCTAGATGCTGCTTGAATGCATATTACCAGTGACTGATTTATTGTTTCATAGGCTAAAGAATAAAAGAATGAATAAGAGTACTAAAGCAATTTCCACACACTATTAAAATAATCTAGGAAATGGCAGGCTTGAAGATGCAATCCTCTATATACTGTTTTAATGGAAACCAATTAGAATTTCTGGTCTGCTGGGTTCTACATTTGTATAGCTTCCTCAGATTCCTGAGGACAATTCCCTTAAGACACACTTTGGCTATTTACTGCTCAGATCTGGGAGGGGTAGGGTAGCAAAAGCAGGGTCTGGTAACGTATACTAATTTCTTTTACTGATCTATGCAAACCAACTAAAGAAGATCAATTTGTTAAGTTGAGAGTGCAACTTTGAGTTTTACAGGTTTAATTAAGACAGAGGATTTTCCTCTCATCTATCAGATTGTGCGAATGACTAGAATGAAATGGGCTGGATTGGGTATCCTTCCTTAGCGTGAATTCATTACAAGCTCATAGACTGAAAGGCAATGTTATTTCTGAGTAGTCCTAAATGGATTAATGGGTTACTCTATAGGAAATGGGAATCAATTAAATTTCTTTGTAGATGGAAACTAGACTTGGGGATGATACAGCATGTGAGCTCAGTGGCATGCATTCATGATCATCATGTCAGACTGTATGCAATTTGCCAAACACATTCAATAGAAATGTAAGAAACTCAAAAAGCTCATCAGTCCAGTCCTGTGAATAGAGAGATAAGTCAAGATAGATAAAGTTCTATGACATAGGAAGTTTTGCCCAGTAATGTGGGTGAGTATCATTAAACCATAGGATCTACATGAAATGCATACCGTTTCTACCCTCTGTTCCCCTCCCTACCTCCTCTGTAAAAGCTAATTGCAAATATTTGCATAAAATTACGAAGTTGTTACAATATAGGCCACAGGGAAAATCAGAAGGCACAGCAGAAGAAAGCTCTATGCCCCTTTGCCCATCTCCTCTCATACAGTGTGCCTGGGTGTACCGTGCGGAGTGAAAATACTTGACTAATAGCTAACATGTATTGAGTGATTTTTTTAAGTGCCCCACGCTATTTAATTGACTTATATAAAATGATTTACTTAAACTTTGACACAAATCAATAAATGAGGTGTCAATTACAGTTTGAGTGAGGAAAGAGAAGCACATTAAGTAACAGGTTCAGATCACACTGTAAGTGAAGAAGCCAGGATCCAGCCCCAAGCAGCTGGGGTTTATGTGTATAACCTGGATGCCGGCAGTGCATCATTTATCGTCCAGGTAACACGTCCTCTAGATGAGCTGAAATACATTGTACTTTTTTGTTGGAAATACCTTGGCTGTCAAGTATCAGACTCATGGGAAGACAGGAGTGTAAGAATACTTGATGTGATTTCTTGAGTTTAAGGGAAAAATTGTAGTTACATAACTTCATAGTAGTTAAGTCACCTGTACCTTTGTCATTTAAGTGGTTTAGTTAGCACAATTTGTATTAAGTTTAATTATCCTGGTGCTATTTCATTATTACTTTTATTATTAAGCATGTTGGTGTGGTAAGACCATACAACTTAAGTTTTATAATATCATTGCCCTTAAGAAACTCCTAATCTCGTGAGACTTCTGAGGAGCCTAGAGAAATGATTTTAAAGGACTCTGTGTTCCCAAAGAAAGTAAATGGGGGCACAGAAGGGTGAAAATACTGGTCTGAAGCTACATGGCCAGTTAGTTTTAGTGCCCGAACCCAGTTTATACTATCCTATAAATACAAAAAAATTTTTTTAAGTCATCTGTATTTCAAGGACCAAGATGTTACTTTTTCAGTATATTAGTTTGAGAGAATTGAAAGGATGAGTTTCAAAATTCATTGTCACCATTTGAACTTGTAGAGATCCTAGAAAGTTTGTATTTGCAGGTTTGCTTTATATTGATAATTCCAGTAAGAAGACTGCTGTCCCTCCGTCTAGTTTCTAGAAGAGTTTTTTTTCATACTAGATTCTGGCTGGGTTTTAGGAAACTGTGCCACTGGAGTTGTAACTAGAAATTGTCTACAACGCTGAATAAGAAATGTGCAAGCCTATTGGAGAATAGTAAACAAAGATGGGTGCTATCAACTGCTTGATTTCCTGTTAGATAGACTGGGAGGGACATTATATATAAAGGAAATTAACTTCATCTAGACGTGGTTACTATGGGATTTCCAAAGATTCTTAAACTTCTGCTTACGTAGATGCTGATGAGCAAGTAGTTTCTGATTCCTTGGTGAAAAGGCCATTCATGGTCAAGTCCCTTGTTAGTGAAACATAATTAAATGATCGTGTTTTTGCTTTTGATGGAGAACTCATTTAAAATATGTTGGCAAGGGCGCCTGGGTGGCTCAGTGGGTTAAAGCCTCTGCCTTCGGCTCAGGTCATAATCCCAGGGTCCTGGGATCGAGCCCCACATCGGGCTCTCTGCTCAACAGGGAGCCTGCTTCCTCCTCTCTCTCTCTCTCTCTCTCTCTCTCCCTCTCTCTGTTTGCCTCTCTGATTACTTGTGATCTCTGTCTGTCAAAAAAAAAAAAAAAATCTTAAAAAAAAAAAAACAAAATATCTTGGCAAGTTAAAGCAATGTTAGTTGCCTTACACAGAAGAAAAAATGATTGTTTACAATTCACTTTTTTTAAAAAAGATTTTATTTATTTATTTGACAGACAGAGATCACAAGCAGGCAGAGAGGCAGGCAGAGAGAGAGGGGGAAGCAGGCTCCCTACTGAGCGGAGAGTCCCTTGCGGGGCTCGATCCCAGGACCCTGAGATCATGACCTGAGCCGAAGGCAGAGGCTTTAACCCATTGAGCCACCCAGGTGCCCCTACAATTTACTTTTTTTTTTTTTTTTTTAGATTTTATTTATTTATTTGACAGACAGAAATCACAAGTAGGCAGAGAGGCAGGCAGAGAGAGAGGAGGAAGCAGGCTCCCTGCTGAGCAGAGAGCCCGATGTGGGGCTCGATCCCAGGGTCCTGGGATCATGATCTGAGCTGAAGGCAGAGGCTGTAACCCACTGAGCCACCCAGGTGCCCCTTACTTTTAAAAGTATTTTATCCAGGCGCCTGGGTGGCTCAGTGGGTTAAAGCCGCTGCCTTCGACTCAGGTCATGATCTCAGGGTCCTGAGATCGAGTCCCGCATCGGGCTCTTTGCTCGGCAGGGAGCCTGCTTCCCTCTCACTCTCTCTGCCTGCCTCTCTGCCTACTTGGGATCTCTCTCTGTCAAATAAATAAATAAAATCTTAAAAAAAAAAAAAGTATTTTATCCGTCCAAACTCAACAATGCTAATGTTTATCACCAGAGAAACACAATTAACTGAAGTCATTGGTTGGAGTTATTTTTAAATGGAGTCATTTCTTTATTTGAATCAAGATAAAATTCATGCTTGCTATTAAGTTATAGTAATTAAATTCCACATTTATCTGTGGCCATTAAAATTGTTCTCTTTCTACATGGAATCAGACTTGCTAAATTGTTTCAAAGATAAAGAAGAAGACCATAAAAAAAATACTGACAAATTAATGCTTTTATAATACCTATTCTCAGACCTTAAATTATTAAATATATAAATATTCTTCCCTTGTTTCCTGAATTTCATTTCATCTTAGCTCTGAAACTATTCTGAAAATTTATGGTATGTCATAAAGGGTTTGATAGACTTATAAATTTTATTTTATTTATTTTTATTATTGATGCCTTAGAAGCCAGTCGAATTACATATTTACATCTTTGGAATTCGAATTTTATAATCTAGATTTAATTAATGCATGGATGCTAGTGCTTCATGGGCAGTACTATCTGTTTGAATTGTTAGATTTTTCTGAATACTCTGAGGGGGCAGCTCTCCAATTAAGGCTTTATATATCTTATTAATTAGCTACTTTACAATAGATATCACCCAGGGAACTGTGTATTCCTGTAAGGCGTGATAAAGTTCGCTTGTTATGAAACAGGATTACAGGCTCTTTCCATTGTCTATGTTTCTCTTCCTCTGTTGCCCCTTTTATCTGAGTATGAACAAATTCAATAGCTATCCAGTAGCACCGTTAACTTCAATACTGAAGAACACAGGGCTTCAAGTGCAGCAAGTTACACTACAAGTGATTTGAATTTGGAGCTTTGGGCATATAATTATTTTGTAAGGTTCTACACATTACTTGCGTTAGGTATACTTTCTACAAAATGACGTGTATAGCATTTGCTCTCAAAGTTAAGGCATTACCGAAGAGGTGGCATTGGTATTTTATCTACAAGATCTTCCCATAACGAACGCCCTAAACATGCTTTCCTGTCTTTTGGTGGAAATTTCATGCTACCTAGAGCAAAAGCTTGATTCCAAGATAGTTGCCATTTCAAATACGTTTCCAGCCTTGCCAAAAGAAATCTGCTACAATGAGTTGAGCAAGAGGGAATCAAGGATTGTCACATGGCTCAAGCCTGCTTTCCAAATTGGCAAAGGCGCTACATATAACGCACTGCCCCTGCGGTGCTAAGCCTTGAAAGGTCCTTGAATTTAGACAAAAAGCAATTCATTGTGACTAGCTGGTGCATCAATAAGAGAAATGTCAGCAAATTCCTTCAACCACTCAGGAGTCGGGGTCAGGGTTGACGGGCAAGAGAACAAATACCTAGGAAATGCATGAAGCTTCTCAAGAAGAACTTTATAATCAATGAGTAAATCCTTAGATTTCCAAGAATAATGATAATCTTTTGTGAATCACCATTTAAGAATGCAATACAGAGATGGAATACCCTCTAATGTGTTCCGTCAAGCCAGCAATATTATAAATACCTTCTTAAGGTCCTTATCTTTCGTAAGAGCCCGAGTAATTTTATCATTCAAAGTCCCCTATTAAAATCTAAACGTATCAATATAGTGTCCAAGCAGAATACATTTTGAACATTCTTAAAACTATCTTGTAAATAATTTCATAAACATCACCCATTCGTGTTGGATTTCCAGTTCTACGTAGTTGTGACTTTTATTCCCATTGTAATTGTGTTGCTCTTTTAGGAAAGTGTCTCCAGCATGGGAAAGAAGGAATATGTTAAAATACTGCAAAAGTCTCCTTTCCTACGTCAGTTCCATTTCATTTGAAATTTCATTTTTCTGGGAGTGATTCCAGTGTGGAAGTTTCTCCTAGCAACTTAAAGTGGTCATGTTTCTCTATTCATTGTTATTTGTACCATTTTTCCAATGTGGTCTTTGAATTTTTAATTTAGTTTGGTTACACTTTGAATAGAATGTTTGCCCATCACATTCAAGGGCTTCACAATAAAGGCAAAGACAGAGGATATGTATCTGCCTAGAAAATAAATCATAGTGTTTGAAGAAAAAAAAGTATGATATCTATCAGAATTTAAACTCAAGAGAATCCTGTAACTCAGAACTTGTATCTCTGTGCAGAGAAACATGCACAGGCCTATTGTTGCCTGTCCATGTCACATAGCAAAAATATTTGTTGTCTACACTTGTAAAATGTAGGAGCATTTTTAAAGTTATATAATTGTACCCCAGATTCTTAACAGTATTTTGTTCTGCAGGGGAGATATGAGAGCCAAGATTTGGGGCATTGAATTTGTTAAAAATACTCTATTTTTTAAAAAGAAGGTTTTAATATATTTCTTGTAACATTAAAAGTTAATTTTAAAATAATGTCTTAAATGATTTTTTATACTAGATGTTCCAAAATTCCCAAAAGAAAAAATTGACCCTCTTGAAGTGGAGGAGGGAGATCCAATTGTCCTCCCGTGCAACCCTCCCAAAGGCCTCCCACCTTTACACATTTATTGGATGAATATTGGTAAGTAACATTCTGTTCCATCCATAGAATTTTAATCTCATGCATCATGTCCAATAATATAGGGAAACACAGATTAAAAATAATCTAAGATTATCAATGTGGGAAAAAAAGTGGAAAATTATCATTATGGAATGAAATAGATTTAAAAAATGATATCCATCTATATAGTGTATTCCAAGTTTTAAGTACTCTATTAAGGATATATGAGATATATATATATGTTAAACTGTTCTATTAAGGATATATAGAAAGCCCCTAAATATTTATCTTGATTTTATCATATCTGAAAGAGTAGAAGCTATTGAGATGGTAACATATGTCTATGAAGGAAATACTTTTTATATTCCAAACAACTTAGTCACCTTTGGAACATTACCTTTGGAATATCCTTGTCAAAGTTTGTTTGTGTTGCTAGCTTTATATTTCTATTATTATTACTATTATATTATATTTTCTATTTTAATAATGTTCTACTCACTACATATGACCACAGAAAAATTAGTGTTAACCTTAGTGTTTAATTTGCCAGAAAAAAGTTGTATTAACACTGAAGTTGACATTCCAGCTTCTTGTAAAGTCCTTCTAGCATATGCCTTCACTACTTGCCCTAAGTGTTTTCTCATTGTGATCCCTAGAGAAAAACGATAATATTTCTACAGTACTTGGAAGAAAGTGAAAGAAACTATTCTTAGCCACAGGCAAACATTCCAGAGTCCAGTCACCCTAGAACATTCCAGACTGTATTCAGGAAAGACAGATTAGTATCGCTCTCAGACACAACTTTTGGGGAGATCTGCTTGGACCAATTGGACCAGTTTGCAGATAAGCCAGTTTCAGATAAGCCAGTGCCAAAGTAGAGGCTTAGATGGTAAAGAGAGGTAGAATGTGCAGACTGGTTGTCCACCAGTGGGCCTCTTTGGTTAATGGTGGAAAGCACGCTCCCCGGTTTTTGTTTGTTTGTTTGTTTGTTTTTACTTCTCTTTCACTGTTCTTATTGTAAGACTAGACTTGTGAGGAATAGAGAGAACATGAAAAAGAAAACAAAATGAAATAATAGGAAAGAAAGGAAAATGAAGGAGGGGGATAGGCACAATAAAGGACAGTTGCCCCTATTAATGACAAGATGTTTCTTTCCAGAATTAGAACACATCGAACAAGATGAAAGAGTATACATGAGTCAAAAGGGAGATCTGTACTTTGCGAACGTGGAAGAAAAAGACAGTCGGAATGATTACTGTTGCTTTGCTGCATTTCCAAGATTGAGGACTATTGTGCAGAAAATGCCAATGAAACTAACAGTTAACAGTTGTAAGTCCAAATAATTTATCGTTCCATCGTGAATGCTGAATACAAATGTGCCTGTAATTTCATTCTGGCTGAAGCCAGTTAAAGCTGGGTTGATATTTTCCGCCATTGTTTAGTTCAACTCTAGAGACTTCATCCAGATGAAAGAGACATCTGCAGCTGCACATCTACAGTAGCTCTGTCTCTCGGAGCCAGAAAATCAAATCTCAATTCACAGTACAAGTATATTTCATTTGACGTCTGCAGGATCTGGTCTTGGCAGTGGGTGAAATACACAGCAATCTTCCATGGTTTCTGAAGCAAGTCTCAGGCTTTGGTGCATTGTGGTCTTGAATAACCAGCAGGCCACCAATGTGGAAGAAAACGAGAGTCACAAATAAAATGAATGAATATTATAATTTTTATCACATCCAGCTTTGTCGTCCTTCCCAAACTGGCAAAGTTACGGGAATCGCTTCTCTTCCCTCCTTGATTCTGCCGATGCCAGTCTGGGCTCCCAACTGGGAAAAAGTCATTAGTGGGAGAAAGAACTGTCTAAGATTCAAAGGGCAGAGATAATCCCTGACAGTTTACTGACTGAATAATTGGCTCTCGTAGAGTCGCAACTTGGCATTACCATTCCATTGTCTAATTTGATTCATGTTTTTTTCCATTGTTACATGTAGATACGCTATGCCAGGACTTCACTATAACATCCCTGTTGGCAGCCTCCATTCTCTATAACAGAGCTGTAATTTGTGTCCACGCAACCTGGATTCATCTGTGATAGTTCAAGATTGAGCTCATCATAATTTTTTTACCGAATAGATCCCCAAAAATGATGTTCTAGTGAAGCATGGTTATATCTCATTTTGTAATCTTTCTAGGAGAAAACTATGACTTTTCATTCATTATTGATATCAGCATCTACCATTATGTTTGTGAGTTTTTTCTTTCATTTTTTTTTATTTCAGTAAGGCATGCTAATGACTCAAGTTCATCCACAGAAATTGGTTCCAAGGGTAAGTCGATCACATGAAGAGTGCTGGCATTTATTTTTGCCTTTTGTAGCTCACTGTCATCTCAATATAAATTTTTCCTTTAGTATCTTCATGAGTATATTAAAATACTAATATTTTTATAAAGGAAACCCCTGAGCATAGAGCTAATACCCCCTCCTTCCTTAAATATGTGCAAAAGAGTGATATTTATAAGTTCATCACTTTGTAAATATATATAATATAATTCATATAGATAAATACACATATACTCGCATATATATGTGCATAATTTTTAATGGGGTAATTATTTTGCCTCTCCCAAAATGTCTGCCATGGTTAGTGACATTTTGATTGATAGCTGTTACGTGCGGAAAGGAAAAAGAAATGGTTGAGAATCAATAGAAGTAGCGAAATACTAGATTTAAGAAAGTCAAATGGTTATTTTTCAAATAAAACTTTTCAGAATACTTAACATGGGACTGTCCATTGTAACTCTGAGAAAGGATACAGTCTGCAACATTTTCCAAACTCATTTGTCTGTGAAATATTTCATCACCCCTCCCAGAACATCTACTAGAACTAGTGTTTTATGGAAGATGCTTGAGTAAACCTGAATTCTGTAGTAAACTAGTTCTCCACAATGAGAAGAATCCTTTACTTGAATGCAACACATGTTCTTTATACTACTGGAACCATGGGCTTCGTCTAGATATTTGGTACACCGGCAACACCAGAAGGTCTGAATGAGGGCTCTTTTGGGGGCACCCTCAGTTTGACGGTGGACTGATTAAGTATATGTCCCCACCTGCATTATCATAGAGGTTGATAACTCAGTCATGTATATTGTATCACTCAGTGAAAAATAATTACATAGAATGTTCAAAAGCTATTTTTCGATAAACACGTGTAAGGAAGCTGTCACATGTGAACACTGCTACCAGTGCCCTTCATTTCTCTTACTCTGAATGTCAGCTGTTTACACTTTCCACATCATATCAAATCCCACTGACATTGGATGGCCGTGGGGGGGAAATTTCTGTGAACATTTGGAAATGCTTTTAAAATTTACATTGAAAATGGCAGTCCTCATTTGTCATTGTGTTTGCAAAGTACTCTTGAGAAGTGACAAATGGGATGATTCCATATGTAGTTAGAGTGCTTGCTAATCATTTCCTACAACAGTGTTCTCTTTGAGGGGCTGAGACTGTAAACAGAGTCACCTTAAAGAGCTGGGTGACTTCATGGATGCGTGGGTTTCACCACAGACTTCCGGAATCAGAATTTCTAGGAGCAAAGCCTAGGGAGCGGTCTTACAACAAGAATCTTACCAAAGACTTAGGTGCATTAAACTAAATAAAAGTACATACACAGCCATTAAACATGGCCAGGTATGATTAAAGTACGCAATATAAAATCATAGACTATCAGTTAACGTTTAAGGGCTTTCTTCAAGGAACTAATTATCTTGAACTTCTGGAATTTAAAGATGTGGTTTCAATCACAACCTTCTTAAAACTTGGGACTCCACTAAGTTAATGCATCTGAGGGACAACCCATGCTTCATGGTAGGAATGAGTCTGTTTAAATGGTGATATATTAAAAGTGTGTCTATGTATATATACATAGGTACAGCTAGGTGTATGTATGTCAGTATGTTTTGAGGAAGATTTAGTGCCATGGGATTTTAATGCTTTTAGTCTGGAAGAAGTATGTGATTTTTCTTTTCCGTGTTATAGCCAATTCGATCAAGCAAAGGAAACCCAGACTGCTGTTGCCTCCTCCTGAACGTGGCAGCGAATCGTCTGTTACCATCCTCAAAGGGGACACCCTGCTGCTGGAGTGTTTTGCGGAAGGCCTGTGAGTAACTTGACCCCTGTTCGTGACTTTGTCCATCCATGTCTGTGAAGAAGAATGCCTCAGTTAAGCAGTTAATCCTAGATACACATTTTTAAATGATTTCTTTTAAAAAAAAATTCTGTTACTACATTTCTGGAGGAAGCAATTTGCACTTCACTCTACAGATTTCAGGCTGTGACTGGGATTGATTTATAATTAGATTGTTCTGTCAGTTTGTGATAGTGTGAATGGAGGTGACAGTGACAACATTCTCCTTACCTAAGTTGGTGGGGAGATGCCATCCTTAGAGCTCGAGGTTTTGAGTGATCAGCCTCCTATTGCCGCTGGGTTTTTGTCTCTCTGCTATCACGTTTGTCCCCCTCCTTGTTATGCAATGAGCTCTGATTCCTTTTCAGGTTCCTCAGAGGCTTATCTTTTATTTCATCCTGTTGCCCTTTGCGCACAAGGACGTCTGGACCATATAATTTTAGAGAGCTTCACCCAATAATATAGTTAACTCAGCTTTTTCGTATGTGAAAAATCAGGGCGTGCTTCCAAATCCTCCAAAAAATACCTAAGGACATTTCAGTGGGTCATCTCTTAAAATTGTGACATTGGTTGAATAAGTATCCTAAGCCTATGCAAATAAGGGCCATCTTATTTAATTCCAAGTCACGAAAGGTTGCCTTTTTCCTGCCACCCTCCCTCTATGCTTACCACTGCACGTCCATGGCTACCATTGGGAGTACCGGGAAAATACATCCCACCATCCCAGTACCTGAGTTTACATAATTAGCTTGTAAGCTCAGACCTTCTTTTGGCTGGGCACCTGGTTAGTGAAGTAGAACTTGAAATTTTAAAAATTGTAGTCATTCATAATTCATCATATGTTCTGAATGGGTGATTTTAAATCGGTTTTTGAAGAAAAAGAGTCAATCGTTTTGCAGCCCCTAAGCTTTGCAAATGTCTCTTCCATCCAGCAAAGACACTGCAGGTTGCAGGGCACCTGGGTGGCTCAATTGGTTCAGCGTCCGACTTACGATTTCAGCTCAGGTCGTGACCTCAGGGTCGTGAGATTGAATCCCATGTAGGGTTCTATGCTCAGTGAGAAGTCAGCTTGGGGTTCTCTTTCTCTCTCTCTCCCACTGACCCTTCCCCACTACGTGTGCATTCTCTCTCATATAATAAATAAATAAATCTTTTTTAAAAAAGAGGGTGGTATGTGAGCTTATGTATTTGTGATTGCCAAAGTGTATTTGATGTCAACTAGTTAGATAGGCCTTGTGGCCCACAGCCTCTGTTCTAGAAGTTTAGTCTCTCTATTATGTGAGGAGATGAAAGCCTCAGGTTCAGTGTGAATCATGATGGTAACCACCTGCTCTGTTGTTGTTATTCATAGATGTTTACAGCAGCAGTAGCAACTTAGTTCTTTCAGGATCTGTCACTATTCTTGGTTGACGCTTTGGGCAGGGTGAACATTTCAGGAATTCTTTCTTTTTTTCTTATTTCCCACAAATGCCATAATTTACCTCTTGAGTTGGCTGGGAACTGCACGGATTTTCAAAATAACAGAAATGCTCTCATGTGCTTTTTGGAAAATGCAGTGTCGTGAAGTAATATAGAAAAAGAATATGGACATAAATATCTGTGTCCTCAGGACAGGATGATTCCTGATGGATTGTCAAAGAGTTTTCATCTGAACTGGCTTCATCTTACTCACATTGGGTTTGTGTTGAATAATCTATCTTACCTGGTTCTCTTTCAGATTTTACATTGTAAAATTGTTACAGTTCTTTAAAATGGTTTTCTAGGAAGTTTTTAAACCTTTAGTATTCTGTAGTAGCAAGTCGTTATAACGAGGACATTATACTCTTTATTATGTATCAGGTGCTCTGTTTTGCGCTTTACCTGCATTAGCTCATTTTATCCTCACCACATTTCGGGGCTACTGTTATTCCCATTTGCAGTTTAGGTAAATGAAGCCCCGAGGCTGGAATTCACGTCTTCAAGCTCAGCATAAAGTGGAGCTGGAACTCCATTCTTTCTGCCTCCAGACCTTAAACTACCTCTAAATTTAATGCGTTTCCCTATATTTCAACCAAATGAACTGTCCATTCAGTTAAGGGAAAGGGGTTGGGTGGGGCCACAGAGCATGGTGGTGTTTTCTGAATCGGAAGAGGCCTGCAGTAGATATTTCAGTAAATGGTTAGTCACAATGAAAATGTTGACACTATTAATTAAAACGGGAAAAACTAAATAGGGTTTCGATTCCACAGAATCTGTGAAGAAGGCAGAAATGTTGAACAGTTAAAGTGACACTGTGAATCTCCTTTGGAAGAAGAGGCAGTGAGTGGAAAGCACACGTTCATGTGCCAGTTCACACTCACTCTCACCCCAGAAAAGCTGCCTTAGGATTAGAGGGGGATATGGTCGCTTCCCTCTGGCAATCATTGGGCTCACACTGTTTCTTCTCTCTCTCACCTCTCTGTTTTGTAAATTCATAAGCTAGGTGTGATTCTATTGCAAGATGCTACATTGTAAAAATGTAGGAACTGTAAGGAAGTGTACAAACAAAAATTGGCGGGACAAGGACCTGAACAAAAATTTGAGATTATGAGATAGTGCAAGTTTGTATATTAAAAGGGATTAAGCACTATATTTTCCCTCAAAATCTCATGGCTTGGGGTGCCTGGGTGGTTCAGTGGGTTAAACCTCTGCCTTCAACTCAGGTCATGATCTCAGGGTCCTGGGATCGAGCCCTGCATCAGGCTCTCTGCTTTGCAAGGAGCCTGCTTCCCCCCCTCTCTGCCTACCTATGGTCTTTATCTCTCTCTCTCTCTCTGTCAAATAAATAAATAAAATCTTTAAAAAAAAATCTCATCGCTCAAATACTGTTAGTAAATGTACCTTAAATTTATAAAAAAGGGGAAAGAAAAAAATTTTGACAAGAATATTACTGGACATCCTTGGAATGGGATAGATGTGTCCCTAGATAAATGAAGTCTCATGTTCACCTGATTCTTAAAATCATTTTATTCTGTTCTTTCAAGAGATAGATATAGAGAATTAGACTAGTTTTTGAGGACTGGCCAAAAAAAAAAAAAAAAAATTCCTGCAGAAAGTGAGATGCTTTCACTACTGAAGCCAGGACTCAAGGAAAAACTGGTTTGGAGGAACCAAGGTCCAGAGCAGCCTTTAACTTGGCAAACTGCCATTTTGACAGATGGCATGGAAAGCAAGCACTTAAGAGTCTTGAGCTCTGCATCCTGTTAGGTGGTGTGCTCAGGAAGCCGGCAGCTAATATCCTCTCCCAGCTGCCCGTCTGAGCTTCATTGCTGTTCCCCTCAGAAGTGTGCCCCGTGCTCTCAGCCTGGGCAGATACAAAGTAGTGGTTCAGCATCTGAGTGGCAGGTAAGCACTTGAGCCTTGAGTGGAGGAGGGGAAGAGGGTAAATGTGTGTAAACTAAAGGACCTACATATTTACCTCCAGTGTATGTTTTTGCATGATAACGGGATTATTTTAACTGTTGCCTGATCAATACATTCTGAGATAAATGACAGACAATATGAGGTAATTGTTCAGTTATCAACTAATAGCTAAGTAATTTGGCTTCCAGCACATATTCCAAGAATACACAATTACGAAGGAAAAGGGGATGGAAAAAGCACAAATATAATAAAACACAGTGATAGAAAGGACAAGTTTAGTATTGGACAGACTTAAGTTCTAACATGTTATTCATTACCCTAGTGACTTTAAGCAAATTAATTAACCTCCTGGAGCTTCAGAATCCTCACTGGTAAAGTGATGATAATAATGCCCATCTTTAGAACATATCAATGTCTTGTGACTATTAATAATAAAAAAACAGAGTGAGGAAGGAAAGGCAGCATCATTAAAAATAGCAAAATAAAGTTTATTCCATTCACGTAGCCCAACTAGAGAGGAGAAATAAAAACATGATCAGTTAAAATCAGCCATCAGTGCTTTCCACATAATTTTTTTTTGAAGATTTTATTTTTTTGAGAGAGAAAGAGAGACAGAGCAAGTGGTAGGAGGGGTAGAGGGAGAGAAAGAATCTCAAGCAGATTCCCTGCTAAGTGTGGACCATGTCAGGGGGCTCGATCCCACGACCCTGAGATCATGACCTGAGGTGAAACCAAGAGTTGGCAGCTTAACCCACTGAGCCACCCAGACAACCCTCCTCATAGTTTTTGAATCACAGTAGTCATAGATGGCACCTGTTGGGTCCCCCAATAATGGGTCCGTGATTAAAGGAGTGAGACTGATACAAAGCGAAGGTCAAGCAAAACTTTATTTCGCACCATGCATCAAGAATCAAACTGGCGGTCAAACAGACTGGTCGGGGCCGCCCCTTACAGAGAGGGTGACCCTTCTCTGTTTCACAGACTAGCTTTTATAGAGCAAAGGCCATGTGGTTGGGCCTGGCCACACACAGGTGGCCAATGAAGTTGTAACACACAGAGAAAGCTGCACAGTCATGGTAGGTGACCAACTGAATTATAATTTACCCTAGTAGACATTTGAACCAGCCTATCACCTTGGTCAGAATTGGTGCCCAAAAGGTGCCCAAAGGGCGGGGCCCATAGTCCTTGGTAGCTAGGAGACAGTATGTGCCCACAGTGATTGAATACCTCCACCTGGCCTGACCCACCCTTGTATTTGGACTTTGTTACCTGGGACTGGTTTCTGGGACTTGTATTTAAGTAAGTTGCCCAGTCAATTTAAGTTTTACTGCATAAACAACAAAATGGCAGTTCAACCGGGGTGGGGCTGCTCTGGCTAAATAGCCCCTTACATTCCCCCCTTTTCTTTGGAGATTAGTCAAATCTTTTACTTTTTTCAGCCAGTTCTATGTCCCTTTTTAATGGCTGCCAGACTGTTTTAATGACTCCAGTGTGATTTACCCAGAAACAGCATTTCTCTCTTAGGGCTACGCAGAGCCCCCCCTTATTCTAGAAATAGTATGTCAAGCCCTAATTGTCTATATTTCCCACCTACATTTTAACAATAGGAGCAACAATGAACTCAATGAACTAATTGTTTCCGAGTCTTAGCTTTTAGTCCACAATCGGCGGGGTCCATCAGCAGCGGCATCCATCTCTAGGGGGCGTCCTCATCCTTGGCTGGTTTGACGTGACCTGCGCGAATCCAGGTCCCGATGCCTTCTACTTTTAATGCCGTGGGGGTGGTGAGGATGACAGTAAACGGTTCCTTCCAGCGAGGCTCCAAGTTTCCCACGTGGTGGCAGCATATCCAAACAAGCCCCCAGGTTGGTAAGGATGTGGCTCCACATCCTTACCTGTCTCTGTCTCAGTGAGGGCAGTCCGGATCCCTGCGTGGGCTCTTTTAAGACAGACTGTAATGCCTGCAGTGATCTTGGCCATCTGTAGTGCCT
The DNA here is from genome assembly GCF_963455335.1 of Martes martes. Taxonomy (NCBI): domain Eukaryota; kingdom Metazoa; phylum Chordata; class Mammalia; order Carnivora; family Mustelidae; genus Martes; species Martes martes. The sequence goes on along the minus strand of NC_137888.1, from coordinate 175,440,994 downwards.
TGGTGAGTGCAATCAGCTCCGCTTTTTCTGCCGAGGTTCCGTGTGGCAGGGCTGTCGTCCAGAGTTACTGCTCGGGAGAAACCACTGCAGCTCTCGCATACCTCTTTCCATCGACCATGTAGCTACTCCCATCTGTGAACAGAGTCATCTCCGCATCCGGGAGGGGAGTGTCTCTAAGATCCAGCCTTATTCCTGCGACCCGAGTTAGGACCTCCCCGCACTCATGTGGGTGCTCAGCCAGCACCTCTGGTAGCAACGTGGCTGGATTTAGCACCGCCGGAGGCTGGGAGGTCGCTTTTGGTTCGTTGAGGAGGGCCTGATACCCCGTCACTCGGGCGTTTGTCATCCACCGGTCTGGTGGAGTCCGGAGAACGCCCTCGATAGCATGGGTGGTGGTCAAGATGAGATTTTGACCCAAAGTCAGTTTGCTTGCATCCTTGACCAGGAAGGCCGTGGCAGCAATTATGCAGAGGCAAGGGGAACCCAGCCGCTACTGATCTAGTTTTTTGCTAAGATAGGCTACTAGCCTTTGCCAAGGCCCCAGAGTCTGAGTCAAAACTCCCTTGGCCACCCCTGCCTTTTCATCCACATACAAGTGGAAGGACTTGGTAACATCTGCGATGGCCAATGCTGGGGCACTCAGTAAAGCTGTTTGTAAGATTCCTCCCTTTGCCAGTTCATAGAGAGGTTGGGCTATCTCCGCGAACTGCGGTATCCACAGCCTACAGTAGCCCACCGTCCCAAGAAACTCCCTCTTGGAGATCAAAGCCTAAATAAGTGGTGTGGCTCTGGCAAAGCCATACTTTCGTTGCTGACACCTGATTCCCTTTTCCTGCAGAGTCTGTAAGAGAGCTCTTATACCCCGCAAGCATGTCCCATAGTCCTCAGCGGCTGTTTCCACTATTCCCACTAACTCAGTCAGATTCTTCCTTTCAAATCCTTTAATTTTCTGAAGTTTCCTCCTTATATCTGGGGCTGACTGGCAAAGAAAAGATCGTCTACACTAGTTATTGTGCAACTTCTCTGAAGTTTACCTCAAGTTACCTAGCTTAGGTAAACAAACATTTAAAGACAACCAAATCTAGAATTTAACATCCATAAAGGTGTGTTATTAAAACACAGTTTTTCTCTCTAAGATAACCCTCATTTCCAGAGATAGTCAAATCAGGACTAATTCATTTGAAAAACAAGTCCAGTTTTAACAAACTTGGCCTAACTATTTACATAAGCTCAGCAAGAACAGTAAGTGATCATATAGATCTTTTAGAATCTGCTTTGCTGGAACTTTTTATAAGGAATCTCTAGGTTGAACTTTTAGTAGCCTCTCCGGGCCAGAAGCCAAGTCACGTACTTGCCATCAGACATGCCTGCAATACCTGTCAAATTGGGCAAATTACTCTTCCTGAAGTCCTGCCCCTCCCAGGGAGTGACATTCTTTACTCACCTGGTGAGGCTGCCGGGAACTCTGTAAGCAAGGTATCAGGCCAACAGTTCCAAAGGGCTTTACGGCTCCAGGTTTTATAAAGTCAACCTTAGTTCCTTTAAACTGCCTGGTCATATCTGAGTCTTTTCAAATATGACATTCCAGTCAAAGCCTTGGTAAAATAACCAGTTTCCAATGGTGTCCTGTTACAAGGAGAACAGATTCTTATTGAACTTATGCAAATGACTGATTGCCACGGAAGAAAGAATACTTACTGAGACCTTTTGGTTTCAGAGGGTTCAGATAGAAAAGTTGGAATGCCTTGATACGTTTACAAATGAATACTTTTACATCTCTGTAAGTTACAGATAACTTAAGAAAAGGTTTCCCTAGTCTGGAGGGGCAAACATTACAGAACCAGTCACATTAAGAGACACAACATTACACCCTTCCAGTTCATCTAGTCCCGTGTTACTAATTCTGGTTTAGTCTGAATGCAGCTTTTACTTCTGGAAATTCTTACCCATTTCAGTTCCAGGATTTTAACATATCAAAGACCTGTATTTGTCCTGAAAGTCTCCTATATGAATTTCCTTTAGGGCGGAATCCATCTTACAAGAGAATTAAAACAATTACAAATGAAAAAACTCAGAATAGATATGGTTAAATATCAAGTGATGACCCTTATCAAAACATTAAAACTTTAGGAAATGTATAGAACCTTTAGAGTAGTTACAGCATTTACCCAAATGTAACCCAAGGTGTATCATTGTTTTAGCAGTACTCCCTGAGTAACTTAGCATATCAAGGAAAAGCCTTATGAGTCAAAGAGCTCTCATTTACAACTCTGGGCAGGCAAAGAGAAAACCATTTACATTTTTTTTTTTAACAGATCAATTAACTAAGAAAACTTTGCCCTTTTAAACAGAGAGAAAACCAGCTTTTTTATACCAATGTCCTTCCTTTTTTTTTACCAATGTCCTTCCTTTTTTTTTATTCTTAAGCATGCAGTCTTAAGATAGTGAGTTTATGGGGTTTCCCTCCCATCGTGAATGTTGTCGCAGACAAAGGGAGGGGAATCTTTCAGATGCTGTCCTGCTCTCGTCCCTCATGGGAACTTAGGAGCGTCTTAGCTAAGGTCTGTCTGTATAAGCCTCAGACCAGGCTACTCCATGGAGTAGATGACCGTTATGCCATATGACGCCCCGCGAGACTCAGGGTGCAGCCCGCTCAGACTCCGTGGCTGAAGCGGGGGAGCCATACAGACACATTCACATAGTCAGGCACTCTTCAGATTCAAACGGTTTGGACACCCCACTCTGGGTATCCCTGGCTAATGGGAGGTGATCAGTCTCCCCTTCCATTCTTTAGGAATGGAACTAGCTCAGACAGTGGCCATGGGGCTGTTTTTCTTTCTTTCTTATTCGAACAGGATCAGGCACTAGTCTTTTTCTCTCTTTTTACATATCTCCTACTTTTCTACATACAGAGTTGCTTCACTTATTTCCATCAGTCTTAGTTACACTTAGCAGAATTTTGTATTCTTAGAAATACTTAACCTCTACTGAAGACTAAATATAAACCAATTATGAACTGTTACAACAGAATTCTTTGAAGGCAAATTTATGAATCAGTTAAGCACAAAACATGTTTACCAACAGATTTCAAAAGCACAAACCTAGTTCCAGCAACCAGCGCTCTAGCATTTTATCCCATTTGGTTTAAAGTTTCAGGTTACCAAAGACTTTGAAAGCTACTTTAACAATTACCCCATTAAAACTTTGAGACAGACAATTAACCATCAGTTTAGTCATCTCTTTGCTAATAGATTTCAACAGATTTTAATACAGATTTTAACAGATTTTAACAAATAGCATGAGCTTATTTGATCTTAAGTAAAAAAAATTGTGAAGTTTCACATTTACTACTGTTAACTCAAAAGACATGTTTATCCTAATTAACCCAACAAACTTAATTAGGTCAAATACTGATTTGCATTCCACCTGGGCCCACTCTGCTTTGAGTGTTTACCTGAGACCAGGGTGGGAAGATCCGGAGTGGGGGCTGTTAGGTCCAGGTCTTCTTGTTTCCCAGCAGTGAAGAAAAGAACAAAGTGCCACCAGAGGGCAGAGAAAAGGTTCCCAGGTCTAGAGCTCATCAGCTCCAGGAGAGGAGCAGATGCCACGCTTTCCTGCCAGCAAGCGGGAGGGGCTAGGCAGTCCACGTCAGGCCAGAGAGGGCAAGGAATGTCCCCAAAACAAAGTTTGTTTTGGCAGCTGCTTGGGAATATTCCTTAAAGTCTCTGTCTCGAGTTAGACTAACCACAGTTGGCTCCAGTTATAACCATTAACACACGAAATGAGTGAGGGAAAAGCCCCACATCTATTAGGAGGAACAGAGAGATGAAAGTCAAGAGTCCCCTTACTCTCTGCTTGCCCCATTCCTTCAAACACAACAAACAACACAACAGACTACAAAAAGACAAAGACAACCGCAAACCCAGCGGCCCTCACCCAGAGCCTGCTGCTGGTGGGGGTTTCCTCAGCCCCCTAGGAATGAACAACAAAACAGGCAACAAAAAGACACGACAAGAACAACTGCAGACCCAGTGGCCCTCACCCAGAGCCTGCTGCTGGTGGGGGTTTTCTCGGCCCCCTACAGATGCTTGCCAGTGGGGTTTTCTTGGTCCCCTAGAGATGAGCCACACAGACCCAGACCCAGTGGCCCTCACCCAGAGCCTGCCACTGGTGGGGGTTTTCTTGGTCCCCTAGAGACGAGCCACACAGACCCAGACCCAGCAGGCCTCACCCACAGCCTGCCACTGGTGGGGGTTTTCTCAGCCCCCTACAGATGCTCACCAGTGGGGATTTTCTTGGTCCCCTAGAGACGAGCCACACAGACCCAGACCCAGCGGGCCTCATCCAGAGCCTGCCGCTGGTGGGGGTTTTCTTGGGCCCCTGACCACCTGGGTACTTGGACCCCTAGGCGATCTACCAGAAGAGGGATGGGGCATCCCCGCATCCACTCCAGCCCTGGGGAGCATGGCTGCATCCAGCTTTTCCCCGGTGGGCCATACCTGGTGCTCCGCAACCAGACAGACATACAGGATCCCGAGATCTTACCTCTGGAGGCTTTTCCCAGAAATTCTGATGCTGGCTCAGTTCTCGTCATTTAATCCCGGACGAGCCCCCAATGTTGGGTCCCCAGTGTTGGGTCCCCCAACAATGGGTCCGTGATTAAAGGAGCAAGACTGATACAAAGCGAAGGTCAAGCAAAACTTTATTTCGCGCCATGCATCAAGAATCAAACTGACCATCAAACAGACGGTCGGGGCCGCCCCTTACAGAGAGGGTGACCCTTCTGTTTCAAAGACTAGCTTTTATAGAGCAAAGGCCATGTGGTTGGGCCTGGCCACGCACAGATGGCCAATGAAGTTGTAACACACAGAGAAAGCTGCACAGTCATGGTAGGTGACCAACTGAATTATAATTTACCCTAGTAGACATTTGAACCAGCCTATCACCTTGGTCAGAATTGGCGCCCAAAAGGTGCCCAAAGGGTGGGGCCCATAGTCCTTGGTAGCTAGGAGACAGTATGCGCCCACAGTGATTGAATACCTCCACCTGGCCTGACCCACCCTTGTATTTGGACTTTGTTACCTGGGACTGGTTTCTGGGACTTGTATTTAAGTAAGTTGCCCAGTCAATTTAAGTTTTACTGCATAAACAACAAAATGGCAGTTCAACCGGGGTGGGGCCGCTCTGGCTAAATAGGCCCTTACAGCCCCCATTCTCCACTTGTCTAGTTTTCGTGAACTGGGATTTTTCTTAAACCCAGCTGGCTTGATTCCGCACTTCTGTTTTCCTCCCTAAAGTGGAGAAAGTTATGCTCTTGATGTGTGACAAGTTCAGTTTGGTTTTAGTTTTGTTTTGTTTTTGCTTTTTTGGGTTTGTTTTGATCAGGTGATCTCATCTTTCTAAGCAAAGGAGATGTGGTCCATTCCCTCTTTGCTCCCTCAGCAGAGGGAGAAAGCCACCTGGGTGGCCGTGTCTGTGCAGAGCCCACCTGGACCTAAAACAGGCTGTTCGAGGTCCAGCGAACACATTTGGCTGTCTCATCAGAGCCGTGTTCTCCACTGTCAGCTTCATTAGGTTTAAGAGGATATCATGGCTTTCCTCTGCTTACTGTTGGGTCCTACTTTATCTTGTCTTTCAAACTCATACAGGGAAGAGGGCAGTGATTATTATCCACTTCAGATCCCCCACAAGGAGATTTCACATTTGAAGTATATCTTGTAAATATTGAAAATTTGAAAAATACCTTATGTTATTTCTGTGAGTCCAATTATCCACCCTTTAATCTAGCCGCACCTATTCAGCTATTGTAAGTAGTCAGCCCTCTTAATAGAAGCACCTTGATTTCTGTAGAAGCAGACTATTCAAGGGACTTTCAGTAGAGGAGACCTAGTCAATCTGATGTTCGCCATCGGTGGTGGGGTGCAAGTCTGTGCACTGGGAAGGCAAATTTTTATTTACTGGAGCTCTGAGTGCATACATAAAAACAATGTGTTAGGGGGTGTGTCCTGTGGGGCTCTTTGAATTTAATTTTGCACTTTAAAAAATATTTATCACTCATTTATTGTTTTGCAGACCAACTCCACAGGTTGATTGGAACAAAATAGGTGGCGATTTACCAAAAGGAAGAGAAACAAAAGAAAATTATGGCAAGACTTTGAAGATAGAGAATGTCTCCCACCGGGACAGAGGAAATTATCGGTGCACAGCCAACAATTTCTTAGGATCAACCACTCATGATTTTCATGTTATAGTAGAAGGTACATTCCCCATTTATTTTTCTATTAAAAAAAAAAAGGTGAATTGCTATGTGTAGTGGACCTACACTTCAAAAGCTTATATGTTAGAACAGGTAAGCCATTTGAACTTCTGATTTTGGTGTAGGGACTAGATTATATTACACTCCAATGAACCAGATTTGTTATCTATCCCATAGAACTTTATAAAAGGGACAAATGGCAAGAAAAGATGTCATGTTTGAGATTAAACACAGATGACTTACATATAGTTTTTATTATAATAAACAAATAAAACACATACTATTAAATCATAGTGTTATGCCCCAATAATGGGTCCGTGATTAAAGGAGCGAGACTGATACAAAGCGAAGGTCAAGCAAAGCTTTATTTCGCGCCAAGCATCAAGAATCTAACCGAACGTTCGGGGCCGCACCTCTTACAAGAGAGGGCGACCCTTGTCTGTTTCACAGTCTAGCTTTTAAGGGCAAAGACCATGCGGTCGGGCCTGGCCACGCACAGGTGGCCAATGAGATTGTAACACACACAGGAAACTCCACAGTGATGTTAGGTGACCAATTGAATTATAATTTACCCTAGTAGACATTTGAATCAGCCTGTTACACCTTGATTAGGATTGGCGCCAAAAGGGTACCCAAAGGGCGGGGGCCCATACTCCTTGGTAGCTAGGGAGACAGTATGCAACCCCCTACTGATCGGATCTCTCCACCTGGCCTGACCCACCTTTGTATCTGGGCATTGTTACCCGGAGCTGGTTTCCGGGATCTGCCTTTAAGTGAATCCCCTGGAGGAAGGGGAGTGAGGACAGTTCAAGGGCTAAACAAGGTTTTGTTTAACCTCAATGAAAGCCTCTTGACAAAATATAAACATAAAATAGGTCCTTACAATAGAAGTAACATTACAAAGGAAGGAATTATTATGATGAGTATTATGATGAGCTTGTTTCCCAGGCTTATGGTTAACTTGCTATGTCCTTGATAAATTTGTTTCACCTTTCTTTTTTTTTTTTTTTTAATTTTTTTAAAAGATTTTATTTATTTATTTGACAGACAGAGATCACAAGTAGGCAGACAAGCAGGCAGAGAGAGAGGAGGAAGCAGACTCCCTGCTGAGCAGAGAGCCCAATGCGGGGCTTGATCCCAGGACCCTGGGATCATGACCTGAGCTGAAGGCAGAGGCTTTAACCCACTGAGCCATCCAGTCGCCCCTGTTTCACCTTTCTGTACCTCAGGTTCTTCCTCAAAGAGAGTGTCAGACAAATTATCTTAGTTCTTTTCTTGGTGCATTATTATTATTATTATTTGTCCTTATCTTGGGTGCACATGACATTCAATATATTACTTACTAGGAAAGAGTAGATTGGGTGCTAAAGATACTAACTTTCTATCAAAAGATGGAAAATACACATTATATTCAAGTCCTCTCTGTAAATCCAAGCCTTTTAATCAGTAGAGGTTTAGCTATCATCTCTTGTATTCACAGAAACAAGTAGGCCATGATGTCATCATTTAAAAACAATCTACATATCATACCGTGTAGATATAGGAGCTGTTCCTGCCCTGAACCTGAAAGTTCTCCAGGCATCTCATGAACCTGATTGACGCAGACCGCTTTCTGTGGGTCTGATTACATCGAAGTCTCCTCTCTATGGTTTGGTTGACTGTATTGATCAAATTAATGGATTGATTACTGCATTTGTACTTCCTTAGTACTGTGTAGGCTTAACTAGTGAAAGGAATTGTCTCTTTCAGGATGCTATTTAGTGGACTGATGCTCTAGGGTTCCCATTTATATTCCAGTAAAGTTCACCTCTTAAGCCTTCAGTTTGTGCAGGGAACACCTAAGTAAAAGACTGACTGTTTTAATTAATGGGGAAAAAAATGGAGACTCAGACACAAATTCCACTTACAAGTAAATGTTAAGATAATTGTTTTAGTCGTGCTGCTGTTTGGAATAACACTGCGTTTCCATGATCTAGCCCATGATGTATATGATTAGTTAAGTTAGGAAGAATGGAAAACCAGACATGAGAATATCATTTAGTTTGATTGAAAAAAAGCAAAACCTATGTAGGAGAAATATTACTCATTTTTATTAGTATTACGTGTAAATATCAACAGCTGCTAACTGATATATTCCTCTGACTTTAAATTTTTCACAAAGAAATTCAGAGAGGAAGAGTTTGAGAAGTTTGTGTATATATTTTTAATAATCATTTGGTGCTCCTATATAATTCAGCTACGCCATGCAACAGGGATATTTTTCTGTAACCTTTTACCCCTGCCCCAGCGCAAACACATAACCACAAACCAGGCATATTTAATTGTTAACTGCTCCTACTCCAAGTTGCTGACTATTAGAAATCCTTCCAGATGGCTGGAACATTGCTATGGTAGCTGAATATTTTAACAATCTGGCCACGGTTTTCTTGACTGTAGGACTGAAGCTTTCAAAAGAATTGCAAGGGTTGCAAAAAAAAAAAAAAAAAAGAAAAAAGAAAAAGAAAAAAGAAAAAAGTCAAGGATGTAAACTTAATTACGCAATTTAAAATGTTGACTATAGGACTCCAAAGGAATCTCGGTTTCCTGAATGAATTGTCCTCACTATTCATAAAACAGCTATTAGCACTATTGAGATGTAAATTATGTTTTTATCAGGAACATTTAATCTTTTCTCCTTAATGAGAAGCTACTAAATGTGCCCTCAGTTGTATGTTTTTAGGCGTTTCTCTTCACATATGCAACTGAAAAGCAAATTGGGCTCAAGAAGTCAGTTTTTCTTTCTTTTTAAGTGTGAAAGCAGTAAATATAAGCCTCATTAATCATAAGCATAGATGAACTTACTTTTATTCAGTTGTCTTCTGCTTTCCTGCACCTTCTTCCCCCCCCTTTTTTTTTTTTGGTCTCTTGTTTAGAAACTCAAATGAAATAACAAGGGTTACCGTAGGATCACAGAACGATGCTACTGTGAACCTTGAAAATCAATTCCATTCTGAAAACACCCATTTGTGCTTAAGCATATATTATGTTGTATTCTGTCTATGTGATATTTTTTCTTTATTACTAAAAAAACCAAATTCTGCAATTTAAGTTACAACATCCTAAATATGAAAACCATGTGCATTTTCAGATTCTGTAATACTTATAATAAAAACAGCCAGGATGTCTTGACTAGGCACAGCTTTCCTTTCTAGGTATCTATGATATAAACATTACACATCCAATAAGGAGATATATTAAAATAGCATCTAAAATATTCTAAATCCAGAAATCAGAATATGACCATAATCACATTTTTAAAAAGATTTTATTTATTTATTTGACAGACAGATCACAGGTAGACAGGCAGACAGAGGGGGGGGAAGCAGGCTCCCCGCTGAGCAGAGAGCCTGATGCGGGGCTCCCAGGACCTTGGGATCATGACCTAAGCTGAAGCCAGAGGCTTTAACCCACTGAGCCACCCAGGTGCCCCAACCATAATCACATTTTAACTAATTATTTAAAAAGACTCTCACCAACAGCATTCATGTAGTAGACTTTGGAATCATTTAAGACTTTTAAATTTTAGTGTAATAGGAAAATATTTGTATATAGTTACATACCCATAATGATCTTAAGAAGATATCATGAACTCAAATGTAATTCATTGATATACTTAAGAAAACCTCCTTTTCAAATAAGCTGTTATTTCTAAAAAGTTACAATTAAGTCCAAGTTTGATGAACCTAGCAATTTTGATTTAATAGAATATAGGTATTTAGTAGGAATCTGTTAACTAAGAAAATAGCCTCCGTGTTGTTTCATAGATACCAAATTTCCTATCTTATATTACTTCATTTTCCTTACAGTGATAAACGTCTCTAATTAACTTGCTTATTATATTCTGAATGTTCAGTCATTTGCATCTCAGTTTTTAACAGCATGGAGAAATTATCATTTTTTTATTTACAATTATGACAAAATGAGTAAAGTTTCAACATAAGTAGTTTTTATCAGTTACCACGTATCATAGGATAATAGAAGAATGGGATTCAGTGATGATGTTGTCTCTCAGAATTTTCCAATTTAGCCTCCCCCCACCTTTTCTTGAGCATTTTTTTCATCGTTTCAACCAGATCTTACCTTTCAGGAATTGAGTTACGTGTTCTAAGCTTGGGAAAACATTTGTTCTCTATTCCTGCACGTCCCTAGCGTTACTTCACTCACCAAAAATATCCTGACCCATAGCCAATGCCCTCAGGCTCACTGTGTGTTCTTTTGTGAACAAAATAGCAACTAGCTAAATGTGTGCAACCAAGACATGAAATTATGAGATTGTGAATTACTAGAAGTGAATGATTCCCTCCTATCCAGGACTCCTTCTTTCCTCCCTGTGCCTTTTTCACTGTAGCCTTTAGGGATCTATCATTTCCGTTCAACTCATAATTATCCACATGTGTCTGTTCTTACGGTGCCAAGCAGAGGTGACACAAGGAAGACTAAGAATCCACCCTGGCTCTTCATTTATCTGAGAAGTATAAAAACAAATGCCCAAGCATTTATATATATATAAAAGCTTATCCAAAAGGGAGAAGGTTTAATGATGATTTAGTGATGATTTCTAGTGAATATATGAAATCTTGGTATCAGCCTCCAGGGGATAGATGTTGGAGCAGCTTGGATTTGGAAGCACAAAGTTGAAGTTGGTAAAGCAATATGGCCTTGGTTTCTATCAGTGGTCCAAATTAATAAAATAGTAATTAACTAGGAATAACATCACATTTATACTGGATCTCAGCGCTGCTCAGTTTGTAGGTCTGCAGATCCATGGAGTGTCAAGAACACAGAATGGGGCTTCTTGGGGTACCTGGGTGGCTCAGTTGGTTGAGCGGCTGCCTTTGGCTCAGGTCATGATCCCAGGGTCCTGGATCAAGTCCCGCATCGGGCTCTCAGCTTGGCAGAGAGCCTGCTTCTCTCTCTCCCTCTGCTTGCTGCTTTGTCTCCTTGTGTTCTCTGTCTGTATCTCTCTGTCAAATAAATAAATAAAATCTTAAAAAAAAAAAAAAAAAGAATGGGGCTTCTTTTTTTATTGACACTGAGCAAGTTAGATGGCATCTCCAAGGCTCAGTCCTTGGTCTGCAAGGAGAGTTGGATAGGCTGATAACTTAAGCTTAATGTGGACACCTAGGGGTTAATGATATTTGTAGGGTGACAATACAAATAAAATCCTGATTTTCTTATGTGTGTATATTTAAAGAAATGTCATCATCACACGATCTTCTTTATTTAATTATTTTAAATATCATTGATAACATTAATTTCAGGTGTACAACATAATGATTCGATATTTGTATGTATTAAAAAATGATCACCAGATTAAGTCTAGTTAACATCCATGGCCACATAGTGACAAATGTTTTTTTTTTTTCTCTTGTGATGAGGACTTTAAAGATCTATTCTCTTAGCAATACAAATATACAATATAGTATGTTGACTATAGTCAACATGCTGTATATTATACCCCTACAATTTATGCTCTTACATTTAATTTTTGCTCTGAGAACAATAGTCTTAGTTTGCTGTTGTAAACAAGGAAATTTTCATGTTCATGAAACTTTTTTCTCTAGCGCAAATGCTTAATTTTATTGTGGTTGTGTGAAAAGATAAAAGTAACAATAACATCAAAAATGAGCATAGACCCCGCACATACACACACATCTCAGAGAGTCATATACAGTTTAAAATTTGGATGTTTACATTTTAACCTACATGACTAAATATTTGCAGATTGTAGATTATGAATACACAGTTTTAATTTAAGATTTTGTAACTAAGCCCACACCCCATGGAATAATTACTAGGGCAAGTCTCTCGCTCGGACTTGAATTTGCTAGGGTTATTTGTATATTTTTGTTTTTCTTGGTGCATTTATAGGCATTTTCATTTCAATAATCTTTTTGTTTCCTCTTTACTTTAAAAAAAAAAGCCGTTTAAATGACATTTTTTCATTTTACACATATATGTATCTCTAAAAGAGTTTTCTTTTTGACAAAAATGGAAATCCGAAAATGTCTTGGGGGAAATAACCAAGCAACACTTAATGGGAGTTACTACCCGCAGGTATTGTGCAATTTTTTTTCTGGAATCAAATTATCCAAACCATCCACACTTTAATCTAAATCTTTTATCCACTCCTGACATAGTAATATACTTAAGGTGACACAGTAAGGCAGTCCTGTTTGCACTAAAGACAAGTGTCTCATTCTGTCCTGAAACACCACTTAGAATTATACTATTGGAGCATTAGGGCATGTGAAGAAGCAAGTAACTTAAATACACCTTTTCCCCCATTGTTTTGAGGACAATAAGCTAAATATTGCTTTTAGGCTTCCTTCTCCCTGCCTTACAAAAAAATAATCTCTAGGAAAATCATGTTTCCCAAATTTTTAAGATAATTAAATATGGATATATAAATGCTACAAGATCATTAGGCAATATTTAAGATAAATGCTGAACATTTTAATTTCATTTAAAAATTCTGAAAATTCGTTTATCGAATATCAGCCTTTTTGGATGCCTTGCTGCAGCTTGAAAATAAGCTGTAGCCAGCACTAAATAAACTTAACCATCTGCTTATCCCTCCTTCATTTTCTGTTAATGGGATAGATACTTGTGTTGCCGAATGAAGTGATTGTATATATGCTGATTTTATTATACATGCAAAAAGTCCAAATTAGATCACACATGCACACATACACACACACCCTATAACACACAAACAGTGCCCACCTTGCCTTACAGAGCAAGTACCAAAAAGAGCTAGCGTGGACCACTTTATTGTGTCTGCCATCTGCTGGTGCATTATAGAAATACAGGCCTTATCATGTTTGGACCTTCTGATACAGATAAAATCACTCATGATCTCTTCACTTTACTTCCAGAGCCTCCTCGCTGGACAAAGAAACCTCAGAGTGGTGTGTATAGCACTGGGAGCAGTGGTATCTTGTTATGTGAGGCAGAAGGAGAACCTGAGCCCACAATTAAGTGGAGAGTCAATGGCTCCCCGATTGACAGTGAGTGAAAACACTTCTGATTCAGTGCTGAAGGCAATGGTATGCTGGGATGGTTGATAGTCGGACACCCTGCGTTTGTGTAAAAAAGCAGGTGGGAAGTGGCTGGACCATCGGGACAGAACTACTTAGTGAATCCATAATTGCGTCTTTCGAAGCAGTTTGATTTATGCTCTGATTTATGGAGAAGCCATAAATAATATTTGTATTCATTGGGTCATTACATTAATTGTATATAAAAATATGGTTGAGAAAATAAAGCAGGTATATGAGAAAGAGAGTCCACTTTCTTTCTCCCTGAGGAGAAATAGGCGTAGCGACTTAGTGGTTGAGAGCATAGGTTGGAAGTCAGGACTTAACCGTAGACAAAGGCAACAGCAGCCCTGCCCTGGATTCTGCTCTTTACAAGCACCTACTTTGGCCATCCTTTGGTCATGCCGGCCTCCTCCATTATCTGAGGAATTCATGGGCCAGTGAGACCTGCAGAGCTTGGACGCACATCCCCTGCCCCTGGCTCCCTACATGTTCTCAGTGGAGCTCCAGTAGTACCCAAGACCAGAAAATCCCCTGTCCAGTCAACTCTGAGCCCTCCCACAGGGGATGCATAAAGGCTGAAGACTGATTCTTGTTCTACCATTTCAAGCTAAGAACTCTGCGAAGTCCAAAAATCTTCAATTTGAACCTAGAGGTCTGGTCAATTTGAATGTCTTTGTGAAAGTAGGATAGAACAAATTTGTCAGTTGATTATCTTAATTTTGAGTGTTTACTTGTTATCTGTTGCTTTCATAAGACCCTTTTGTCCTGGACCCACTCATGTCAAGGGTAGACATCCAGGTGGTCCATAGACCTAAGGTCCCATCTAGGCTGTGCACCTCCCCAGGTGTGTGATCTTGAGCTGTTTACTGAATCTCCCGAAGCTTTAGTTTTTTAACAGCACGACAGAGCTAATGGTAGTTGGTTGTGATTGGATGAGGTAAATGAGGTCAGCCCCCTAGGATAGTGGCTTATCTGTAGAACACTGTGGTAGTTTATAAACTCTGGGGCCAGAATGCCTCTGTTTGCTTCTAGGCTCTACCATTTACTAGTTGTGTGATGGGGCCTATTACTGACTCTCTTAAAACCTGCTTCCTCATCAGTAAAATGGGCGTGAAAATTGCAGCAACTCTTGGGTTGCTATATGGATTAAAGAAAATACCATGCAGAGAATGCTCAGGACAGGGACACTCCTAAACTATTGTTTACTGTTATTGTTGTCATATAGCAAGCACTCAGGAAACCTTCGCCCTCATTATTAATATCCTCAAATCTGAGATTTTTTTGGTCATCTCCTCAAGAGAGCAGACTAAGAAATGAGAGAAAAGACTTCAGGTAGATACGAGGGAGATGAAAACAACTGTTTATAAAGAATGTTGAGGATGCTGAAATAAGGAATGCAGATTCTCTGGACCATAAAATCATAAAATTGTATATCTGAATGGCACTTGACTGTTTATGAAGGACATTCACATATTGCTTTGAATCCCCAAATGAACATTCTTAATGGAGGTACAATTATTCATATTTAGCCGATTGATTCTTTCATTCAGTAATATTTATTGAACACGTTCTTTGTGCCAGGTGCTGACTGGCCTTATTGCTTGGGAGGTAGCTGTGAATAAAATGAACCTAGCTGGGAGAGTCAATCAATAGACAAATAAGCACATAAACGTGTGCTTAGTGTGGAAATAAAAAATAGCTGAGTAAGGACTGAGTGTAATAGTTCAGGACCTAGAGCTGCTACTTTATTTTAAGATAATACTAGTAAGCCCCCTGTGGTAATTTACCTTTAAGGAGAAGGCCTAAAGGAGGTGAGGGAGGTGGCCATGGAAATATATGTGTGTGGAAGAGCTTTCAGGGTAAAGAGGTCAGTGAGTGCAAAGACCCTGAGGTGTGTTCAGAGTGTTGATGTCAAGCAAGGAGTCCGGGGTGGTTGAAGCTGAGTGAGTGGGCAGTGCTAGGATGTGAGATCAGTCAGCAGGTACAGGGGCCCTATCATGCATATCAAGGTGAAAACCTGACTGGAGACTGATGATTTTGTCACAAATAAGATGGGCAGCACATGGAGGGTCTTGAGCAGAAGAAAGATGTGGTGTAATCTATTAACAAAAGATTGTTCCGACCACTGAATGGAGAAGCGACTGCATGACTACTCCAGCTAGAAGTGGCCTGAAAGACCCTAGAGCTGAGGGCTGGGTTGGTGGTAGTAATGGTTAGGTTCTGGATGTCTTCTCAAAGTAGAGCCAGTAGGTTTGTTCCTGGATGGGGAGGTCAAGGCTGAAAATAAACTTACACGAGGCAGCACAGCTGAATAATGGCAGGTATAGAACTGAAGCCACATCTTCACAGTCTAAGCTCAGTGTTCCTTCCACAGCTCTTGACCACAGCTCTCCTTGCTCCCCTGCAAATGGTTGTAACCATCTATAGGTTGGGATGCTTGGTGATGGTGGGCTAACTACAGGATCTGAAATCTCTCTGAGCTTACAGGTCTAGCAATTCTGTATCCTTTATATGTAGTATTTCAAAATTCAATGAAACAGGTTACTAGTATTGGTAACAGTCCTAACCTTTTTTAAATACTTTGCATGCAGTATCTGCGAGCTTTCTTACAAGCCCTGCAGAAGAGATTTTTTATTTTTATTTTTTTTTATTCTCCAGTTTGCACGTGTGGCAACTAAGGTTTCAGGGAGGTCATGCTACTTGATTGAGGACACAACCCCAGTATATTTAGAGCTAGACATGGAACCCAGAAATGATTGTCAGAGCTGAAGTTTCTCCCACCATATTTATTGCATTATCACCCACTGAGCTGACCAAAGACAACTGATGACAGCACTAGTGTGTTTTGCTTGATGTTGATGCAGAACTGACTTTCTTGAATACCAGGAGCTCTTGTTATCCTTGACCCGTATGCAGCAACGCTCTCTAGTTGCCATACCTCTCCTGAAGGGCAATGTGGAGCCATGCATATTAGCTCTGTGTCATCTCAAATCTGAGGCTATAGTTTCATTTCTTCTTTTTGTAATGCTGTTGAATCAGGGTTTACCATGGGCAGATGACATAAGGAGTTTAAAGATAACGATGGGGTGAGCTCTGAAAGTTGTAGATCTGGGTGTCCATGTGGGCATGCAGAATCAGGTCAGAGGTTCAGTCCTTTGCAGCCTTAAAAAACTTCAAAGAACAACTCATCCTGGCCATTCTCAAGAGATAAACTACCCTGCAGGTTTGTCCCAATTTTCTACTCTTGCTATACAAATGATCACTAATTTAGTGGCTTGAGACAGTAGACATGTATTATTTTACAATCTATAGATTAGGAGTCTAGCCAAACCTCCTTGGGCTGAACTCAGGGTGTCAGCCATGCTGTGTTCCCTTCCTTCCCTTCCCTTTCCTTGCCTTTTCCTGTTCCTAGAGACAGACCACAATCCTTGGCGCATGACTCTCCATCTCCAAAGTCAGCATCATTGCATATCTGACCATCCTACCCTAGCCCCGTCTCCCTTTCTCTGGCCACAGCCAAGGAAGCTTCTCTGATTTTAAGGAGCCATGTAATTACATTGGGCCCACTTAGATTATCCAGGATAATACCTCCATTGCAAGGTCCTTAATCATCTCGGCAAAGTCCCTTTTGCCATGGAAGGTATAATATTTTGTAGTGGTAGAAATTAGAACATGGGTATCTGTTGGAGGCTCTTACTCTGCCTACCACAAAGACCTTCTAGGAATAAAATGCCACCCAACATAAATGGTTTTCCATCATTTCAGGAAATATTTTCCAGCTGCCTCCTCTGTGCCTGAAAAGCAGGCACTGGGGACACTGTATACAATGCACAGACGAGGTCTTGTCTATGTGGAGTTCACAGTCAAGTGTAAAATTTTGTTCATTTTTGACTACCAAATGTATACAAAAAATCTTCTATTTTAATAAGCAATGCTCTATGTTTTCTATAAACCAAAACTTAATACAGTCACTATTTTGTATAATAGAGACACAATAAGGGCTCCTGGGTGGCTCAGTCAGTTAAGTGTCTGCCTTCGGCTCAGGTCACGGTCCTGGAGTGCTGGGATAGAGCCCCACATTGGGCTCCCTGCTCAGCGGGGAGTCTGCTTCTCCCTCTACCCTTTCCCCCCTGCTCATGCTCTCTCTTTCAGATAAATAAATCTTTTTTAAAAAAATAGAGACACACACACACACACAAAATAGAGACACAATAAGGAAAAAAATTAGGTTTCTTGATAATCTTGTAATGTCATTTACTTTTTTCAGGTTTTTAAAAAATTTTTATTTATATTTAGAAAGAAAGTGAGAGCAGGAAGGGGCAGAGGGAGGGAGAGAGAATCTTAAGCAGGCTCCACGCTCAGTCCAACGTGGTGATTGATCTCACGACCCTGAGATCATGACCCTAACCAAAATCAAGAGTTGGACGCTCAACTGAGTGGGCCACCCGGGTGCGCCTTGTAATGTTACTTAAATTAAAAATTTTAACATCTGTGCTTCTCAGTTGTCATTCCTAGCTAATATTTCCTTTACACTGCTCGTTTGTAGTGTCATAGCAAGGCCACGGGATTTGGCATGTGTCATTCATTTCTTCAAAATCCAGTCCCTCCTTCTACAATGGCCGTGTTAGTGCTAATCTAGCAGGTTCTGAGCCGTGTTTGTGAGAGCGCATATGCTGTTTCCAACAGAGTTCTTTGACCCTTAATAAATGTACTCGAAATATTAGATTTTCTAATTTCCCAAAGATATTCCCAGAATTATACCTGGGTCAGGATTTATTGGCTGGATTTTTTGCCAAAACATAGAAAATCTAGCCCCTGATCTCAAGAAGTATTTACCCTTACTGTGAGAAAACAAAATACATGAGCTGTGTATCCAAGTGGTTAAATGGCAAAGCAAGACAAGTGAAACGAATGATATAGATCAGAAAATGGCATGGGGAAGAACAATCATATAGAGGAACAGAAGTGTCAAATGGGAACAAAGGAGCCAGTGTTGGTGGACTGGGGGGCTCGCTCCATGCTGATCATGTGATTTGTGTTGGCAGTATCAGGACCTAAATATATAAGAGTAAGTGAGGTTTAGTTATAGTGGGACTTGAGTGCTGAACAGAAAATCTGAAATTTTATTTATGGGTTTGGATAGGGAGGGGCAATGAGCTAGAGATCAACAAATATTTTAGCAGTAAATATTAATTTGAAGGAAGATTGAAATTGAAGGGTCTGGAAAGAAAAGCCCATGGTTGATGCAAAGAAATTCTACAAATTGGCTTCAGTGAACTATTATTCACCTAAACTGGTCTTAAAATATAAATACTGTGTGACACATTTAATAAATGGCATATAAATATTTTATGTCCTATTTTTTATCAAACTGACATTCTTTAATCTCTTGCAGAAAATCCATTTGCTGGTGATGTTGTCTCCCCCAGGGAAATCAGTTTTACCAACCTGCAACCGAATCACACTGCTGTGTACCAGTGTGAAGCATCAAATGTCCATGGTACTATCCTTGCCAATGCCAATATCGACGTTGTAGGTAAGCAGACTGTTTACCTGCTGTTTCCTAAGGGAAGACGTTCAAGGTCATGCACACTAGTAGGCTGAATTCCAGACACATAAAACTTGGGAGGAATATCATCAAAGTACCTTTCACCTTACATTTGGACATTGGCCTCCATACTAAAATTATACTTTTTTTTCTTTATATTTTTGAGAGAGAGTGTGTGTGTTTGTGTGAGCGCGTGTGAGCACACAAGTCGGGTGAGGGGACAGAGGGACAGAGAGAATCTTAAGCAGACTACCCACTTGGCACAGAGCCTGATGCGGGACTCGATCTCATGACCCTGAGATCATGACTTGAGCCAAAATCAAGAGTCAGACTCTTAACCGACTGAGCCACCCAGGCGCTTCTAAAATTATACTTTCAAAAATGGACTGAATTTGGATATTTTTCTAATTCAGGAATCTATACTGCAGTATTCAGCTGTCTCCCCTTTCTGTTAATATGACTAGGATACAGAAAAACCTAAGGTGTGCACATTATTTTTTACGTGAATGTTGACAACCGTATTTATGTCATTTTCAAATAGATGTCCGTCCACTGATACAAACCGAAGATGGAGAGAACTATGCGACGGTGGTTGGGTACAGCGCTTTCTTACACTGCGAGTTCTTTGCTTCACCTGAGGCAACGGTGTCCTGGTAAGCTGGTACAAGGTTTTCTTGAGAGAATGTCAGTGGTGGATTTCACCTTGTGTCTTCATCCATCATTTGACAGGCTACTGTTACATGTGGCCAGTGCCTCTGAGAAATAAGGGAGCAAACTTAATTACCTACCTCTCCTGAAACTGTTGACTAGATGTGTAGGATTTTTCTCTCCTGGGGAGATTAGGGAGAGCCATTTCTGCTTACAAAGGAAAGCAAAGAATTGAAGTGATTACCAAGACGATTTTACAGATAGGTTTGGTTTTTCATTATGGGTATATTGAAAGTCATCTATCACAGCTGACCCTTGGACATTGTGGAGGTTGGGACTGATCCCCCTTGCAACTGAAAACTTTTGTCTCCCCCAAAACTTAACTACTAATAGCCTACAGTTGACCAGAAGCCTCACCCAGAATATAATTGATCAATACGCATTTCATATGTTATATGTATCACATACTATATTATTATAATAATAGCTCTTTTTCTCAAATGTTTTTCTATATTTCTAGGCCTACACAGTTTGTGAGTTCTTTCAGGTGGTTGCATATTTCCAAAAATTTCTCCAGTATATTTAATTGAAAATAATTCATATACAGGTGGACCCACACAGTTCACACCTGTGCTGTTCAGACTTAACTGTACTTTTTTGTTGTCATTTTGGGTCTTTCCCAAATAATTATCTAAGCATGCATTTGGCTCCAAACACATATGCTTAAAACTTTTCCAACATGTTTTTTGAATTTTATTTCAATTTATCAATTGGTGTAATAAGTCCAGATACCTCTTGTGGATCTGCCATATTTCTTACTTCACCAGAGAAGCTTGGAAGAACTGTTCTGAAATAAGCCTGCCATGGCTCTGCAGGGCTGAGATTAGAGTGAGGAGGGAGAGGCAGGGTGACGCAAGTACAGGTCAGATCCCATCTTTATTTAAAGATTGGATATTTTGCTCATCGTGGGTTTTTAAAATGCTTTTATTTTTAAAAATACTCAAATAAAATATTATTTATCTTGGGACCCATGGGTGGCTCAGTTGGTTAAGTGGCTGCCTTCGGCTCAGGTCACGGTCCCAGGGTCCTGGGATTGAGTCTATATCGGGCTCCCTGCTCAGCGGAGAGCCTGATTCTTGCTCTGCCTGCCACTTCCCCTGCTTGTGCACTCTCTCTATGACAAATAAATAGAATCTTTAAAAAATAAATAAGTAAAAATAAAATAAAACATTATTTATCTTGAGTCCTGAGATTTTTTGGCAATCCTTACATTTTGCCTCTGAGGCAAGTGCCTCACTGGCCTTACCCTAGTCCCGAGCTCTGGAAAGTCCTACGTGAATGGCAGCCAGAGTTTACCCTCTGATTTCTTTTTTTTTTTTTTTTTTTTGGTTCCAGCAGAGCCTCTTATTGTGCAGTGTACTGGGTAAATCAAGATTTGGCAGCAAATGCTCAGAAAATGGATGAATGTAGGAGAAAATGACTCTGGGTTGATAAGGGCAAATGTAATCCATGTCCACAGGACAGGAACTACTTCCTGGCCTGTAATATTTCTGAATGACCAATGTCCCCCCAGGACGGCAGGAGGTTCAGAAGGTTCATTATCTCTTTCAATTACTAGCTTTCCCATTTAGTACCCTGAAGCGATCATTAACTAAAGAGTTCACCATCAATACACCAGAAAATATTTATTAAGCTGTGAGGACAGATGCAAAAACGGTCCTTATAGCTACAAGAAATACAGCAGAAGCATAGTGTATGGACCTGAATTTCCTCTACCTCTAGCCACAGTCTGTCTGGGCACATCAGATATACACCTTGGCTAGGACCCATTCTGGGAAAAAGATAAATTCCAGTGGAACATTTCATAAGGTCTCCAGAGCTCCTAAAGAAAGGGTAAGCTTGAATGACATCAGCAACCCGTTTCAGAAAGTCTACAGTTCTGTCACGTCTCAAATTGATTTATGCCCCTTTCTGTGTTCATAGGCAGAAGGTGGAGGAGGCGAAACCTCTTGAAGGTAGACGGTACCATGTCCATGAAAATGGCACATTGCAGATCAACAACACCACAGAAGATGATGCTGGCTCATACTCTTGTTGGGTTGAAAATGCTAAAGGAAAAACTGCAGTCACGGCCAACTTGGATATTAGAAGTATTTTTATTTTGGTTTTACTTTGCATGAATTCTCACGTGGGTTCAGGTTGTCTTCCTTTTCCCAGATGAAACGATATGATTTATTGAGTGCCTGTTAAAGTTTGTAGACTGTATTTCAAAACTCCCAGATTGTGTTTCGTCGATAAGACCGTCACAAAAATGATAGGATATGCTGATGACGTGTTCACGGCTTCTTACAATTTTAAGAGGGACTTAGGTATTTGGGGGATGACTGGCAACAATTTAAAATGCACTATTTGAGGATGTTTCTCTGACTGTATTTTGTTTCAGTAACCCACGCAACATAATGTCACCAGCGATCAACTCTTGGAGCTAAAAATCTCACAAACCCATAAAAGTTCAACTTAATAAAGACCGGGGCATGATAGGGTAGAAAATTTTTTTGTCCTCTTCTTGCATCATAAACAGCTTTGCATTTTTTTCTCTCTTCAGAACAAAGTCCTGGGTTTCACTAGTATTTTGCTTTTAAAATTGCTCCAAAAATCCTTTTCAGGAAAACATAGTAGAGAGACCCTGCCGTGATTGTAGGGAGGATCTCTATTCTCTGTGACATGTCATTATCATAGCCGGCTCCTGCTGCTACTGAATGACAAGTGTATTTGTTGAGTCATCGTTTTCATGGGTATCCTGATATTCTTCTCTCTCTCTTCACACACATGCCCTCCGTTCCTTGTTTTTCTTCTTATATTCTTCTACAGTATTTGTTTCTTTTTGTACCCTAAGTTATCCAACATGCCAGCCCCATGAACTATATTCTTTCTTTTTTTTTCAAAGATTTTATTTATTATTTTGACAGACAGAGATCGGAAGCCGGCAGAGAGGCAGGCAGAGAGAGAGGGAGGAAGCAGGCTCCCCGCGGAGCAGAGAGCCCGATGCGGGGCTTGATCCTAGGACCCTGAGATCATGACCTGAGCCGAAGGCAGAGGCTTAACCCACTGAGCCACCCAGGCGCCCCCATGAACTATATTCTTAAAGCACAAAGATACTCTCTTCAGACGTCTGCCTAACTCTCATGTCTGCCCACATGTTTATATGTCATGGACAATTTTCAAAATGCCCTTGTGAAGTCCGTGAAGATGATTCTTTTTTAGACTTTATAAAACCAACCTATATGAAAGTTTAGTGACTCAGTCAGATTCGGAGTCAAAGAGAGAGAAGCCTGGAATCCAAATGAACCTTAACTTTCCCATCACCCTATGCAGGGTTTGGCCCAAAGTGGACCTCAGAACTGTAATTGACAGAGAGATGGACAGGGTCATGAATGTTTCATCTGCTCTAAACACCCACTTTATATGTAAGGCATATATAGGAATCTTATCTGTGAACGATTAAAACACAATTTTTGTATATAAAAAAGAAATTTCTGGAGTAGAGTTGAATGAGAGGCTACATCTTACAGTGTTTGAAAGCAAGAACTTTGGTCGCCGTCAAACTTAGTTTCAGATTCTAGCTTCAACCCCTTACCAGTTGGGAAACTTCGGTGTTGCTTAAGTTCATTTTAGCCTTATGTTCTCTGGAAGGTGAAAATAGTAGTATTTGTAGAGGTCCTGGTCAATAGGATAAGTGGTTTATTAGATGGTATCAGTTATTATTAATAAGTGCATTTCTGACTTTAAATTTAGAAATAGGAGTAGATGTTTAATAAGTCACTTAAAATGAATTCAGTTAAATAATTTCTAAAAGCTTCATGCTTGGGATATTGAATAATCAATTTTTTTCTCACTTTCAATTTTCAATCAGTGCATGTAGTAACATGTAGATAGTGAATATTAAACATACTGTGGAATTGCACTAAACATATTGTGGAATTGGAGGTCAGCTCATGAGACTTGATCTCTGAGAGGGTTACCAAGTGGTACAGCAAGGTAAAGTGTATCTACCCTTAATATAGCCTCTAGGAGTAAGGATCCTATATTTTGAAACAGTCATAATGAGGAAATGTTTTTTAAGACAGCCCAATGTGATTCTTTTTAATTTATTTGATTTATAATTGAATTGAATTTATTTGATATATTTGAATGTGACGTTAGATTTTTGAGCTACATATTGTGGATACCACTAATTTACTTTTAAAATATCACTCTCTGTACCTCATTCAACAAGAATTTCATCAAATATGTGTTGAGTACTTGCTACATACAGGGTCCCTTCTGAGCTGTGTGGATACTTCATGTAACAAAACAGACACAGCCTCTTCTTCACCGGGCTTATGTCCTAATTTCCCACCTTCATGTTGATAGATCACCTACGCATGGGCTTTACTATTTAACCTCCAGTATCTGAATTATTAATAAACACATTAATAGAAGATCAATTAATTTCCTTTTTTTCCCTTATGGTGGTGTGATCCCATGACCAGAAATAATAGAGAGAGAAATTATTTTTTTCAACTTCTAGAGACATTTGTTTGCTCCCACTCTTCTTACTCCTTTTGCCCCAGAAGTAAGGGGAGTTTCTAAGATATTAATTAGTACTTTCACCCTAATTTCTAAGAGGTCCAGACCTGATGGAAAGAAAACAGAAATACGATGTCAGGAAATCACAGCGCAGCAAACACTGCGTGAAGACATGACTATTCCGTCGACAATTGGGGTTGATTAAATTGCAGGCACTTGATTGCAAAGTAAGCGGGGATGTATGTATCTCACTAGTCTCTTTGTTTGGTAAAAACAGATGCTACAAAACTTCAAGTTGCTCCTAAGAATCCTCGTGTCCCCAGATTGCATGCACTTGAATTATATTGTGAGAGCACGTGTGACCCACATTTGAAGCAGAGTTTGAAGCTGTCCTGGAGTAAGAATGGAGAAGCCTTTGAAATTAATGCCACAGAGGATGGCAGGTAGGAAAGGGGTTATGCTCTGTCGTTACATGGGCTTGGGATTGATACTGAGCACTTGAAAAAAATAGTTGTGAAAGTGTTCACACGGAATTAAAATACAAAAAGTGATGAATACGTTTCGGGCTTCACAGCAGGATTTAAAAGGTAACGCAGTGCACAGTTTCACTTTTCTCCCACATGATTAGCTGCTTCTTTTTGCTGCTGACTTTTTATAGAATGTGTACCCTCCTGTTAACTCATGAAACAGAGCCCACTCGGGTGCGTGAGGGGTATCTGGAGGGGACCCTGCCCATCACCTGTTCCCATCCCAAACTCAGTCTACCTCATGAATAGGCGGAACCCAAGTCATACCTCCATTCCTTCCAGTTAGGAAGTACTGACAAACACACTTTTCAGCCTCCTAATCTCCATAGAGAATACAGAAAAATATATATAGAGAGAGGAGGGAATGTGAAAGGAAGTGTCAAAAGATGCTGACTAGCATTAGACAATATTAAGTACGTCAGAGAAAGAGAAAAGAGTATTTACCGAATGCCTGTGCTGTCTTTTGAAAGCATACAGAGGGTAGCTCTCCCGTGTTTTGCATCGTGACTGAGTAGGGGTTAGAAATAGACTGTTCTTAGCCAGATCTCACCTGCAGTTTCATGTTGTTACTCATCATTCTGAGAAAGTAAATCTGAAGATAGGAGATGCATTCCTTTAGTGAGACTGTGGCAGGACGGTAGATAAGAGCATGGCCTTGAGTCCAGTCGCCTGGATTTAAATCTCAGTTTGGTTACTTCTTGTGTCTCTGACTTTAGACCAGCCGCATAGCTTCTTTATGCCTTAATGTTACATTCTTCAGATACCTTCATAAGGTTATTATGAGTATTAACATACCAAGCACTTAGAAAACACTAAGTGCTCAGTCCAGTTTAGCTCTCATGATTTGTACTAATGTCTGCAGACATGTGACGGCTTATCTCATGTCTCGTACCTGCTTGGCCCCTGTCGTTTGTGTGTGTGTGTGTGTGTGTGTGTGTGTGTGTGCGCGCGCGCGCGCGCTTGCACCACCTCTGTGCAGTGGCTTTGGTCTCGGCTGGCTACTTAATTGATTGCGTCTCATCCTTCCTGTATACTTAAGAGTTTGTGGAAAGGAGCGTAGCTATTAACACCTAGTTGTCAATGAGACAAGAGAAGATTAATTATTGACCTAAAAGACTACACATTGCAACAGTGATCTTCACCCTTAGGTTAGGTCTTAGTCGATCTATCAACTGCTGGGATCTCTCCATGCTCTCCCTCTTTTGTCACGACTGCCTAGTTGCCTGGCGTCTTGCATATGATCTCTGGCCTACAGCCAAAAAGAGAGTCAGAGACTGGTGCCTAGTTAGTGATGCGACCTTCATATTTAGGCCTTGATCCCAGAAACTCCAAACATCCTCTGTGTGGCCCAGTTGAATAGTTTCTGTAGGATACTAGGGCTGACACTCAAATGAACCTCTGGCTATCTCAGGGAACCAAGCAAGTGACACAGATATTCCACCAGTTTTCCCTAGGGTAGGGGTGAGGAACAATAACCTTAGCTAGAATGTCTTAGAAGAGGTCTCTGGAGTAGGGAAGGCTGAGAGTAACTCTTGCTTCTGGGGTTGACTGGGGGCCCGAGCAGGCGTGGAATTATAACAGGGAGCTGAGATCACAGGTATCTGCTGATTTTCTAGGGAACGATTAGTAAGCTCCCGTCTCTCACCTTCTGCTAGGACACCTTCTTATTGGTAGGTAGGCTGGGGGCCAGAGGCTTTTACCTGGGAAGAGATAAAGTGAGTTTTACATCAGAAATGTCATTTATAAAAAAAAGAGAGAAAGAAAGAAATGTCAATTATATAAGAGCGTCTCTTCCTTTCTGCAAGGACATTATTTCAACTACATAGCAAACACGTTAATATATTTCGATTTAGTGGAACTTCATTTTCCTAAAAGTGCTTAAATAGTTAAGTTGACAATACACTGGTATAGGGTAAAAGGTTATAATTTATAGTAAAGAAATTTTCATGTACTAAACTGGATCAGAAATTGGCAAAATAGAGCAAATGACAAAAAGCTAGTGGCCAATGATTTGCAAAAAAGAGGTCCTAGTCTGCCCTCTACTGTTCAAATACATCACAGTGCAGTTGTTATCAGATTTCCCAGATGGGTGTTCTGCCTGTGAAGTAGAGGGATGGAGAAAAAGGACCCTTGTCAAAAATACAGATTACCAAACTCCAGGTCAGACAGTCTGGCTCTGTAGATCTGGGGTATGATTCAGGAATGTGCCTTTGTAAGAAGGACTTTGGTTGGTCCTATGTAGGTGATTCCCTTACTTAACAAATCTTAAGAATGAAGCAAATGTATCTTAACTATTATAACATAGTATAGTCTTTAGAAACACCAGGCAACACAGTTCTGTCACTAACCCATGCATCACAGATGGTTGGACTGGTAATTAAAACAAAACCAACTGATAGCTTTCATGACTGTGTAGACAGTTGTGTATGTTCAAGTAACATTTCATCTTCAGTTTCAACTCTAACACTCTCTAATAAAATTTGCACTATGTGAAGCTGTGTTTTGTTTTGTTTTCAATGCTTCCTTGATTTTTTCCCCATGGGGAATATATATTTTTGAATATATGTTTCTGTTGTTTTCACCTTCATCATGTACTCTTTTTTCTTTACTGGCAGGATAATTATCGATGGAGCTAATCTGACTATATCTAATGTCACCTCAGAGGACCAAGGTATTTACTCCTGTTCAGCTCACACCGCTTTGGATAGTGTCACTGATGTAACTCAAGTAACTGTCCTCGGTAAGTGCACTAATGAGGAATCTCTTCATTTCTTCCCCACCACTGATTAAATTCTGTTGTTCTTAGGCCATTAAAGCCACAATTATTGGAGTCCCTGCATATATACCGTTCTTTTGAATTTTTCATTTAAATAGTCATTCCACGTTCAAATGCTTTCTCCTCTTCTGGCTTTAAAGAAATTAATTAATGCTTAATTTCTTTTCACTGCATGGGTAATGTTGCCAAAAGCTGTGGGAGGCAGGCAGTGTTATCAGCAGAGAGAGAACTGAAGCATGCTTGAGTTGTCAGGGTGCCTGAGCTGCCCTTTCCTAGCTTACAGAGAAATAGAGCTGAGGAATGGAGATGGGGTAGGCTTAGAGGGGATCAGGCTGGGCATCCCGTGGTGGTGGTGGCTCAGTGGTCATGCTCTAAACCAGAGAGACAGACTAAGTTCTCAGCATTTCAGGAAGGGAGCTGAGGAATTTCAAGAGCTCTGCAAAGGAATGACTTTGATTTTTTTTTTTTTTTAATGATAATGTTAATTAGAAAATAATGTGCATACTTCACTAGTGTAGTCAACACAATTAGCCCTGCAATCACCCACGTTTAAAGCTCTTAGACCAGCCTGGAGCATCTCTTAGACCACCATTAGCTCTTGAACCGTCTTCTAGACCATCTCTCCTCCAGTTTCCTTGACAGATTTGCTCTCCACAAGCTATCTGATACGGAAATCTGACCGATGTGGATACCACCAACAAACCACTCACCCTCAAACTTCCATTTGGGTCTGCCCGTTTGGGGAGCCTGGCAATAGAGGAGGGTGGGTGTGTTTGTTTCCATATTCCCTCCCTGCAAGCTGTGTCTGATTTCTCCCAGGGAGGCTCCCTTCACAAAATCCTCTGGTAAGATTCTATTAACTGCTCCCTCCACCCCCAACCCCAGATATTCTGCCAGTGATCTTTTGAAAGAGTTAAAAACAAACAAACAAAAAAACAAAACTCTTGATACTATCCAAATTGTGTGAACTTTTTAATTTCTGCTGGGACCCTGACTAATACAGGCATTTGACCTTTTTTTAATAGTTTTCTCTTAATAATTTTGTTTCCATGGGCACTCCTTAGTCTTCCTTTTAATTTTCTGATATTCCTTAGAAGTGTTTGATTTTGCCTAAACTCCTTTATTAGATGTGTCAATTAATCGTTGTTATCAACAGGCATTTGTATCTTTAGCTCTCTTATTGCTGGGATCCACAAGTAGGTTGCTAACAAAGATACAAGCTGAGAGGAAATAATTCAGTTTCTTTGGCGGTAGGATGTGAAAAATGAGTAAACGGGCTGGAGCTCTTCAAGTGAAGCAGATGGTCACCAGACTGGGTTCTACACACACACACACGCACGTGCACACACACACACACACGGTAGAGGGTATGAACTTGGTTCAATAAATTGTACCTTTAGGTGAGGTTTTGGGCCATAGGAATTCAGCTTTTTCAGGGGACTACAAGCAGAAAGGTTTGACCCCCTAGGAATTATTTCACTAGTAAGTCATCAGATAAAAGAGTGGAGCTCCAGGTAAACTGGAGTTTATTCCAGGCACCACAAGTGTAGGGGCCAGTCTCAGGATCCATAGACTTTTTCCCTCCGTATTTTGAGCCCTGCAGCCAGCAAAGGGATTGGGCGCCCAACTGCTTGGTTCATGCTGTCAAATGGCCTTGTAAAATTTAATATTTCATTCTTGTGATTAGGCTACCATCTCCTAGAACCATTAAATTTTGATGATTTTAAATAAATGGTTGCTATGATTATATATAATATTTATAAGTGAAGTTTTGTTTTTTTGTTTTACCAATGTTTTAAGAATAAAAATAAACTAATTTAAAAAATAGTCTGTGATGCAGATTTCATTTTCTTAACTACTTCTTGGAGTTTAACTCCTAATTTTTTAGGCCAATCCCTGGTCTTAGGAAGCATAGCTCATTAACAGACAATAACAAATAGATCCCTGTGTAATTTCTTTATAAAACTCTTTTCCTGAGAAAACAATTTTTGCACATACATGTTTGACCCATTTCACTTGCTTTAAGAGTATCAAGTGCAGGGGCGCCTGGGTGGCTCACTGGGTTAAAGTCTCTGCCTTCAGCTCAGGTCATGATCCCAGGGTCCTGGAATAGAGCCCTACATCGGGTTCTCTGCTCAGCAGGGAGTCTGCTTCCTCCTCTCTCTCTGCCTGCCTCTCTGCCTACTTGTGATTTCTCTCTGTCAAATAAATAAATAAAATCTTTTAAAAAAATGCTTTAAAAAAAAAAAAAGAGTATCAAGTGCAGCCCCTAGTTCCATATGATTCTTGGAAGGAGCGCATTCTAATGTCAGATGCTACATAAGGCTGTATTGGTTCCTTAAGGTAACTTTAAAAATGAGTGAGCTCTTAATCAGTGCTGAAGACAAATGTAAATTCTCTGTGTGCACAGATCTGAGAACTGTTGAGAAAATAATTTCTTATTTAAGGCCCCAAAGTTTATGTACACTCAGTGACCACATTTTAAAAATAAAATAGAGTCTTTTGAATTGGAAACAGTGTAGTGTGTCTTTTACCAGTGTAAATTTCCAGCAGTGAGCAAGTACTCAGCATGGGCAATAGATGTTGCTTCCCACTGGGAGAATAAAGAGCCCATGGGAAGGCCCTATGAGATATTACTTAATTGTTTCCTCTGAGAAAAGATAAATGTCCCTGAATACAAAAGAGCACTGAAACCAAATTTGGGAAGTAAAGACCATTAGGGATAAGTTTTCTTTGTTTGTTTCATTTATAGTTGCTTTTATTTTATTTAATTTTTTAGATTTGATTTATTTATTTGACAGAGAAATAGAAGGAGAGAGAGAGAGGAGGAGCAGGGAGGAGGGGCAGAGGCAGGGGGAGAAACAGGCTCCCCTGTTGAGCCAGGAGACCCACGTGGGACTCCATCCCAGGACTCTGGGATCATGACCCAAGCCGAAGGCAGATGCTTAACCGACTGAGCCATCCAGGCACCCAGTTGTTTTTCTTTTAATAAAAATTTCCATGGACTTTAACACTCTTAAAGTCATTACCTACATAGTATCCAAAATATATGAAGAACTTATAAAACTCAACACCCCAAAACTGAATGATCCAGTTAAAAAATGGGCAGAAGACACACCTATACATTTTTCCAAAGAAGACGTATAGATGGCCAATTGACATATGAAAGGATGCTCATCATCAGGGAAATGCAAATCAAAACTACAGTGAGATATCATCTCACACCTGTCAGGATGGCTAAAACCAACAACACAAGACACAATAGGTTTTGGCTAGGATGTGGAGAAAGGGTAACTCTCTTGATCTATTAGTGGGAATCCAAACTGGTATAGCCACTGTGGAAAACAATATGGAGAGTCCTCAAAAAGCTGAAAATAGAGCTGTCCTACAATCCAACAATCACACTAGTAGGTATTTACCCACAGAATACAAAAATACTAAAGTAAAGTGATACATGCATCCCAACATTTGTTTATAGCAGCATTATCTGCAATAGCCAAGTCATGGAAACAGCCCAAGTGTCCATCTGATTAATGGATAAAGAGGAAATAGTGTGTGTGTATATATATAATAGAATATTACTCAGCCATGAAAAGTAATGAAATCTTGCCATTTGCAACAACATGGGTGGGCTAGAGAGTATTATGCTGAGCAAATTAAGTCAGAGAAAGACATACCATATGGTTTCATTCATATGTGGAATTTAAGAAACAAAACAAATGAGGAAAGGAGAAAAAAGAGAGAGAAGGCAAACCAAGAAACCAAGAAACAGACTTTTAACTATAGAGAACAGACTGATGGTTACCAGAAGGGAGGTGGGTGGGGGTGATGGGTCAATTAGGTGAGGGGGATTAAGGAATGTATTTGTCGTCATGTATACAAATGCTGAATCACTATTTTGTACACTTGAAACTAATATTACACTCTATTTAACTGCAATTTAAATAAAAACTTAAAAAAGTCATCACCTACTCAATCTTCTCGTTTCCAACACATTTATCTGTGCCAGATTTTTCCCTTCCAATGTAAACTGCCTTCCTACTCTTTCAAAACTCTAGCCAAGAGAGTATAAAAATTGCTATAATGTACTGAGAATTCATTGTTGGAAATTTCAATAAAAATCCAGAGCATGCAGAAAAGAAAGCCTGAGTTCATGTTCTTTATCTTATTTTCCTGTAGTCATAGGACCTAATTTTATTGCTCTAATATGTTAATTCCATGCATGATTGAAGTGATAATGTACTTTTCACTTATTCATTTAGTCACAAAACACTTATATTCCAAGCACTGTTGGTGATGCAAATATTAATAAATGCAGTCGCTACTCTTGAAGATCTGTCATATACAGGAAATGAACCAGGCATATAAGTAAGCATATGAGCTGAAAGACACTGATCCACTTGAGATAGATCATGTTTCTCAAAATTGTGCATAATTATAACCCAGGGCAGTTGTTTAGAAATGCAGGTTCCTGGGCCCAGCTCCTTCCGTATGCCAGAGAGATAGGGCCCAGAAATATACCCTCATTTATTTTTAAAGATTTATTTATTTATTTTTGAGAGAGAGAGAGCGCGAGCGCGAGCGAGCGCAGGGGGAGGGGCCAGAAGAAGGAGGAGAGAGGAACTAAAGTGGACTCCATGCTGAGCACAGAGCCCAAGCTCAGTCTGATGACCCTGAGATGGCTACCTGAGCTGAAACCAAGAGTCAGTTGTCCAACCGACTGTGCCAGCCAGGTGCCCCAAATCTTCATTGTTAGTAACTACTCCTAAAAGAATTTTGATATTCATGGTCAAAGATGCCCTTTGAGAATGGGAATCAGTGTAGAGGGAGAGAGTACTTAGAATAGGTTATAGATGTGCAGGAAGCTGCATTTGAAATAGAACCAGAAGGGTGGCTCAGTGGGTTGGGTGTCTGCCATTGGCTCAGGTCGTGATCCCATAGTCCTGGGATCAATCCTTGTGTCAGGCTTCTTGCTCAGTGGGGAGCCTGCTTCTCTCTTTCTCTCTCTCTGCCTCTCCCCCAGCTTGTGCTCTCTCTCCCACTCTCTTTAGTAAATAAATAAAATCTTAAAAGACGGAAAGAAAGAAAGTATCCAGAAGGGCTGCTGAGATGTGATTGGGTGTGGAGACCAGGGCCTAGAAAGTGCGGCGGCAGTGTTCCTCAGTGAGGAAATTGGGTAGACAAAGGCGTTGTCTGCATTCTCCTTACTTTTATTTTTATTATTAACTAGATGTTCCGGATCCACCAGAAAACCTACAGTTGTCTGAAAGACAGAACAGGAGTGTTCGGCTGACGTGGGAAGCTGGAGATGACCACAATAGCCATATTATCGGTAGGGGGGATGTGGGATAACTATGCTCCTTACACTCCTGAGTCAAAATTAATGTTAAAGCCATTTTTTTCCTTTTTTTTTTTTTTTTTTTTTTACCACAGTTGCTAGATTATCCTTCTTAAAACATTCTTTAAAACTTTTTATACTGTGTGTAAATGTTAGGATGACTTAAACACACTAAATCCATTCTAACGTGTATTTTTTTTCCCCTTGTTCTTCTACTGCCAGAGTATATTGTTGAATTTGAAGGAAACAAAGAAGAACCTGGACGATGGGAGGAACTGGCTAGAGTCCAAGGCAAAGAAACAACAGTCATGCTATCTTTGGCCCCATATGTCAGATACCAGTTCAGGGTCATAGCCGTGAATGAAGTAGGGAGAAGCCAGCCTAGCCTGCCATCCGACCATCACGAAACCCCTCCAGCAGGTATGTGGCTTCTCACGTCAGGTTTCTGAGAACATATTTTGGTTTTGCTCCATCTTTCAACATCTTTAAAAAAAAAAAATCAATAGTATGGGTGTAGAGTTTTAGACTTCTCCTACTGGAGAGCTTGAAAAGTTCTGTGAACTGATAGCACACAAATATTCAAAGTACATCCGATTGATAAGTAGTATATAAACATTTGATAGAGAGCAGGAGATTACAGGGAGGTATATGGGCAAACATTACTCTGAGTTCTTGTGATAGCTAAGTATCATGTTAAAATCAGATATCAAGTATGTTATAAACTGAGGTTCAATATAGAGAAAGGCAGCTTTCTCCCTTTATTTTTTTTTCAACTTTTTGAGATAAAACATTTTATTCATTGTAGGTGCCTTGTTAACGCTTTAAAATATTTAATATCATTAATTTTATACATATAGTGTATTTATTGTCTCTCAATATCTAAACAGATATCTGATAACTATCTAAATTTCCAGGATATTTTTTTTAATCTCAAGAATGATTAATACTAAAATTTGTGTTACTTTACTGTCATTGGTCAATAGTGTGATCATAGCATGGTATTATTGTTTTTTTTTTCCCCTGGCTCAAAATACATAAGCTAGGGTATAATTTCCTTTTTGGATTGAGGAAAAAGCAAGAAGAGATAGTAACTGAGTCAGATACTTGTGTGATTGAAGTGTAAGTTGCATTTGGCATGAAAACTACACTTAGCCCTTTCTTATTAAATGGATCCATTTGAGTATATTTCGTGGACACATAACCTGCTCTTACCTGTTTGTAGTCCCTAACAGTTGGCTGTTGAAATTAACAGATGATGTTTAATTTTATTAGCTTAGAGGCAGATAATCACAACACACATTTCTAACAATAATTCTAATAGAAAAAGGGAGGCAAATTTAAAATTAAAATATTTATTTAAAAAGTAGGTTTAGGATTTTTTAAAAAAAGGTTGAAAAATTTAGAGAGCAGGTTTAAAATGGAGATACTAAAGTAAGTCTTCTACTTTCCACTGAATAGTAATTGTATCACTTCAAGCATGTGATTTTACTCCTTTAAAAAATATATATATATATTTAAAAGCTGCCTTTTAGGTCATGGATAGGTTAACTAGCCTTATGGTGGTAATCATTTTATAATATATATACACATAAATATAAAATGTGTATCTATAGATTGGATACATATATACATACATCTATGTATGTACACACACACACACACACACACACCCCCCGAAATTATTACACTGTACACCTTAAACTTACACAGTGTTATATGTCAATTACATCTCAGTAAAGTTGGTAAAAAGATAACTCCCTTAAGTCTTTACAAGCTGGGCCAGATAGAAATGAATGAATATAATCAAAGTTGTTTAAAAATCTGATTTAGGGGGAGTGGGGTGATATTCTGATTAAGCTGTGGACTATAAATTGGAAAAAGTAATTTTAATACTTATAATTTTTCAGCCCCAGACAAGAATCCACAAAACATAAGGGTTCAAGCCTCTCAACCCAAGGAAATGATTATAAAATGGGAGGTATGTATTCTCTAATGTGTTACACACTACTTTGTGTTCTTTTTTGTGTTCTTTTAGGTCTGCATGCCAAGTGTAATGATAGAAAAATATTTTTTAAGAATGAAGATACAAGATTTTTGTGTTTTATAAATATATCTCATTTGTATATTTTGCAGATCATTGTGATTAGAATGTTAGGAGATATGGTTAAACAGTGGTAAGTAATGTCAGGAAGGGTATATAGGTTGACTTAGTTGTGGTCTATTATCAAAAGTTTTAGATTCCTAGTATTTTTATAACTAATATCCTACATCGTCTCTTGTTCAAAAAAATACTAAAAAACTTCCCTAAATTTTTGTACATGGTCTAATAAATATTATGCATATCGAAAGGATGTCTGCCAAATAATAGCCACTACTTATTAAGCCTATTAAGCATTTTGTGTGCTCTTTTCTGAGAACAGTTGTCATTAATGTCTTTTTCTGGATATAGGGACTGCGGTCAGGGTGGTAGGCAGTGTTACCTGCCACCGTACCACTAGAATACCACCAGAAATCAACAAACCTACTAGATATTTTAGATTTCAAATTGCATTTTTCACCCCTTTATATCTTTCAATGAAAGGTTATGAATTAGAGCTTTGTCTATGAATTTAGTGTAAATTTTTACACCTGCTCAGAGAAGTTTAATAATTGTTTTGAGTGTTATTTCTAATTCCTTCTGTAGTAGAGGGTAACTTTCTCACCTCTCTGTGTGGACCTATTCATGAACAGATAATTTAACCTACTTGAAAGTAGATTACCCATTCAGACATTCTGATGAATAATAGACTTCCAACATTAAATTCATGAATTCTGCATAAATGTAGAACAGTTTTGAATGTGGGAATATACTAATGTATTTTTTTTTTAGAGATTTTCTTTATTTATTTGACAGAGAGAGCAATCACAAGTAGGCAGAGAGGCAGGTAGAGGTGGGGGGGGAAGCAGGCTCCCTGCCAAGCAGAGAGCCCGATGTGGGGCTCGAACCCAGGACCCTGAGATCATGACCAGAGCCGAAGGCAGAGGCCCAACCCACTAAGCCACCTAGGTGCCCCTACTAATTTATGTCTAAACCT
Source organism: Martes martes (assembly GCF_963455335.1). Classification (NCBI taxonomy): domain Eukaryota; kingdom Metazoa; phylum Chordata; class Mammalia; order Carnivora; family Mustelidae; genus Martes; species Martes martes. The sequence continues at coordinate 175,405,176 of NC_137888.1, read as the reverse complement.
CTTTCCAGATAATGATTTTGGGAAGAATTTTAGGATGTATAAAGTTTAGTCTGATTTTTTTTTTAACTCAATATTGTTATATCAACACTAACCCATTATTCCACTACAGTGAAATTAAGTTTTGCAAATTTTAAATTTTAAAAAAAGTGGTAATACACAGAACCTGAGTGTAGTCAAGATTATTATTTCTTTCCTTGAATTTGTGGCCATACATATTTCCTACCACATTGTCTTCATAATTACTTAATTTTTAATCTGAAATTATGTTAATATCTTATTCTTGTAGAGTATCTGTCTTTTTCTCTCTCAAGTTCCCTAGCAATTTCCATAAGACAGATGATATAACTGGTTAGATGAAGATAATAGTATGTAATTATCGGGTCAGTTCCTCAGAGAAGCACACCATGTTCCAACAACATCAGCTCATTAATCCTCACCACTCCTTCAGAAGGGAGACAGTAGCTGGATGGTATCAGCCCTACATTTCACAGAGAGAAGCTGGGACTCTCATTTTAATGACCTTCCCCAGATGTCATGCACTCAGCCAGTGATGAAAAGAAGACCCCCACCTCCACTTCCTCTGATCTGCTATCTTTGTAGGGGGCCTGTTTAAGAATTTACTGTGGTTTTATTGCCAGTTGTCTGAAAGCCAAATACAAAATAATCCTGCTGTCTCCTCCAGAGTCTAGGCACCAAAGAGCCTAGTAATTTAGATAAGATTTTTCTTGAAAGTGCTAAATGTGGTGGCAATTTATTTTAAAATTTGCAGGAGATCTTTATTAAATGTAGCTGTTTTCCTTGGAACAAAACATGTGTAAACTGAATAATTTTGTTTAAAGATTTTATTTATTTATTTGACAGACAGAGATCACAAGTAGGCAAAGAGCCAGGCAGAGAGAGAGAGGGGAAGCAAGCTCCCCGCTGAGCAGAGAGCCTGATTCGGGGCTTGATACCAGGACCCTGAGATCATGACCTGAGCCGAAGTCAGAGGCTTTAACCCACTGAGCCACCCAGGCACCCCTAAACTGAATAATTTTACTTGTTGCTCATTTATTGTTGGTAGAAACTGAAGGAAATTGTAATTCCAGATTACAATCTGACAATAAAAGCTTGTGGCCTGATTCATCTGGGCACCGCTCAAGCCCTTGGTGGATTAATATCCATATGGTAGTAAAAATTACCTTGGTGCAAAACTTAGAATGCAAAGTAAAAACAATGATTGTGAAATCTCAGAAGGTTTTGTTTTGTTTTGATGTTTTTTCTCATAGTTAATTTAAGTATTCAACTTGGAGTTAGTGTAGACTTGAAATTGTTCTGCTGATACAGCACTACTTTCAACTTAGTTCCAACCAACCCATCTAAAAAATTTTAGTAAGTTTGACTGTGTTAAGAAGCACTGAAAATTCTGTAAGAAGACATTTTATATGACATTATTTTATTTTACTTTATTTTTTGGGGAAGAGACAGCAAGCAGTAGGAGGAGGGGCAGAGGGAGAGGGAGAGTCTTAAGTAGGCCCCACGCCCCCAGTGTGGAGCCCAGTGCAGGGCTTGATCTCATGACCCTGGGAACATGACCGGAGTGGAAATCAAGAGTCTAATAACAGACTAAGTCACCCAGGCACCCTGATACATATGACATTATTGAATACTCATACATACAGACAAAATTACCATTTATATAAGTGAGCCTTATAATCTAGGAGTTAAGTCACATTTTCTTATGTAGTTTATGTAACTGATTCATTTAAGTGCACATTCCCATTTTTGAAATGAAACAGGTGATTTATATTACAATATATTTTTTTAATTATTGAAGTATTGATTGATAAAAAAGAAAAACCAGAGTGGATATAACTGCTTCACTAAGTGGCTTGCCACCGTGTCTTACTCAGTGTATCCACGATCACACTTAATGAATCTTGCCTTCTGTCTTAGCCTTTGAAATCCATGGAGCAGAATGGACCAGGACTGGAGTACAGAGTGACCTGGAAGCCACAGGGAGCCCCTGTGGAGTGGGAAGAAGAAACAGTCACAAACCACACCTTGCGGGTGATGACGCCAACTGTCTATGCTCCTTACGATGTCCAAGTCCAAGCCATCAATCACCTTGGCTCTGGCCCTGAGCCCCAGTCAGTGATTCTCTATTCTGGGGAAGACTGTAAGTGATGCACCTGAAACTGCTAAGCGCTTCAAGAGCAATTTCTTTCAAGTATATTGCATTTCAGTTAATGACCATTTTTGAGCAGCCACTGCATGCAAAGAGGACGTACTAGCTGTGCGAGATAAAAAGAAATATAGCACATGATTCCTACTTTCAGGTTGACTACAGGATAGCCGGTCACTATAGAGTGGTAAGGAATTATGTGAAAAGTTTTAATTTTATTCAATTTCCCAGTAAAGCTATTTCTATATGAAAAATCAAAGACCAGTACTCGTCACTACAATTAGTTCAGCAGCATAACTGTCGTAATGTTTCCAGTTACATTTGTCCTTACTTGTCGAAGACTTTCTAACAGCCACCTGTGCCATCCCTGGCCTCAGTTGTACTTTTGGAACCTCCCTAATGCAGATGAGATACAGACTGAAATTTGTCTATAGAATTATGGACACATACAGACTGTTTTGAGGTATTAGTGATATGCTCACTATTAAATTCTTAGACCATAATAACTGCTACAGATAGATTATTAAAAAAAAGGAAAGATGGTATATTCCATGTCACTACACAGGAGTTATTCTCATTGTTCTTCAAGTATCCAAATAATATTTTGATCTGAAAATGGAAAAAGGTTGAGCATCTGAAATTACTAACTCCTTATTCACCTACTATCTAAATTCTTCTACCCAAATAAAATTACACTGGGCATATCACTGTGAACTAAGATATTATTAGTCTTGGCTGCTCTGCATTTGGTTTATTCTTCTATAGTTAGTTCCCTTGTAGAATGGGGATGATAATACCTCTTTATAGGGTTGTTCTAAGGATTATGTGAGCCAGTCCACTGAGACAGTCCCTTAGAATAGTGCCTATACATAGCGTATGCTCAGTTAATGGTAGCTGTTGTTATTAATAGACCAATCAAGCTCTCAAGTAATTTGTTAAATTGTTTAGTTCATTTGTTTCTAAAGGCAAGAAACCCACAGGATATTTCACTGGACCCTGGTTCCAGGGGTAGACTGTCCTCTTCTAGAAACCTGTTTGGGCTCTGAAACTCCTCTGTAATGAGAAACTCTTAAGTTCTATTTGGAATCGATTTCATGAGAGTGCTTTGCTCAGATTAAGCAATATGAAAAATCACCTTTTGAAAAGGATCCTAATAATCACATTTGAGGGTTTTGAGAAGCTCATCATTCTTATGTGCTTAACAGATCCTGATACGGCTCCAGTGATCCATGGGGTGGACGTTATAAACAGCACATTAGTTAAAGTGACCTGGTCAACCATTCCGAAGGACAGAGTACATGGACATCTGAAAGGATATCAGGTTTTTATCATAGATTTTCTTGTTGCTGAATTAATATCTTAAATGCAAATAAGAACTGATCTTAGAAGAAGTCAGAGGAGAATCTGCCACCGTGGTTGATATGTTAAAGGGATCCTATTTCCATTGCAGATAAATTGGTGGAAAACAAAAAGTCTGTTGGATGGAAGAGCACATCCCAAAGAAGTAAACATTCTGAGATTTTCAGGACAAAGAAACTATGGAATGGTTCCTTCTCTAGATGCGTTTAGTGAATTTCACTTAACAGTTTTAGCCTATAATTCCAAAGGAGCTGGTCCAGAGAGTGAGCCTTATATATTTCAAACACCAGAAGGAGGTAAGAATAACAGTGAAGAATAATGCCAACAATGGGAATTATCCAGTGACCAAATTAAACATTTACCTCCATAGTGGTAATTAATCAATATATACTTCATATGAGTTAGCTTCTCAATTGCTATAGAAAACTGGAATCTAATGGAGCTTTTTTTTTTTTTTTTTCTTTTAAAGAAATCTACCAATTTATGAGTGTAACTTCTTGGTCTTGTGTTTTCTAGTACCTGAACAACCAGCTTTTCTCAAGGTCATCAAAGTTGATAAGGACACTGCCACTTTAACCTGGGGACTACCTAAGAAACTGAATGGAAACTTAACTGGTTATCTACTACAGTATCAGATAAGTAAGTAAAAATCTGAATTGGATCCGCCTGGTTTTTGTTTTGTTTTGTTTTTTTTAAGATTTTATTTATTCATTTGAGAGAGTCAGCACAGAAGGAGCAAGAGAGTGAGAAGCAGGTTCCTGAGCATGGAGCCTGATGCAGGGCTTGATCCCAGGTTTTTGGGATCATGACCTGAGCCGAAGGCAGATGCTCGACCGACTGAGGCACCCAGGCACCCCTGGATCCACCTACTTTTTTTTAGGACTTATTTATTTGAGAGAGAGAGAGCACGAGCAGGAGGGGCAGAGGGAAAGGGAGAAAGGGAAAGAGAATCCCAAGCAGACTCTATGCCAAGCACAGAACCTGATGCAGGGCTGAATCCCATGGCCCGTGAGATCATGACCTGAGCCAAAACCAAGAGTCAGATGCTCAACTGACTGAGCCACCCAGGTGCTCCCGGATCTAGCTGTTAATCCTTTGTTTTTGGTTTGCTCTGCTGAGATTCTGATGATCACGGTTTGTAAGTCGGCTTACTTCCTTACAACAAAGGGGTCTGCAAAACGGCTTGCAGACCAAATCCAGGCTGCTGCCTGTTTTCATGAACAGGCCATACATGTCATTCACATTTGTCTATAGCTGCCTTCTTGCTACAGTGGCCCAAGTTGAGTAGCTGTGACAGAGATTGTGTGGCTCACAAAGGCTGAAATATTTACAATCTAGTTCTTTTCAGAAAGATTTGGCAATCCCTGTTTTAGAGGAAAAGTCAGTAGGTACCAGAAGACATACGTGTAATACTTACATATGAGTGGCCTTGAGAATTAAGAACATGCCAAAGAAAAGAGTAAGTGAATGATGTCAGGGAGATTTGAAGCTCACGTAACTTCCACACTGCCTCTTTTGTCTCCGACACGTGCTTCTGGTCTCAACCCTAAATGTACTTCTGTTTGTAGAATCCTCTGTGGGCATCCCACTGGCGTAGGCCCATTGTTTTGAGAGCATTAAAAAGTTTTCTCTGGCCCATTACTCAGGATGGACTCTGCTCTTGTGTTGCTGTGCCATTGGGTTGAAAACAACATGTTTAGAGGAAACGAAGTAATTTTTAATCACAGTGCCTTCTGTGTCTAACAGTCTTCACATCAAGGCATCATCTCAAAATGGAAATTAGGGAACTGAAATCACAGAAATGTTTAGACTGTGAGGACATGCATCCCAAACAGCGGAAACACTAGGACTATGCTGCTTGCAAAAGCCACTCTGCCTCCATGTAATTCAAAGCTTGTCACAATCCAGGTCATGTACGAGTTTTGGCTTCTGATAGCCCATCTGAGTTGGGTCATATGATTAAACAGATACAGGCATCATTGTAATAGAGGTAGCACTTTAGCATTTTTTGAGTGTTTGCTATATAGCAGGATCAGTACTAAGTACTCTTACTGTATTTTTTCATTAAAACAGAAAATCTAGGGGCGCCTGGGTGGCTCAATGGGTTAAGCCTCTGCCTTCGGCTCAGGTCATGATCTCAGGGTCCTGGGGTTGAGCCCCACATCGGGTTCTCTGCTCAGCGCGGAGCCTGATTCCCCCTCTCCCTCTGCCTGCCTCTCTGCCTACTTGTGGTCTCTCTCTCTGTGTCAAATAAATAAATAAAATCTTAAAAAAAACAAAACAAAAGAGAAAATCTGTGAAGGATGTATTTTCTCTATTTTGTGGATGTGAGAATTGAGGCATACAGAATTCACTTATGTAGAGCCATGTAGTAAAATAAGTATTAAGCGAGATTCACACCTAAATCAGTCTTATTTCCTATGCTGGGCTCTTAAGCCTACAGTATTCCATGAACTAGTTTTCAAATGTGTAGAAAGCACTGAAGAAATATTTGAAGACTTTTAAAATGTTAATTTGTTTGGTAAAGCTATGATTTTTCTTTGTCTTAACAATAAAGAAACTCAACGATAATTGCATTCCAACCTTTGTGTTGATCTGTATGTAAGATTCAGATTATTTTAAAAACAAATTCCTAGAATATAGAGAGAAAAGTCTGGAACGTTAACAAGGACAGTGATTATTGTATTGCCTAATATACGGATTTTTTAATAAAATGACATAATTGTACACTTACTTTGCTTTCTATTAAATGAGGGAAATATTTTTGGATAATTTATCTCTTTTAAAAAAAAACTTTTAAATATTTATTTGAGAGATAGTGAGCACGTGAGAGAGAGCATGGGTAGCGGGGAAGAGGAGAGGGAGAAGCAGGCTCCTTGCTGACCAGGGAGCCCTGAGGATGCGCTTAATCCCAGGATCCTCAGATCATGACCTGAGATGACAAAGGCAGACATTTAACTGGCGGGGTCGCTGAAGTGCCCCGATAATTTATCTCTTTTTATTGCTTTGTATGTTCTTAAACAGCTGTTGAGAGCTCTCTGTATACTTCTCCCAATTTATAGATTGATTATTGTAGTTTTTCAACTGACTTTGTGGTATTTTTACCGGAATGCTCTCAAATATGTAAAGAGTGATATTTCTTTCTAATTTTCAACATTTGGATCTTTAGTTTGTTCATTTTTCATTTTTGATCTAATTGCATTAAATAGACCAAGGAAGGCATTTTTATGTCAAGAGTAAGAGTTTGTTTGTTTGTTTGTTTGCTTACCTGTATGATATCTTGGACTGAGGGTCAAGAGGATTTATTCTAGCCCTTTCCTTGCTACTAATGGCTGCCCAGTTTTGGGATGTGTTTCATTTCTTGGACTGTTCTTACTGTAATCTTACAATACATTGTGCTCTTACACAAATCCCATGGTCTGGCTGGTTGCAAATTCTTTGAAAGGCACTGTCTAATTCATCTTCTTTCTGAATAATTCAGCTCTTGCCATAGTACTTAGTATATGGCAGACATTTTAAGATATGTAATTTATTAATCAGTTTATTGATTTTACATATAATAAGTACTTATTTGGTGCCTCAGATTGAACCAGAAATCACAGAAGAAGCAAATTATTGTCCAAATTATTACACCAAAAGGTTAAAAGTGAAGGATCCAATGAAAATATAATAGAGGGAGAAGTCCCTCACTTTCAATAGATATGATGAAGGTGGAGCTCTAGTATGGCATAGTGATTAAGAACATGGGCTCTGGGGGCGCCCGGGTGGCTCAGTGGGTTAAGCCTCTGCCTTCGGCTCAGGTCATGATCTCAGGGTCCTGGGATCGAGCCCCACATCAGGCTCTCAGCTCAGCGGGGAGCCTGCTTTCTCCCTCTCTCTCTGCCTGCATCTCTGCCTACTTGTTCTCTCTCTCTCTCTCTCTCTGTGTCAAATAAATAAATAAATAAATCTTTAAAAAAAAAAAAAAAGGAACATGGGCTCTGGAGTGGAAAAACTGTGGTTGGATTCAAATTTTGTTTGGCCAGTTACTGGCTCTAAATCTAGACCTCAACATTCCCATGTATGATACTGTAATAAAATTATGTCTCCGTCACAGAATTGAAGTTAGTTAATGGCTGTGAATAATTAAGATGGTGCCTTGCATAACACAAGCATACACAGAGTCAACAATAAGGGACATCATAAGTTGAATTGTTAAGGCATGAATTCTGAGGCATTGCTGTTTGTGTTTCTTTCTTTAGTAAATGACACCTATGAGCTTGGAGAACTAAATGATATCAACATTACAACTCCATCGAAGCCCAGCTGGCGTCTCTCAAACCTCAATGCCACCACCAAGTACAAATTCTACTTGAGGGCTTGCACTTCAAAGGGCTGCGGAAAACCAATCACGGAGGAAAGCTCCACGTTAGGAGAAGGGAGTAAGTGCAGGAGGCTTCTGCATGCTGTTTTTAAAATTGCTCCGAAGGGATTGTACCAAGCTAGTCATTGTAAATAAGAAATGATTGTGATCTCCATCTATCTGACCTTTTGTTTTTCACTGATATAGATAGAGAATTTATTTCTCTTGTTTGTAAAATTCACATTGACTCAATTTATGGATCTCTACACAACAGCTACACAACTATAGCCTCAGTGTATATAAGTATCTCTACACAACAGCTACACAACTATAGCCTCAGTGTATATAAGGTCAGGAGCTATAATTTTACTTAATTAAGATAGGAGTATATAAGGTAATGAAGTTATTCATAAGGTTACTAGAGAAGGATATTTTTCTCTTGGAAGTGTTTTCATACAGAAAAATATTTGGCTCTTGCCCTGGTTGATGTTTTGTAAAAATGATCTAATACATTTCACTTCCATGTCTTGGTTCATATATATATATATAGAGAGAGAGAGATTTATGTATCAATTTTATTTTGCTGTCTACTGGTTGATGCCAAGTACTGGCTTGGAAATGGCCCATCAACCTCTGATTTAATTTGTATAATTATCCAAATTCAATTGTAGTTTTTGGTTTTGTTTTTTGGGGGTTTTTTTGTTCTTTTTTTTTTTTTTTTTCAACCTAGACCTATTTCTCTTCCCAAATTATTTTGACAGTTATGATTTTAGCAGTGTTCTTGCTAAACTTAAAAGGAGAGAAATTCAGAAGGCAGAGCATAAAAAGGAATTGAATCAGAGGAACTGTTGCACACGTTAGTAAGTTAAAAAAGTTTAAAAAAGTAAGTTAAAAAAAAAAGGTTTTAAACTTGAACTTGAACAGATTCAAGTTGATTAAACCTAGAAGGATATTTGAGGAACGGAACAAGGAAAAGGAGTTGGTAGGAAGGCGAATCATTTGCTTATCATGTACTATGTGTCAGAAACTCCCCTGGATGGGTTTCCAAATTTTAGATTAGAAAAAAGATTGAGTTGATGGAAAAAGAAAATAGTAATGAGAAAAACTAAGTTCCCACTTATAAAATACACATATTATTATAAAATACATTCAAGTATATGTGAATCACTGGCAAGTCAGTGTGTGTGTGTGAATGGTTATGCTCTGGCCTTTACTGTCTGTTTCTCCTTCTTTGCCTACTGTGTCTACCTAATGAAGGGGTTTATGTTTTCCTCAGATACCCTAAGTACTCAGAACTCCCCTTTATGGAAAAAGTATGTATACTCAAAGAGTTTCTTCTGAGAAACCCACACATTATTCCCAGGGACAAAATGAGACACCAAGTGAAATGAAGAATTCATTTACCTACTCAAAAGAGAGATTTAAAGATGATAATTGAAAACTTTTTAATAATTAAAAGGATCTTATTTCTTAAGAGTTCAAAGTGGCATCAAGTGTTCAATACAAAGAAGTCAGGATAGTAGTAATCTAAATATGCAACTTCCGTATTTTTCAAAACAGGGTTTGAGGCTTGGAGAGGGTTGCTATTTTGTTAAAACCAAGACCATAATATGCATGAGATATGCTAATCCCATTATTGCTAATTTGTAGCAGGTAAGGAAAAAAATGCATAGAATTCTTTTACAATAGTTATAGTTACCATATGCATATATGGAAGTATTTAGAAAATTTGGGTTTGGTCACCTTCATGTTGGAAAAACTGTTTTTTAGCAGATGGAAAGCACTGTGTGGTTTTGTAAAAGATGCTGCATCTTCTTTGCAAATTAAAGATGCCGCTAATGTGCTTAAGTATCTTACAGCCTATTTCTTCCCTACCCTATGTCTCAGGAATTTGAAAATGTTTCTTACTAGTATGTTTGTGCTTTCTTTCAGGATTCTGCATTTTCAGCTACTGCCCCTTCCCCTGTTGACACTGTTTTCTCTTCTGTAGGCATATCTTGCTGTATTTACAGGAAAGAAACTATAATCTCTTTTTGCCTCTGGATTTCAGCATGATCTTTGGAAAAGGAAAAACACAAATATATTTTCACTGAGGAGATAAATCTTGATATCACAAAAAACTCTAAAAGTAACTTTTGTGAAAATTGGAATCTATCTCTGCGTATCTTTCTTTTCCTGGGTCTGCCTAGATAGCACACTTTAAGGTCATCTGGCATTTATTCAGAAAATAGGATTTGATACACAAGCTTCCCCCCCCCACCCCGATTATTTCCTGGTTGTCACTCTGATTTTCAGGTGGCTCACATTCCATAGTCTAAGAGGGGGGAGATGATGGAGCTAATAAGAAATATTTGTGTCATTCCTGGTTTGAACAAAACACTTGCTTTGCTCTATTTTTCAAAAGCTTGCACTATTTAATGTTATACTAATATTTCTGTTTTTCAAAGTCAAAATTAATTGTGTTCTATTTCAGTGGTGCTCAATCTTAAAGGCTTTGCTCAACTAATACAATTAGCCTTATTTCTCCCATGGTGACATTTTTTTTAATGAAACCCTTCTGTTATCAGTAACTATATCATCAATTTCTATTCTGTGGCTAAAAGTTATAACCAAATTTTAATGTGTGACATATACCCATTGATACAGGGTTTCATAACTTTTAATATCTCAACATTGCATAAATTATTTTTAGTGTACATTATTTACATTTATTACATTGAGTTGATTCTCAGCAAAACTACAGATCAAATACAAAAATATTTTATATATTTTGTTGCAACATCAGAAATTAGGTGTATATTTAATTACACTGACTCATTTGAGATTCTATTTGAGATTCTGTCACTATGAGATTCTATAGTTAATATATTGATACATTCATGTTTCTTTTTTTAAAGTATTAATGTCTCAGAATATTTTAACAATCTCAGTGCATTTCATTTAAAGGTACTTATAAACTGTACTTTATGTACCTATAAACTTACTTATATTTCTATAAATTTCAAGTATTTAATATATTACCATGTTATGATACTATTCCATCAATATTTATAGAGAAGACAAAGACAAAAAAAAAGTAATATATATTTAAAATTATAATGTCATTTGCCTTCAAAAATAAGCCAAAATGGCCATATTCAGTTTCCTGCTAGGTCTGTGAAAATTCAAATTGTACAAAATGATACTGTAATTTTTTGAAGTCTGTGTTTGGTTTTGAAACATTCATGTGACTGGGCAGATTTATAGTACAATTTCATCAACAAGTACATCATCTCTAAAGGACATGAATTAAATTCATTTCATTTCCTCCATTTCAGGATATTAAGAAAGAAAATCTTGAAATGTTGATATTCTTGATCTCCTGATAATTCAAAAACTATGAGAAAAAAATCCTGCAAATGGCACTCCTCCCAAATAACAGTGTTTTTTTGTTTGTTTGTTTGGTCATTTGTTTTTACTTTTCATGTCCTGCTTTTCAATGATTGCAATTTATATGATTTAACTGTGTACATTTCTTAGGTAAAAGTATCGGGAAGATATCAGAAGGAGTCAATCTTACTCAAAAGACTCACCCAGTAGAGGTATTTGAGCCGGGAGCTGAACATATAGTTCGCCTATTGACTAAGAATTGGGTTGATAACAATAGCATTTTTGAAGATGTAATTGAGACAAGAGGGAGAGGTGAGACATGAGATTGTATTTGGGGCCTTCTTAGACAATAAATCTGCTTTATAGATTATTTAATTTTACACACTTCCTGTAGTAAAGATAAAAATACGGAGTACGTTAGTTACAAAGATAACAGTCTCTGTGTGTTTTGGCATAGCATTTTTAAATTATTATTATGTTCAGTTAGCCATCCTAGAGTACATCATTCGTTTTTGATATAGTGTTCAACGATTCATTAGTTGCATATAACACCCCATGCTCATCATAGCATTCTAAAATTATCGAAATGAAAAATGTTCCACAAAGATCCAGCATATCCTTATTGTTTTCGCCAGAGCAGCTGTAAAAAAATACCTCCTGCCAATTAACACACGTTAATAACAAAAACTAAGCAGAAAACCGAAACAATAAAACCTGCAGAAACTCCGCCGCAATCTGCATATAACCAAGGCAGCTTGTGCTTTCGCTTGCTTGTGCTGCTTCTGTGTTTCACTTGCTCTGCCTCCCCTGTCCCTTTTTGGTTTTCATCCTCAGAGTCAGATGCAACTTGAGAGGGCCCTTTTAAAAACAGAATGAACCATTTATCAGTATTTTTTGCATGAAATGTCCTTTAAGTCACATTCCCTCTAGGGTCACTGAAAGGAAAAATAAAATGGATGCTATTTTGTATGTTTAAAAATGATGTTTCATTTTCCCAAAGGGGGCATAATCCCAAAGACTGTTTCTAGCATGCAACGTGTGACTTCTCTTTGTACAACAGAATACGCTGGTTTATACGATGACATCTCCACTCAAGGCTGGTTTATTGGATTAATGTGTGCCATTGCTCTTCTCACGCTAATCCTGTTAACTGTTTGCTTTGTGAAGAGGAACAGAGGTGGGAAGTACTCAGGTAAAGCTGTTTCTTAATATAGTAATATACTTTCAGTTTATTAAATAGTGTTTCCCAGGAGGCATTCTTCAGAGACATCTTTTATTTTTTTTTTAATTACGCACTTAAAGTCAGTGTACTGAGAGGGGGGAAAAAACCTCTTGTATTAACTAACCAAAAGATGTAAGGTCTAGAATATTATTTTCACGTGGTTACTAGTCTCTAACAAGGCATATAATACTTCTAACCTTCTATTTTCTGTCTGTAAAATGTCATAGTTGTTAAGAACACTAATCATTAAACCGCACACACATATTTTAACATCTTAAGAGGAAGGACTTGTTTAAACATGCCTTGTCATGTATTTGTGACCCAGAGAATGTTTGTGCTAGTAACTTCTAATGGTACTGGCTGCACTAGTCTAGAGTTAACCATTGCTGGGAATGCATTTTTTTTTTTATCATGACGTATTAGATATGCTGCCTTCTGAATTAATGTACATAAAATATAAATAAAAACCATCGGAGTTAATATAACAGTTGGCTTTAATTTAACTTCCAAATTTATCTTTTAGATATGTATATTGTATTGTTGCTATTATTATTGTTAACTGCTTAGTGTTCAAGATGCTTTAATATAAGGGGAAAGATTTAGATCCCACTGACATTAGTTTGATGATGTTCAGATTAGTTCTTTTATTGGCTTATTATTCATTTAGCAAATATTTATTTATTTATTTTTAAAGATTTTATTTATTTATTTGACAGACAGAGATCACAAGTAGGCAGAGAGGCAGGCAGAGAGAGATGGGGAGGCAGGCTCCCTGTTGAGCAGAGAGCCTGATTCAGGACTCAATCCCAGGACCCTGGGATCATGACCTGAGCCAAAGGCAGAGGCTTTAACCCACTGAGCCACCCAGGTGCCCAATTTAGCAAATATTTATTGGGAACCTATATGTGTATTGATCAAAGAAGAGCACAATTTTTAAATTTTTTAACATCTATGCATTTGGTGCGTGGAAATTTATGCAATCATAGATCTTATTTTTTTTTCCTATGAGGACTGAATTATTATTAATTAGATTTTCAATAATTAATGAATGTCCTAGTTAATTGGAAAATTTAAAGACATATAGCATTCCTTTTTGAGGATCCCCAACCAGTAGTCACTTGTGAAGTGTGACCCTCTCCAAATTCTAATGATGGAAAAGAAAAAAAGTCAGCGTTTTACATTATAGGACAACTACAAGAATCCCTCGGTTCTCTGAAAGTAGTAGTAAAAGATGTCACGAAGAAGGATTGTTACAGGGTTGCTGGGTTCCTCTTACGGAGTCAAAGAATGAATCTTTCAGACACAATGGGTGAAGTGAAGTGAAAGCTTATTAAATGAAGCTGAGAGCAGAAAGGAAAGAAAAAAGCTCTCTAGGGTGAGAGGGGTCCTGAATGGGTTGGCACTGAGGACTTCTAGTGGCAGTCTTTTATTGAGAACTGCCTAGGAAGCTCGTGGCCTTGAGAGACTTCTGCCATCTTGCTTTGTTCCCTTATCTCTTGTTCCTCTCTGTCTCAGCATCCACCTGCCAGGCATAGTTTCTGAGCCTGGTCAGGGGAGTTGGGGCCTCCTGTCTCTCCCTGCCGATACCTTAACCCTTTCCCTGCTCACGGGACAGGACCTGTGGGCAGAAAGAGCTATACTGGGATTGTGAGGAGTGACTGATTGTATACTTTTTAATTCATGGGGGTGAGGGACAGCACAAGTCTCCAAAGAATCTGGAAACAAGGCTTTCAGGACCTTAAGGGCCAGCTGCTGCCAAGATGAGGTTACTTTTAAACATTAAGGGACTAAAGCAGCCATGAGTTCCTTGAGGAAGGTCCTGTTCTCCATGTTTCGGGTTATCTATCAGTGGGCTGTAAGCACCAAAGAGATTTTAATGTAAGCTACATTTCTTTTGCCTCTGTTTCCCATATCAAGTAGGAAACTTTTTCTTTTTTTTTTTTAAGATTTTATTTGAGAGAGAGAGAGTGAGAATGAGAGAGCACAAGTAGGGGGAGAGGCAGAGGGAGAGAGAGAGGGACAAGCCGACTCCTTGTTGAGGAAGGGAGCCCATCACAGGGCTATGACTCAAGCTGTAGGTAGATGCTTAACTGTCTAAGCCACCCCATCCCCCACATCAGGATTTTTGCTTGAGCCTAGTAAAGTGAAATAAGAGCCCCCTTGTTCCTTGTCCCACTATTTGGAATAAATCAAATTTAAAATGTCACTATAAACCTGAGTATTCTGATTTTGGGGGCAATTATGAGTGAGAGAGAGAGCAGAACAGCCAAATGGTTGACTCTTAATCACTTTAGTTTAGTGACATAGATCTGGTATTAGCCTATACCGTCTTCAAAAAGTTTTGGGTAATAAACTGTGTATCTAGTAATTTGGTCTCCATTAAGAAACCATAACTAAGTTTGACTCTTCCAATAAGACTTGTTGCCCACCTAATACTGAGTAATCACATGAAGACCTGCAACATGCTGTAATTCTGATGACGAATCAGGAGAATCCAGGAGATCATTTTCCTTTTTTTTCTTAAACAAAGAGGTAACTAATGGGTTGTAGATACAACCACAAAAACAATACAACACAAAACAAAAAACCTTGACTCACTAGTATCAAAAAGTTGGAGCATTGCTGTTCTCACTGATTATCCATCTTTAAAAACGCTGTTACTATGTCTTTAAAAATGATTTGTGTTACTTTCCCCGCTATTTGTTTTTTAGTGAAAGAAAAGGAAGATCTGCATCCAGATCCAGAAGTTCAGTCGGTGAAAGATGAGACCTTTGGTGAATACAGGTAAACAGTGTTCCATTTTAAAATGCATCAAAACACATACTCATCAGGTTATAAGCCTAAAAATACAAAACAAACAAGTGTTTATTCTTAAAGTAAAGGTTACACTACTACATCGTAATGCCTTTTTGAAGAATAGTTTGCAAAAATAGGGCCTGTTTCAGAGAAAGCAACCCACCTCCAGGTGCAGGGGTGTGTGTGACCATACTGTAGGTAGATGTGTGTGCTGCGAGACTTGTTAAAGCTCTGTGTTCTATGCGAAAGGACACAATTTCACTATTTTTATTGAAAGTGAATTATTTAGAGTATTAAAACATCTTGGAGTCTGCAGCATGGCCATTATGGGCCCAAGTTTTATGCAGTTTACATCCATAAACATATATTCTGTGCACCTTCTATGTAGACTTGGCAAAGGTAAGTTACAAATCCTGTCCTCAAGAGGGACCTAGTCTTCAGAGGGGAAAAAAAAAAAAAAAACTTACCTCTGCAAATGACTGTAATTAGGTAAAGAGAATGAGAGAGAAAAAGGGGAGCGAGTCTTGTGGGCCTTGAAGGGATGCTGATAAAGGATCATCTGAAGAGATAAGATAGGCTGTAAAGAACGAAATGGATTGTGTTACCCTTAGCTAGTGGGTAGAGCAGGACCAAACTTCAAGGTAGAGAGGAGTGTCGTACCTGGGAAGAACCGCAGGGTATCTGGAGGAGGGAGGTAGCTCTTGAGGATGGATTCAACTTCTCATTCTCCCATTGCTCACCATCTTCCCCCTTCCACTACCATCTCTGTTTCTTTTTCTTTCTTTTTTTTTTTTTTTTAAAGATTTTATTTTATTTGTCAGAGAGAGAGCACACGTGAGAGCACAGGCAGACAGAGTGGCAGGCAGAGGCAGAGAGAGAAGCAGGCTCCCCGCTGAGCAAGGAGCCTGATGTGGGACTCGATCCTAGGATGTTGGGATCATGACCCCAGCTGAAGGCAGCTGCCCAACCAACTGAGCCACCCAGGTGTCCCACCATCTCTGTTTCTTAGCCCTTCCTGTTTCAGATGTCCTTGTTTTTCATCAGGTCCTCTGTATATTGCCGCTAAGAGAGCTTGCAACTCCTGGGCTTATACAGCCTTTAGCACACAGGAGGCCAGAATTCATTTGGAAATAGAGACCCTGATTGACTCTAACCAGTCCATCCTTGGATCCATTACCGTAATCAGTGACATGGAGCATGATGATGAGCTGTTCTGGGTTAACTGATGTACATCTGAGCCCCATTATAGGCTCTACTTTGCTGTATACTAATTCTTCTTTTTTCCACTTACTCAAAGCTCTCCTTATATTTTTATATTTCTGATTAATCACTTGAAGTTCTTTCCAGAATAAGGATCATTAGAGGGAGAAGAAGGAAAGAAAGAGGGGAGAGAAGGAGGGAGGGAAGGAAAAGGGAAGGGAAGGAGACAGAGAGACTGAAAGACCGAGAAACTTGGGACTTCACAAATTTACAAATTGTGGCTCAAATTTCATGAGGCAAGAACCATTAGGGGCCTATGGAAACTTCAAAATATATTTGAAAGACAGATATTAATAGTTCAGTTTTATAGGCACGAAAACTATAATAATGCCTTGTTCAAAAACCCGTTCCCCCATACCCTGCTGCCTCTTTAAAAAAGAAAATCATCCCCTGCGTTATTTTGCCTGGCATCCCATTAATATAATTATTTATTAATAATTTAATTAAATCCCTTTAATCTCTTAATGTTTCCCGTCATCTCTTCCCAAAACTACATGCTCATCCAGAAAATTTTCTAATCTTCAAGTTATCCCAAGAGACAGTTTTATTGGGTGCTGTTCTCGCTCATGATGTGAATTGGCATCCTTCCAGCTTCTGGTAATAGTTTCTTCACTCTCTGTTGCCCGGTCCCTAACCTAATGCCATATTTCTGTTTTTGTTTTGTGTTTCTGTAACTGTAAGCATCCCCCTCCAGGAGCCGATTACTCTATGAGTCAGGATAGCCCGGGTTATGCTGCTGTCAAAAACAACTCCCAAATCTTTTTCTTTCTAAAGTTATGTGTCGAACAGAGATGACTGTTCATTTTGATCACTTTGGAGCCCTGGATGGGGGATGAGCATCCAGGATCACCACAGCGGGAGAACTATAACAGCAAATTGAGCACGGGCTCTATAAGTGACACTTGCCAACTTTGCTCACTTTACTTGGGCCAAAGCAAGTCACATGACAATGTATAAGTCAAGAAAGGCAGAGAATTGCCACCCTGCCCTGCTCCCAGGAAGCTGAGAGATGGACCTATTTGATGAGCAACACCGATTACCAAAAATAATACAGTGCTAATCATATTCGAATTATATATATAGCCAAATTCATCCTTTTTAAATTTTTATGAAATCATTTAATTTGGTGTACAGATTTATAGTGTGTATGCAGTTTACATAGTAATAGTAGTTAGTAGTTAGTACCTAAAAAAAATCTTGAAAACAAAAAACCAGACCCTTAAATACAGAGAACAAACTGGGGGTTGCTGGAGGGGTGGTGGGGGAGGGTTGGGTGAAATAGATAAAAGGGATCCAGAGCAGACTTATTGAGCACTGAGTACTATACAGAATTGTTGAATCATCATATTGTATACCTGAAACTAATATAACACTGTGTGCTAATTGTACTTCAATAAAAATACACATTGGGAAAAAACAAAACAAAAAACAAATCTTGATCCAGAAATTTAGAAGACCATACCATTTAATAGACATTTTACTAACTCAGGAGTTATTTTTGTTGAAGAATAAAACTCAAACCATAAATTTAGGATCCTTGTAGTATTTAGGTTCTAAAAATGCCAGCCATCTTTTAAAAATTCAACAAACTTGAGTTTATAAACTATATTAAAGAAAGTTCTTCAGTTACCAGAAACAAAATTTGAATGATTAACCTAATCAAAGGGAAATTTGGGGGCACCTGGGTGGCTCAGTGGGTTAAGCCTCTGCCTTCAGCTCAGGTCATGATCTCAGGGTCCTGGTATCGAGCCCCACATTGGGCTTTTTGCTCAGCAGGGAGCCTGCCTCCTCCTCTCTCTCTGCCTGCCTCTCTGCCTACTTGTGATCTCTGTCTGTCAAATAAATAAATAAAATCTTAAAAAAAAAAGAGAGAGAGAGAGAGAGAAATTTAGGGAAAGATTAAGGGGTATATGCAGGATCAAAGGTAAAGACAAAAGATCATGACTTGATGACTGGGAATTCCAAAAATTAATGAACTCAAAGGGAATAACATTATCCCTTATGTATGTCAGCAGACTGAGTATCTCTGCATGTCTCAAAGCTCCCAATTTTAGAGGGAAGCAGAAGTATTGTGAATAATAGAAAGCAGTTTCTCATTTACTCAGTATAATGCAAATTGGTTATGACTTTTTTTTTTAATTTTTCAGAGTTTATTAGAAGCCTCCTGTTTTTGTTTTGACACCTTTCAGAACGATTTCAAATGATATTTCTAAAAAAAAAAAAAATTCTGTTTCTTGTCTTGGGTAATTAAAATGTAAAAGATAATGACTATTTTAGTATCATTTGTAACACTGTACAATATCAATAGTAAGAATAGGAAAATTGTCTAATTTTTAATGATACAAACATATTCTAAGAATTGTTTCTTAGATTCACTAAGAATTTAGTGAATCTCTGAGATGAAAACGAATTGTCTTTGTTTCTTCTTTTTTAAAAAAATTTTTAATTTTTTATTAACATATAATGTATTATTAGCCCCAAGGGTACAGGTCTGTGAATCACCAGGTTTACACGCTTCACAGCACTCACCATAGCACATACCCTCCCCAATGTCCATAACCCAGTGACCCTCTCCCTAACCCTCTTCCCCCAGCAACCCTCAGAGAAAGACAATTACCATATGATCTCCCTGATATGAGGAATTTGAGAGGCAACGTGGGGGGTTTGGTGGGTAGGGAAGGAAAAAATGAAACAAGATGGGATCAGGAGGGAGACAAACCATAAGAGACTCTCAATCTCACAAAACAAACTGATGGTTATGACTTTTCAAACACTTATTTGTGCAGGGGTCATTTAGGGTTTATGTGTCTGCAATGCTGATGTGAATGTCTTGAAAATCTTAAGACCTATTAGCACTTATGCATGCGTCTTGCTTTCTGTGACTGTTTCAGATTTTGTTGAACGATTCTTTGTTTTGTAGTGACAGTGATGAAAAACCTCTCAAAGGAAGCCTTCGATCCCTTACCAGGGATATGCAGCCCACAGAAAGCGCTGACAGCTTAGTCCAGTATGGAGAAGGCGACCATGGTCTGTTCAATGAAGATGGATCATTTATTGGCGCTTATGCTGGGTCTAAGGAGAAAGGATCTGTTGAAAGCAATGGAAGTTCTACAGCAACATTTCCACTCCGAGCATAAATGTATCCCATGTAAACATCCATGGTTCACACCAACCTTCCATATTTATCTGTTCAAGGGAGCAAGAACTTTCACGTAGGAATAGAAACACATCGGCAAAAGATTTCATCCAGAATCCGAACATCTTGCAATTATGTTGAGAAAAATAGCACTGCCTTGAAAAAATAAAACACTAAGCACTACAGGCCTATATTGTTTGTTTTGTTTTGTTTTTCAGGTGCTGAAAATGCAGAACACAAAACAAATCCTGTATTTAGATTCACCTCAACTGAACCCAAAGTATCCATTCAGTGTACTCCATTTTTACCTGGTTTTACTGTTCACAGTGTTTGCCTAGTTGTTGCTACCTTGTGGGTTTTTCTCTTTGTGCCCATTTGTATTCAGTCTCTGAGAACTGTCTTAATGACTTTGCTTCACTGCAGGTAAAAAGATGGTAAGCAGACTGGTTATTTAAAATGTAAAGAGGAATATGAATGTCTTATTAAAGCAGTTCATTGAATATATACAGTCTAAATCTATTATTTAAATTTTTAGTAGCAGGAGTCTTAGGTGAACAATCAACTCATATTTATTGAAGGTCTAATTGTTTGCCCAGAGAAGGTCATGTTTCAATAGGGTTCTAACTTTGTCAGTTTCAACACGAGTTTTTTTTTATGTCTATCAGTTCTGACATCTAGAACCATCTTTTTGTTTGTTTGTTTGTTTGTTTTCTTGGACTAAATTCAGCTGCAAAGGAAGTGGTGGTCAGAAGGTTATCTTATGAAAAGAGCAGGCCAAGGTATCTGTGATGCTGGAGTCTAATGGCTATTTCTATTTAATATTTCTGTTTCTAAATTGACTGCTTTTACCTTTTTTTCTATGTTTATATAATGGCAAGCTCGCATATATTTCATGAATGCATTGTACATATTATGTTAATATTTACACAATTTAAAATATAGATGTGTTTTATTTTGAAGTGAGAGAAAGAACATTAACAGGCATGTCTGTACAGCTAGAGTATATAGTGAGAAAACGTTTTTCATGATTCCAGAGCTGCAACCAATAACATGAGGTTCCAAAACTGAAGACTTTGTATAAAGCATTTGGATTTTGTTCTTATATTGCTTTCTCCGACAGTCTTAAAATAAAAATATCATATAAATATTGAGGGAAATGTTCTCCTATTTT
Organism: Martes martes; assembly: GCF_963455335.1. Classification (NCBI taxonomy): domain Eukaryota; kingdom Metazoa; phylum Chordata; class Mammalia; order Carnivora; family Mustelidae; genus Martes; species Martes martes. The sequence continues at coordinate 175,384,357 of NC_137888.1, read as the reverse complement.
TCAAAATAAGTTTTTATTGTTCAGTATATTCTTACCCCTCCCCACCTCCAAAAAATGTTTACAATAGAAATTTCCATACATATGTTTGCCTTTCACATTTTAAACATCTTCAGGGTGGGATCACTCTGTTCTTCTGTCAAAGTCAGTATAAATTCAGGGAATTCATTTCCTGGTGTGTGAGCTACTAGTCCTTCTAAAATTGTACATGAAAATGGTTTAAAAAATAGTATGAAGGACTGTGCATGCATGCCAATAAAATTCAGTGTTCAACTTCTCACTTAATGGAAGCATTTTTGACTCTACCATGAAATTCTTAATTATGGTTAAGTGAAAGTGACTCAGATTTTACTTTATTTTTTGAACTGTAGCTGTGGCCATATATTGGTAATCCTGACTTTGATTTATGCAGACCACTGTGTTTCTTGTGGACCAAAATTAGGGATGTTTTTATAATGGTCAATGCATTAATCTACGTGGAGTATCTAATTGTCATTTTAAACCTGTGTGTCCTCCAAAATACATAGGCAGCAAAAGAATGTCTGATTTAAAACAATGTGTCCCGGGTTCAGGACTTGACCAAACTCCCAGAAGTCAGAGTTTCCAAAGGGGAAGGTATCTTGGTCCTCACCCTGTGTATGAGGACCCACACATCCAGCAGTGCACCCTGAACTTCATCCTCATCTGATTTCTAAAGCACTTTTCTGAAGAAGAATCATCATGTTTTGACTTGTCTGGGAGGAATTTCTAGTACTCGGCTACTGATGAGACCAAGATTGGGACTTTTGAGTTTAGTTCTGCTGTTTTTCTAGTTCCTCTTCTTTATCCTCAGCCAAAAAGATTTTATGAGAATAATGCATGTTGGAAATAATCTCCGAAAAGCATTAGGGTATAGATTTATTACAAATTTCACAATCTTTAAGTTAGAAGTTAACACAAACACTGAATTGTTTCATTTTCCTAGACTTCAGTGTTTCCCTTTAGCAGTCTGAGTAACAGGGATGTTTCTGCTCATATTTTCTCAATGACCAAAACTTACAGATATGATCAGTGACATTGCATTGTGACGGCCTTTTGCTATTATTCTTCCTACCTTTTCTAAATACCACTTGGCTTCTACTGGGAATCCTCAGTGCAGAAGGAATTTGTTCATAACTAACTTTCTCTGTTAAAACTGTCAATATTATTTTAATGTAATAGATTGTATATAATTTCAAGGATTGTTGGTTGGGGGGGGTGGGGAGTTCCTAGAGAATTGTCCATGGGTTGGGAAAATCCAAGTTCTCTTCCTGGTTCCAGCACTGATTTTGTACATAAACCTTAGGCACGTTGCTTGACCCCTTTGCTTCATACTGTCTCAACTACAAAGTGCTAATGATTATCTCAGTTACCTTATCTTTGTCACAGGGTGTTCTTTTTTATGAAGAAAAAATTTGAAAACGATAAAAGCTAAGATGCCTTTTAACTTCATAAACAAACCTTTAATCTAACAATGTATCAAAAAAGTCACCCCACATATACCAACTCAACTTTTTTCCTGTGAGCACATAAATATATTTTTATAGAAAAACAAATCTACAGGAAATAAAATCTACTGTTCAGCGAGCAGTATGATTTGCACATGCCATCAAAATTACTAATCAGAAAACAATTAAGCAGGGTCTTTGCTATACAAAAGTGTTTTTCACTGATTTTGCATGTGTATTTGTAAGAAGATGTGAATTTGGTGAATTATTCTATTGGTATAAAGGCATCTGATATTTTAGATGTACCCATGTTTATAAAAGTGTAAAGCACAATGAAATTATGCTGGAAGTCTCAAATAATATTTTTTTCCTATTTTATATTCATGGAAGAGATGAGATAAAGAGAGAACAATAATGAGAAATGTTGGTGTGTTTTTCTAAGCATTTAAAACATAATTGCCAATTGAAGCGCTAAATATGTTTACATGCCATTAAGATATGATTCTTGTAGCAATTTTAAATTGATTATAAAGGGACTGGGTTTGTAATCTGTGGTAGTATATATCCTAGTGTTCCCATAGTGAAATAAGTAGGGTTGAGCCAAAGCTTACTTTGTTTTGTGTCTTAAACTGATTACATCATCAAAAGAGATAAAAGGTATGTAGAACTGGTTTACCTGATTACTTTTTTTTTTTTTTTGGCTTAGATTAATACTCTTGGTAGAACTTTATTAAAATGTGTTTGTATTGTAGGTGGTGTTTGTATTATGCTTATGAATATGTATGGTTTAAAAATATTTTCATTATACAAGAAATTCAACTTTCCAAATAAAAGTTCAACTTCGTGTACTCCAAAAATGTTTGTATTCTTTGCTATCCAGACAAGAAGAATCAGAATTTATAAATCAGCCTTACCTCCAGTTGCCTCTGATCCTGGAATATCTATAACCGAAGCATAAATTAAAGTATAAATGACATAAATAAAAGTATTTCGATTTGAATGACTATACTTACAAATAGACCATTTAATAGCAACATCTACAAAATGTAATTTACCAATAAATTCAGTGCTTAATGATAAATGTAAAATTAAGATGAATGTGTATTCATTTGATTGTTTTTAGCACAATGCAGAAATGTCAATTTTTAAGAAAATGTCCAATATAGTTTCAAATAAGGCTAGCGAGTAATTGGGACACCCAATCTATTGAACATTGTGATTTTTGAAAAGTGTTTTATGTGTATTAAGCACTTTACATACACTATCACATTTAACCTCTGAAACAATCTTCTGTTTGTAGAATTAAGGCACAACATGGTTAAATAATGTGGTAAGTGTAAACAGCATGGGCTAGAGCTGGAAATTAAGCCCAGTGCTGTCTGGCTTTAAGACTCAGAATCTATATTAGTATGTATATACATACTAATATATATAGAATATATATTTTTTAATTCTCTCACTCCACATTATCTTAGAAATGCTAAAGAAAGGTAAGTCTGAGTTTAATGTTGACTTAGTGATTATGTTTAGAAACTTCTTGGTTTTAAGATACATGATCAAAACATACAGTAGGGGAAAACAATATATGTATAAAACAACTGAATAGTATATACTAAAAAGTAGTAATTGAAATAAATTGAAAATTTGTCACCTTATGATTCAGTCAAGAGGAAGATATGGCATCTGAACTTGTTGGACTCTGGAGTTCTCTGCAGACTAAATCTTAGGTTCCTGTCCTACTCTACTGTTCCTCAAATGTGTCTTACACATCAGGCTTGATTGTCATGTGCAGACATATGACCTCAAGGTATTTTTAGCCCAGAATTCTCCAAATATCTGATGCTTTTTATTTATGACTTCCTAATTGACATCTCCTTTCCTGATGTTTGAAGGATATTTCAAACTCTGTGTTTCAGAAGTGAATGAATAACTTTCCCTTTCCAAATCCGTCCAGTGCCCCACCCTGTCCCTCAAATGTACCTACAGTTAAGTGATTTTCAGCAATAGTATCCATCCAAGTACTCAAGCTATAAATGTATCTTCCTTACCAAATTTCTCCCTTTCCCCATGCTCAATCCATAATTAAATTCTGTTGATACTATTGCCTGTATATCCCCTGAATGTATCCACTGCTCTGTACTGTCATCATTTGGCTGGACCACTTTCATGCTAACTGGTCTTTCTGTGTCCATTGGCTCCCTCTCCAAACTTCTGACCAGTATACAGGCAGAGTGATACCTGAAGTGCATATCTATTCATACTGTTTCCCTATGAAAACTACCCCCCAGTGTCTTGCCAATGACTTTCTTTGCTCTTAAGGTAATGTCAGAAATCTTCAATTAGTCTTCAATGTTCTGCATGGTCAGACCTCTACTAAGCTCCCAGTCCCATCATTTACCATTCTCCCCTCCCTCTCTCCAGTCCTGTCCTAATGGTCATATCAAAGACTTCAGATTCTCTACGCCTAGTCCATCTGGTTCCAGCCACTGGTGTTGGAACAGCTCCATTCCGTAGACTACAACAGATGAACTCAGATGGGAAATAACAGTAGTGCTCATGATCGGCCTCCTGCTGAGGGCCTATTTCCTGAGCACTGTGTCATGAGGTGCCAGGAGACCCTGCCTTGTGCCTATTCATGCTCAATATGGAAATATGGTGGAGTTAACACCCTCTGGAGCAAATATTTATCCAATGAGAGAATGGAGCTGGTGGATAAATTCCAGCCCTCTCTTACGGCCCCTCTCCACTCCCGTATCCTGGATGGTCCCATAGATTAGAACAAACATTTGCATTTAACAGTGGCCAACCCAATACTGCACCGTCTGCTGGTTCTTCCTCTTTGTCTGCCTCACTCTCTTCTTTCCTCATGCCTAATCCTAACTTACTAGGACAGCACTCCCTAATAAATTAGTAGCCCATATACTGATTGCTGTAGACATAGCTGATGAGGACTCCAGGCTGACTATTAATCTTTTATCAGTTCCAAATATTTGGGACATTCCTTCCTATTATAAGCCCCTTCAGTTTCTTCTTCACAGAATCCCTGATTTGCTCTCAAGTTTCAGGTTTCTTTAGGGAAATCCCCTAAGACTTCCATAACTAGGTGAACTCACTCTATTTTAGTGTATCATAATATTATGTACCTCTTATTTTTGTGCCAAACACTGTTGCAATTTTGCTTTTTATTTTTTTTTTTGGCATGGCTATTTGATTACTGTCTTTATTTCTCCCATAAGTCTAGAAATTCTATAGGGACAGGGGATGCATCTTCATTTTTACTGGAAATGCCAGCCATCTAGCATAGTGTCTGGCATCTGATGGACATTTATTAAATATTTGTTGAATAAAAGAATGAGAGTTACAAAAAGATATTCCAAATAATGAATGCATTTAAGAAAAATGCAGTCCAGATACGGAAAGAAGTCTCCATTTGTACCCCTAAACAAATTTTTATCCAGTGTTATCCATCTTAACAAAGGACACACTATCCACTCGATTACTCAAGCCAAAGCACTTAGAATCATTCTTGAATACACTTTTCCCCCATTGTTATTTTTTTTCTTTCTTTCTTTCTTTTCTTTTCTTTTTTTTTTTTTGGTCAGAGAACACAAACGGGGAGCAGCAGGCAGAGGGGAAAGCAGACTCCCTCCCCGCTGAGCAGGGACCCCAATGGAGAACTCAATCCTAGAACCCTGGGATCATGACCCGAGCCCAAGGACACCCAACTGACTGAGGCATCCAGGTGTCCCTTCCCTCTTTGTTCTACATCACCTGTCAGTCCTAACTCCAAAACATATATTTAAATTTATTTATATTTCTCCTTTTTTTGCTCTCCTCTCCAGTCTATAAAGTAACCAAGGGGGTGGGGGGCGTGACACTTCGGTGGTTCACTCAGTTAAGCGTCTGCCTTCAGCTCAGGTCAGGATCCCAGGATCCTGGCATCGAGTCCCACATCTGGCTCCCTGTTCAGTGGGGAGCCTGCTTCTCCATCTGCCTGACGGTCCCCCTGCTTGTGCACTCGCAGACTCTCTCTCTGACAAATAAATAAAATCTTTAAAGAAAAGCAAAACAACAGGGAACTGGATAACATATAAATCAGATTATACCAATAGTTTCTCAATAAATTTAGTTAAAATCCCTAATTCCTAACCACATGACCATCTCTGAGTGAGACCCTGCTACCTTACTGACTGTATCCCACGCAGTGTTCCTCCCAAAGGTATGCTTTGGCCATTCTGACCATCTCTGTTCCTAGAGCTCACTAAAACTGACTCCTGCCTAAAGACATTTGAAATTGCTGTTCTTTTTTCTGGAATGTTCTCTGGAATCTCATATAAACTGGTTCTGTTCTGATTAAATGTCATTTTTTCAGGAAAGATATTTGTGATTGTCAGCTATAAAGCAGTCAGATGCTGTTTATATTATTCCTTTATATCAGTCATTACTATAGAATTGGCCCCAGCATGTAATACATTCCAAATAAATGTGTGTTGGGTAAATGAGCTAAAGCACCAAATGGGGAACAATGCAACAATTAAAATACAACAAAACTAATCTGCTTATCAAAACATAGGGAGCTGAGTTTTACATTTTAAAAATAGTCAAATATTTAGAATATACTAGACTTACTGTGCTGATCATTTTGAAATATATAGAAATATCAAATCATTACACTGTATACCTGAAATTAATAGAATGTTATATATCAGTTATACCTAAAAAAACAAAAACAAAAACAAAACCCCACAACTAGGGTGCCTGGGTGGCTCAGGCAGTTAAGCCTCTGCCTTTGGCTCAGGTCATGGTCCCAGGGTCCTAGGATCAAGCCCCACATCCAGCTCTCTGTTCAGCTGGGAGCCTGCTTCCCTTCCTCTCTCTGCTTGCTTCTCTGCCTACTTGTGATCTCTGTCTGTCAAATAAATAAATAAGATCTTAAACACACACACACACACACACACACACACACACACAATTATGTCAGCAAAAACACAAAACTGTATACAGAAGATCTGACCATAGGAGAAAAAAAAATTTTTTTTTCAAAGCTGATACTAAGCCCTCTATCTTCTGCTTTTAGGAAAGGAAGTCTTCAATGTTTTGTAAAACAATTTTGTAACTCAGTAATTAACTTAGTAATTCCAGTTATAAGAATCACTACAAATTTCCTTTTGGATAAACTTCAATAAGTGACATACCAAGACGCTAACTCCAGTACAACATATATTAGAGTAATTATGATGATTAAAATGTTTATAATGTATGTTTGTAATTCTATGGGGAATATGTTTATATTATGAAACAGTAAATTGCTATGTAGAGTATGAAAGTTAACTATGTTTTAAAATGAATTTACAAAATAGCAACATGCATTTTCCATGAAATTAAACCGTGGAAGCATTTTATAATAATTGTACTGCTCTAATCAAATCTGTAATTAAAAGACTCAACCACTAGATGGAAGTGTTTCAAAGTAATAGAAACTGTGTGTACAGAAAGCACCCTATCGCCAAAGTGTTTTTTTATCTTGGCAGTTTTCAAGATTTAAATGTCTATTATGTGTGTATTGCTTAGGGATTTTACACTTAATCCTTCACTTCTAAATTGTGTTTTCATTATAATTATTACTGGCCTTCATTATTCAAGCTTTGTGCATTACACAGGTCTTTCCTAATTTTGAAGGGATCAGTATTTTTCAAATCGTACCAAAGTGTGATAAATTATAATACTTAGGACATGAAAAAATAGTTTCTTAGTTTAACCTTTTTCTTTCTGGTAGGAACAGATAAAAATGATCTCTAAATGATTTATATTATTGTCTATTTCTAAACAAATTGATACTTCACAACTCTTTTCTTTAATATATGAATAACCCAGGTATGGTGAGTGATAAAATAATTTCTGATGAATATACATACAGCTAAATATTAATAATAGTACCCATATCATGGGACAACTGTAAAGATAAAAATATTTAAATAACTCAGCTCTGTGAAAAGTGCTAATTACACATTATGATGTACTGATTAAATACTTTCACAAAACTACCTGTTAATGGAGAAGGTATGGTTATATTCATGTTGATAATTCTGCAATAAAGAATAAGATATCATTTAAAATAAACTGTTTTGTCCAGAAAGGTCATTGGGTGAAACTGAGTTGACATATAACCATATGAAGCATTAATATCAAAGTCAACTTGAACTATAGTACATAAAAGTTAAATACCTTTACATAATTGGCAGCTCTCAAATTAATAGTCCCAAACTTCAGCAAACATCAGCATCCCCTGAAGGGCTTGTTAAAAGCATGAGTGCTAGATTCTATCCCCAGAGTCTATGGTTCTGTAAATTTGGGATAGGGCCCAAGACTTTGCATTTTTAAGTAGTTCCCAGGTGTGTTGTTTCCCCCGCTGCTTCGGAGGTAGCACCTGGAGAACCACTGACCTACAACAATGCATAAAATTAAAAACAATCAGTTGAACCTGAGAAAAATTCCAAAAGAATGAAATGTTCCATCAGCTTTCTGGATATTCTTTTCATAGAAGTAGGACACTGACTTTCAGAATGAAAAGTAATAGCATATCCTTTCATGATTTATGGATTAAAATCAACAACACAGTAGTATCTATTTTCAATGTTTTGTAATATCTGACAAATGTTTAATTTTTTACCCCAAGAAATGCTGGTCCAGGAAAAATTGCTCAACTCCCTGTTTTATTAGATTTTTTTTTAAATTAAGCAAATTAAGCAGCTCATCTTGATGGACTCTGAGAAGTTACAAAATGGTTGGAAAATTGCTTCAGCATCTATTCTGGTTTTGTGGCAGAGCAATCTCACATTAGGTCCTGGTTCTCTCCCAATATGAGCAGAAAAGTCCCTCTGTACTGGGATAAGCAACACAGAACTTCCTTAAATCCTTCAATAATACCCTTAATCAGTTCCTACACCCTCCATCTGCTATTTCTTTATCCCCCCCAACAGCTGTGGAAGTGCATGCCTACAACCTAAACCTCTTCTAAATGAGCCTACTTCCCAGGATTCTCGAAACTTCTCTGTTTCACAAATATTTGGGATTTTTTTGTGTTCATGGGGGTACCTAGTGTCCATGGTAGGATAAATAAAATGTGCAAACTACTGTGCAAAATGGACTTTGCTAGAACTTTGCTCTCTAGAGAGAAAGCACCTATATTAGTGCTTCTGATAAGGAAAATCTGTGTGCCAAGGTGGCCGACCAACCCAGCCGGGGAACCCCCGTCCCGGCCTCAGAGCCATTCCGGGTTTTCCCTCCTGCCCCGCCTGCCGGGGGCGCTAGAGTGGCCCAGATACGGAAGTAAAAGTGTGTAAAATACCCGCTCTGTGCTCAGGTCTCAGACTTTGGGAGACTACTCTCCTCTGAGACCAGGGCCGTTAAATAAACCTTCAGTCCTCCAAGGTCTCGAGTGCCACTTGGTTCTTCCGTGAGGATCCAGTCCAGGTTCCGTAACACTTCCCGAAACTGTAACTTATCGGAGAGGTAATATTCTTCATTCTCTGGTTTTTCCGTGATGTTAGAAAAATGTACATCCTAGGTTGTAGCTGTGGCAAGTTCAAATGTGACACAGGTAAGCCCGGGGCAATAATATAATAGAAGAATTAAAATTTAAACAAACAAAACACTATTAGTTCTCATAGAATTGACAAAAATAAAAAACGACCCTAAACCTTATGGTTGGCAAGGGAAAGTAGTAAACTGTTTATAACTCCTACTGGTAGCACAAATTGGTAAAAAAAAAAAAAAAAAAAAAAAAAAAAAGCTGGTGATAATATTAAAACATAGAGGAAGCCCTCAAAATATACTCTAGGAATATAATTAAGTATTGGAATATAATTAAGAATACTGCATTTCCTACAATTTATATTACACTGTAATGGGAAAAATATCAATGTAATGCAAATTTGAAAAATGGTATTTTTGAAATAACACCTGTTATGAAGATAGCATTTTATAGTGACAATGTCTGAACAAAAACTGCTGGAGCTCATAATCAAGGAGTCAATACTCTGGCATATATATATGTATATATGTGTGTATATATATATATATTTACATATATATATATTTTTATATATATATTATGCATTTTCCCCAGGAAAATATGTATGTGCACATAGATGGATACATATCCATACATCCATACATATCCATACATATCCATCTATGTGCACATACATATTTTCCTGGGGAAAATGCATAATAACTTTAATCTGATTCTCAAAGCTGCTCATATGCAGCTTGGCATTTAAAAGGAGGTCTGCGAAATTCTTTGAAGCCCAGTTTATTCACCATTCTTAGCTTGGTTATCTAGTAAATCCCACATCTAATACAAGAGGAAACTGGACTGTAAGAAAATTAGTTTCTCAAAGGCACTGCACTAGTTATAATGTATGGTACAGTGTATGGATACAGCAAAGGTCCCTATCTTCTATTTATATCCATATATATCTATAGATCTCTCTATATTAAAATATATATATAAAACTTCTGTAACACATTTTGATGTTTGTGCTCTTATATTTGTCATTGTTCAAATTAAAATCCCTTTTCAAGAAAAAAGGGTATCTAGTTTAATAACATTATTTTATAGAGTGAGTGAAAGAGACATGCCCAAAGTCACACTGCTTATCTGTAGTAATGAGAGCCAAAAGGCAGTTATCCTCTGATTTTTTAAGTAGACTTGCATCCAATATTCCAGATTTCAAAGCCTGGCTCCCCAACTTTTTAGTTGTCTGACCTAGAAAGCCTCTTAAAATTCCATTTTCTCCTCTGTAATAATAGCTAACTTTCAGGTTTGTGGGAAGGAATGAACGAGAAAATTAAACTAAAATAACAATGTACAAAATTGTCTCTTACCAAATGGTTGATGGACACTGTAAAACAAAGATAAATACTTGTAAGATATAATGATTGTCATGTGTGAAAGCAAGTAAGATAATGACTATGACGGTTAAAATGGAGCCTTCCATAACTGGTTAAAAAAATATAAATGCCTCATAATTTATGTTATGGATATTTATAAAATATTTTAACATCTTAACTACCATCTGTACCACAAATTACAGGAAAACATTTTTTTAGTAGGAACTATTGAGTCTTTATCCCCCCAGAAGTCACACATCTTTCTACTCAACTGCAAGAAGTAAAGCTTCTCTAATAGCCCCTGCCACCTCCCCAGTACAGCACCCTCCCAACCATCCACAGGGGATATGTTCCCAACACTGCCAAGGTTGTGCCTAAAACTGCAAATAGTACTGAACCCTGTATATACTATGTCTTTTCCTATACATACTTAGGAGAAAGTTTAATTTGTAAATTAGAACAGTAAGAGGTTGACAATAATAACTAATAATACAAAAGAATTATAACAGTATACTGTAATAAAAGTTAGGTAAATATGGTCTATTCCTCTCTCTCACAATACTTTATTATACTGTACTCACTTTTCTTCTTCCTGTGATGATGTGAGATGATAAAACACCTACCTGATGAGATGAAGTGAGGTGTTTGAACGTAGGCATTGTGATGTAACATTAGGCTACTATTGACCTTTTGATGATAACCTCAAAAGGAGGATCATCATCTTCTGGACCTCAGTTGACTGCTGGTAACTGAAACCTGGAAAAGCAAGACCCAGGGGGACTGCTGTACTCCAGTTGAAATCATGATGTCAAAAGTGATCACTGCCTGCAGCCTTTCTCAGAAAATTGTCTGAGAATCATTATAATTGAAACAAGTGGTAGAGGACGGACTCCTAATGGTAGCCCACTTCTGGGCTTCCCTTGAGTGGGTAGTTCTCTATCTTTATAGTTTAAGTGGCAATTTTCAGAAACTAATGAAACACTGGCGATCTTAATCTTCTTTAAGGATTTCAGGGCCCCTGTACTTTCTTTGGGACTATGGGCATGACATCATAGCATTTATGATCCCATCCATTAAAAGTATATATTTTTCTTTATTCTTTTCCTTAGAAAATTCTTTCTTTCTCTGCCAGCCTTGCTGAAATCAGAGGACACAAAGAATGCAACTAATTGCCTGTACAATTCCCTACTGTATAGTTAAGTTCATTGGGACACACATTACACTGGAATACTGCAGATGGTTAGACACATGGTACCTAAAATGTTATTTATACTTTGGAACTACTCACAACGACTCCACTTGCCTAAATAATTAAAATGCATACTCCATATCAAACAAAGTATGTGATCATCACTCTCATGCTGCATGATTGCAGTACCAAATTAATAATCATTCACTTTATTTCCTACTTGTCAACAACTAAAATATGTATATAAATAGCATTATATGATATTAACAGTGACAGGGTGATAATAATCAATGATAAAATATAAGCTATTTTTTTTTTCCCTCAAAGTATGTGCTAACACTTTAGAGTGTGATTTGTGAAGTCAGTACAGTTAAGGAAAGAATGGAACTCATTTCACATGCCAACTCCAATTCCACAGTCTTGGCTGTCCGGAAGGGGAGGTACATTGACGTAGGCCAACAGAGAGTGCCACGATCAATTAACAACATCTGCCATGGACAGAGGAATGGTCAGTGGCAGCACGAACACAGGGCATTTGCCTTTCCTGAGTTTGTGGTAACTAACCATAGGTTTTAAGAGTCAGAGATTCCTGTATTAATTCCTGGCACCATCACTTGCAAGCTAGATAACTAAATGATCTTGAGAGAGTTCTTTAATCTCTCAAAGCCTATAGCACTCATTTTCATCAACCTGTAACTGAGGAAACTCTCTCTCTCCTCTTTATGCTTACAACTATGAAATGCATGTCAAGTGGTGCTGGTGTATAGTCGACCATTCAATAAAGTCATGTAGTGCTCTTACTACTGCTATGAAGGATATTAAAAAGAAAGAACAGGGACTCCTGGGTGGCTCAGTTGGTTAAGCGGCTGCCTTCGGCTCGGGTCATGATCCCAGCGTCCTGGGATCAAGTCCCGCATCGGGCTCCTTGCTCAGCGGGGAGCCTGCTTCTCCCTCTGCCTCTGCCTGCCACTCTGTCTGCCTGTGCTCGCTCGCTCTCTCTCCCTCTCTCTCTCTCTGACAAATAAATAAAATATTAAAAAAAAAAAAAAAAGCTCTTAAAAAGAAAGAACAGTTATTCAGGTTCATCACACATTGAAGAAGTAAGTAGTCAGCAGAGACATTAAGAACTCACAGTGATCCCTTATCCTCTTAACTCCCAAAAGTCATCCCGTTCAAGCAGGTCCAGAACTAAATACCTAAAAGCATAACCTTTGCAGGAGATGCTGTGGTAGAGTGGAAGGTGTGCTGAACTTTGAAACATAGAGCCTGAAGAGGAACCCAGGCTCTGCTATTTCAGCCACTGCTCTCGAGCCATTCACATGGCTGGATTTTAAGTACCTCTTCCCCACTAGCTTGTCTTGAGATTTCATCATGACACAGCAAGCAAAGGTAATTTCTAATTGAAAAAGTGTGAACTTTTTAACTTAAAATGTACGTAGTAAAAATAAAGACCTTTAATGTCATTAAAATTTTCAGAAAGCTCAAAGAATATCATACACAGATTTACACAATATCTGAGATTACTAATATTTTTATATCTTGTTGCATCTGTTTAAGATGATTTTATTATTAAAACAAAACTTCTTAAAGAGGTAATCCCCTGGGTTGGAATCCTTTAGGTTCAGTGGGAAAGAATTCATGCTGTCAGAAATCTCAACAACCATGTCCATGAAGAATTAAAAACAGATTTGAAAGTTGACGGTTGCAGTGTTTGCTAAAATTGTGGGGTCATCCACAAAGATCAGGAATGGCCAAGTGACTTACTTGAGAACTAGCTTATAAGGGTCATGGCATAAGGCTGTTCAGTCTCTGAGCTGTCAACAGGAGCCCTCGATGGGTGACAATTTTGTTGGGCTTAGCCATGTGGAAGGAGGGTCTGGAAATCCAGCTTCTATGAAAGGGATCTTAATGACACTATTTTCCACAGCAAAAGAGGTAGCTTCCTTCTACCAGAAGAGCTTATCTCTGATTCCTCTAAAGCAAAATGAGATTGATATCACTCCTTTAACACTTTGGGATGTAAAATAATAAATAAATGAGAAAGCACTGTAACATTCTTCTTGCTAACATCTGTTCTTCTCTGGTTTTTACTAAAAGAAGCTGCATATTGTAGCCACAGTGCCCTCCTACTGTTTATGCTCCACTTACAGATGGCAGAAGGAAGTTTATCTGTAGTGTACAGTCTGTGCATCTCATTATGATGAGTTATTTCAGCTGGGAAATCAGTATCTAAAAAAGACCGTGACTTTTGGTGCCAAAAATAAGCATTTATCACTTAAAATTTCAAAGAGAAGCCAAAGTCTTGCCATCCGTCTCAGGGTACACACATCAGATGGTTAGGTTGAATGTGAAAGCTCATTATGCAGTGTTCCTACTAGTGAAACATCTGACTTGGACACTTTCCTTCTCAACAGAAAACCGTTTTGACTTTTCTTCTTTAGATGAAAAGACCTGTACAATTCTGACTCTTATTTCTTTAGTAATCACACTTCACATTGATTTTCTAGAAAAGTGACCACCTGTGACCATCTAGATCGCCATTTCTCACAGAAGCGTCCCTGGAGCCCTGAAAGCCCACTCTGTATTATTTGGTCCTTCTGAGGCGTGGATGGATGGAGAGGACAAAGCCTTCTGTGATCAAAGAAATGTGAGTCCTCTGTAAACTATGTTCCTTCTTAGAAAGTCTAGTCTTTAAGACTGAGAAAGTAATAGGATGGAAGTCTGTTCAATCTAGTGTTTCACATACTTGGTTGTTCTCAGAGCTCTTTCATAGAATCTCTATTAACATCATGCAAGACATTGTAAAAATCAGTCATTTTCTCTCCAACTCTTAAGTATACTGCTTGGCTATTTGCTTTCTTTCCACAAATTTAGATCTATTGAGTTTGGGCATTTAAAACCCATGCACTGCACAATCTCTAACACTCTAGTTAATGGTAGGTTGTCTGGTTCTTCTTAGAGAAGTAGGAAATTATTTTCTTTTGTTTATATTCACAAAATGCACCTTTTGAATCCATGACCAAATTATGGATGTTGATTTTGATTGTGTCCCTAGGGGACCATGTGGAAAATTTAGAGAATCTTGTTCTCTAAACTGGTAAAAGACTTGATACTTTTCCAGCCAAACTAAAGAAAAAATATTGAATAAACTCTCAGGACATGTTTGCCTTCTCACAGATCAAGTGTGTTCAGGCATGACTGAAACACCAGGCCCTGAACAAATTTTCTACAAAACCTAAGAAAGGGTCTTGAATAACATCAACAGTCCAGTGTTGGAGAGCTTAGGTTAAAGATCCAGATAGATGTAGTATCAGTCAGAACCTCTGTTTGTTAATCATGTGTTCTTGGACAGATTATTAAATTCTTCTGGCATTCTAAATGGCATAAGGATTAAATGAGATAATGAATTTATAAGTGTTAGCACAATTCCCATCTAGTAAATCATATTCTGATAGTTGCTACTATTTTTATTCTACCAGTGAGGATATAAATTGAGAAGGAAGCTAAAATGTCCACTATAAAGCTGGTACCACCCACTTCACTGATGCCCATGTTGCTGATTGACTTATTTTTTATTTACTTACTTTCCCTTCTGGGCCTTTTGGGAGTTCCTTGGATCATCTGACAAAACCCTTTCTGTTGCCGAGGTAATGTTAATTGTGCCAATAACCAATGTATTAACTATGAGGCAGGCTTTATATATACTGAGTTGAATAGCTTTAATAAACCAATAATAATGGAAAATGAGATTAAAATGGTTTCAAATCTATCAGTTGTCAGATGCCAGAGATCTAAGAGTATTGTAAAAAAGCTTACCTGATAGAACTTTCAAACTTTAGGTGGTCAAGAACCAGTTAGATGTCTCTGAAGCTATTCACAACATTGAGGGTAAGAATTGTGGACCATCTTGTATCGTCTGAGTCCCACTTTGCCTATTCCTCCCCAAAGGGAAGGGCTGGAAGTGCTTCTCCATTTGCTTCTAGAGGCAATAACTTCTTCAAGAGAACCACAGAGACTTTGCAAAGGTCACCGAAGTTTGAAAGAACACAAGAGACCAATGTCTAACTTTTATCTGAAAGTTCCAAAAAGTGAGAGAAGTGAGAGATGAATAATTTAGGGCAGATAAATTGAAAGAAACCTGCTTTGGAATCATGTTGTATTCCAAGTCTGCTGAGGCCTGGGGATGAGTAAATGTTTTTGGTAGTTCTCATGAGGGAGTAAGACACAGCATGGGATGGAAGGTCAGTCATTGTCAAGTCTTGTCCAAGAAGACTCTCCTGGGGGAGAAATAACATCAACAGAGAAAAGCTGGCAGTGGACTTCTGGGTTCTAAAGGCATTACTACAGAAGTAAGTGACCAGCAGAAACGAAATCTATTTGCTATAGTCAGCAGAGCTGGAGATTAGAGTTCCCCCACAATAGAAGGGGGTTGTTCTCCAAAGAACACACAAAACCCTCCATGAAAGGAAGAGTTGGCAATAAACACCTGCCTGAATGAAAGATGGAGAAACAGAGAAAAACCAGACATTGTACTCCGACACCCCATCCAGATCCCATATGTTGGTGTTGGGGAGGAATAATTTTACTCTACCCTTCAGCATACTTCTAGCTGGTATAAAAATTAAATTGACATGAGACAGATCAACAGGAGAAAAAAATTTTAATCAGGTGCATGTGGAGGCCCCATAATAAAGCTGAGCTCTAAAGAAATGCAATGGCATCTTGTTTGTATACATTTTAGACAACAAAACAATAAATCTGTGAGGCATTGACCAGACCAAGAAAACTTATATTTGGGAACTTCAGTTGGTAAGGAATTCTAAACAGAAATTAAACCAGGGCAGTAAATTAGTAAAGTTACAAGGTGTGTTTATGCAGCCTTCTCAGCTCTCAATCACCATATCTGATGATTAGAATGTCTCCTTCCTTCCCGGTACAGGGTGTATACCTGTCACATCAGAGATTTATGTCCTGCTTTCTGGAGACAAAGGAGGGGTCAGTGTTCTTTTTTCACTGGTTGCTTTCTTAAGTAACTTTTAATTCAAAATAATCAATTTGCCAAAGTGGCACATTTTTCAGCAGCCTCCCCTTGGCCCCTGCATTGCTTACTTTAAAATCAATATTATCTGGATCTAGACATTCTAGTTTCCAAACCAGTGACGTGTTTTGTAACTTAAACTGACAAAGCACTTTGAAATTCTTTATATTGACCAGAAAAGTCCTAGGACTGCCTAACTTTTCATCCAAAGACAGGGAGAAACCTTGTTCCATTGAGCAAAGGGGCAGAAGAAAACTGAATAAAGGTACTTATTAATAATAACAGTATTTCTTTATTAAATCTGTCCCCGGTACTGTGCTAAGCACTTTGCCCACATTCAATGCTCCCACCAACCATGAGAGAGAAGTGTTGTTATTTCAATTTTCATGTGACACAGGTAAGTCCTTAAGTCATTCAGCCACTACAGAACAGCAAACTGAAACTGGGGCATAAACCTGCATGATTCTAAGGCACACTTCTCTCCAGGTCATGACAAATCCAAGTTCAACTTACGTCTAAGTAGAACATACTGCTCTAGAGAGAATCCCAACCATTTTAATATGCAAACCTTTCATCAGAATATCATGGGACTATTTAATCACATCTGCTGCTCTTTAGAGTAAAGGAAGTTTAAATTGTTTCATGTATCTTATGCATCTTATAAAATTGCCCTGAAACTGATTTGGTAAAATAGCTTAGTTTCCAGCTCTGCAAAAGACTCTGAATAACAGGAAACTTTATTAACATACTTAGAATTGGGTTAGATAGTAAAAACTCTGATGGAGAGCTTCTTAATTGGAAGCTGAAACTCCCCAGCTTGATCATGTATTACTTTATTTTACCCATCAATTTGCAATTATAGTAGCAGAAACCAAAATAGTGGCAGTCTCTAAGAATGAGGCAAGAAGAGTCTGAAGAGCCAATTAATCTAAGACTCCCAGACGATTTTGACAAATTTTTATTTCATTCAGATTTCCTTTGTCAAATTAAAAATAAATCGGGACTTAGGTACGGAGAAACTATTCTAAGAGATTATTAAAAGTAGTGAATTAGACTAATGCAATAGGGAAAGATTCTCTGACTATGGATCAACAAGTGTTCCAGAGCTTAGGGAAAAGAGGTTTTTCATTTTTCTTTTAGAAGGACGGGGTGACAGAGGCTAGGAAGTACCTGGTGTGCAGGAGGTGCTATGAGGGAGAAGAATGTTTTGCCCTAATGATAGCTTACTTTCTAGAGGGGCCTAATTAAGCAGGGCTGTGTCCTCTTCAAGCTGAGGATGGGCCAGAATTCATAGGCCTGAGGGGAGGAGATTAACCAGTTTGGTCAAGAAGTACTTGGTTATTGGGGTGCCGGGTGACTCAGTCATTAGGTGTCTACCTTTGGCTTGGGTCATGATACCCGTGTCCTGGGATGCAGCCCCACATCAGACTTCCTGCTCAGTAGGAAGCCTGCTTCTCCCCCTCCCACTCCCCCTGCTGGTGTTCCCTCTCTCCCTGTCTCTCTGTCAAATAATAAATTAAAATCTTAAAAAAAAAAAAAAAAAAGGAAATACTTGGTTACAATGATGGCAGAGACAAAATGATTCAGCTAATTGCTAAAGAGATAAAGAGTGGGAATGCAGAGGGTCAGTGTGTACCCTTGTCATAGGTAAATCAGGGGGTGCCATAACTCATTATTTACATTACATGTTTCTTTGCAGGAAGCCATTTTCCAGAACACAAAAGGGTGATGGGATTTCTCAATCTTGGCTGTATTCCAGGAGCACAGGGCTCAGGTAAAATTCAGCATGTTACCTAATTGTCTGTATGTAGATAAGTGCCAATCAGTATTCTAGAATCAAAAGCGATTTTATTTTAGAAAAGATCTAAGACTAATTTTCAAAAGTCATCTAGCTATCATTTGTATTTACTGCTACATTTCAACAGTATTAATGTGAGGCCTCACCTATATTAAGTGGTTTACTCATGTTTTCTGAATATTTATAGATATAATACTAATAATTGTTTTCATTTACTGATTTTTTCATGCCAAACACTGTTTATCTTCTTTAATCTTCACAGCCTCAGTAAGTTTGAATTACTATTATCAGAACTATTTTCAAATATGGAAAATTACACTTAGAGAGACCCAAAGTCTCACAACCAGTTTTGAGCCTGGAACCATTTAGAGTTCAAAACCCTACCCTAATCCAGAGAGTGGCAGGCCTTGGTCTCTTGGGTTCTTTATCCTATGAAAGAGCACTGTTAGATTCTTGACAATAGGTTTGTCTTATTTGGCTTGGGCTGCTCTAACAAAATACTATAGACTGAGTGATTTAAGCAACAGAACCGTGGTTCCCATGGTTCTAGAGCCTGGGAAGTCCAAGTTCAGGGTGCCAGATGACTGGGTTCCTGGTGAGAGCTCTCTTCCTGGCTTGCAAATGGCTGCCTCTAGCTCTGTTCACACAAGGTAGAGAGAGAGAGAGAGAGACAAGCTCTTTGGTGTCTGTTTTTTAGAAACACTAATCTTACAGAATCAGTACCACACCCTTATGACCTTGTTTAACCTTGATTGCCTTCTTATAGGTTCTATCTCTAAATATAATCACATTGGGTGTTAGAGTTTCAACATAGGAATTTTCAAGGAACATACACATTTAGTTCGTAACAGGATGCAAATTATGGAGGACAACAAATAAATAACTACTGGTTTAGCTTTTCTTAGAATAACTGAAAAGGCTAAATTATTGTAAATTTAGTATACAAAATTTTAATCTTACATCCATAAAATGCCTTTGAATAAAATTACCAGCTAGAACACATTATGAAACCCTCTCTCATTTCAGATCCTAGCACCCACAAAGTTAGCCCACCCAAATCCAACAGTCCAACACAGTCTCAAAATCATGTATCTGTGCCTTTTACCAATATTTCCATAGTATATACCTTCCTAGGGGAAAAAAAGAAGTTTTATTCATATTTGATGAAAATCATAGGGAGTGATTAAAATTCAGAGACCTCTCTAATAACCATTTTGGCTTTCTAATTAAAATTTTTCTATTTCCCTGTATGATTTAAAAGACACTGTTGAGGCACAGGTCTCTAGGCTAGAAACCAGGATTCTAAACACAAAGGCAGTTCAAAAAAGAGGGGGGGAAAAAAAAAGCTCTTAGACAATAATTTCTTGTACATTGTTTGGCTAAAGAGAAATACTTACCTTAAAAAATGAAGAAATGGAAAAAGAAATAATGGTCAAAGGAATCCCAAACCATAGGGTAGAGAAGGAAAGTGAAAACCAAAGCAATATCCAAATGCTGTGAAGTAAACAGCTAAGTGTGAGAGGGAGACCACATTTAGCTTTCATCTGAATAAAATAAACACAATATAAACTGGAGTCGACCATAAAATTCTTGATCAGACGAAGGATTAACTGATGTACATCATATCTATCTCTTTTCCACCCATAATCTCTATTTCCACATTCTGGACAGTTTGCCAAGACTACACTGATTTCTTGTGTTGTCATTATCAAGATAATAACCAGTAGAATTATTTGATAGATTTGGCACAATGGAAAATACAGATTAATTTTTTCTATAATAATTGAGTCTTTATTGTCAGTAATTGCCCACAATTATCGTGTATCAGCTGTCAAGTGTATTTTAAGTGGGTGCGGAGTCCCAGAACTACAGACACAAACTTGGTTATTGGTTCGATTAACAATAAAGCATAGTTTCTTCCCTTCCGTGATATTTTAGTTTTTTCAGGTAGTTAGGGGAGGTACAAGATTGCTCATTGCTAAGGAGCCTGTGTTCATAATTGTCTGAGTTCCTTTGGGCTCAGGAGTTTTTATAGAGCTAATGGTTTTTCAGACTTGAGATATTTCCCCTGTCTTTACTTACTCACATTCTGAAACTCTATCTAATACACTCTGATGTTCAGGGGGCTCCACTTCATGCCAGAGGGTGTTCTGACAGGCCCACTCTAATTCAAACTTGCATAACTCAAGACTGATCCCAATAAAGTGGATTTTATATCTGTCAGCTAAAGAAGGTAATACCAGTTAACAAAAGCATAAACACAGTTTACAATTTACATAGGCAGTTATGAAATCAAATTAAATTTGAACATAATTTCGGGGGAGAGAAAGGTGTTGCACAATTTAAGATTTTTTTTATGGTTTACCTCATACTCTTCTGAATACAGATAAATCAAATTTATGTAAAATATGGACATATTAATTATATAGTTATGCTGTGTAAAAGGTTTATATGAAGCCACACAAGTCAGATATATAACCAAGTTTAAGAGAGAGATGTGGAATGAATTATAGAAAACTCACAGAACACTAGTGATTAGTCAGATAATAAAAGACAACTGACTTACCAATGCAACACTGAACAATGTCCTTTACTCCAAGCATAAGTCCAACAAGCATCAGTGGGAATAGCAGAAAATCTCCTTTTGTTTCCACCATTTTCCAGAAATTTCTGTTTGTAGCGATGAATAATGTATCTCATTTCCCCCTTCTCATTTGACTTTGCTTATTTACTTTTCTTTTGTTTTTCTACAATTTGATGCTTAAGACATAAATACCTTTCTAAACTTCTGCCCCTTTTTGAGACCCAGAACCACCACTACATGCAGTTACACTCCTGAATGCACTGATGATCTTGCTCCCAACCTAAAACATTACCAGTCAAATAAGTCAATGCCAAAGATGATGCTTATCAGAAAATCCCTATAGCACGGTGGGAGACTAAAACCAATGCCTGCCTCAGATCTGAGCTACAGCTAATAATATGGTCTTCTGGGGTTTTGAAAGCAAATAGATTTCAATCGTGAAAATTTAGATCTGACAAATGGAGTCTACATGGGGTGTCCCTTCAAGATTCAGAGGTAGCATTGATGTTAAGGCTCCTGTGATTGGTAAGTGATGGCAACCATGGTGTAGATGTGCATTACATCACATACATCATTTTAATTAATGACTCATTGCACATGCTGAGCATCCTTAACTTGAGTGTTAAGTAGACTTTAACTTAATGCATAAGGATTGGGATATTTGCTGAAGTCCTGGGCAACTGCATAACAGGTACTTGAAGATAAACTTCTAGCTGTTAACCACCAAGACATGGAAGGCTGTGCTAGAGACTCAGGCCACCTACTCAGACCCCATTCAGCACCACTTGGCACTATCCCAATGTCTGGTCAGCATTGGCTGAGTATCTGGAGCCTTGTGTCTCTCACTTCCCCAAATCTGGGTATTTTTTCTGGAAATGCTATGAAATAACTAAAAGATCACTCACCGTAAAGGACCTATGGGAAATTCTTTCTACCAAGAATGCAGAGAGATGTGGTAGAAACAGCAGTGGACAGAGTCAGGACATCTGAGTTCCAGTCCCAGCTTTGCTACTACATAGGTTTGTGAATCTTGGGCAAATCATTCAACCTTTATTTTCACACATAAAATGTCAGGAATAATGACAATCCAATATATCCTATATTGTTTGTTGTAAGGCCAATTCAAGTCCTATTAAAGAGGCTGGTTGTGATTATGGAGGAATGACTACAAAGGGGAGATAGTACAAAATATATAACTTCTTACTGAACTGCTATCAGGATTTGGAATTCTACTGTTGTTTTAATGTATCACTACATAATTTCCTAGTTAAAACATGCAATTATGAATTTTTCCATATTTCCCATTAGGCACCAATAATTTGCTAAAAAAAGCATATTAATAACTGAATTTAAAATTACAGAAAGATATGCATTACAGGACATTAGTTGCACCTCTATCATACTTATTACTCTAAGTTTATTATTGTAATTAAGCTGCTATCAAATAGCATTGACATAGATGCATATTTAAATCTTTTTGTCATTTAAGAGCTGGCGTTCCCCAGGTCAGTAAACCAATGCTCCTGGGCCAAGTCAGGCCCCTCCTGTTTTGCAAAATTTTACTGAAAGACAGCTATACAGCTATACCCATCTACATATTGCCTTTGACTATTTTCACATTACAACTGCAAAGTTGAGTCCTTATGACAGAGGACATGGCCCTCAAAGTCCCAAATATTTACTGTCTGACCCTTTACAGAAAAAGTTTGCTGATCCTATCCTGATTCTATATTATCAACATCAATAAAATACCATCAGCTTTTTGTAGTTCCAAAATGCTAGACTGACCCCCAAGAGGAAATAAAAATTACAGTGAAAGAAAAATGGTCACAGTGTTTAAAACAATCAACACAAGGATGGATGTTAAAGACCATGATTGCAGGGGAAATTGTAAGTAAACAAGAAGGTTACTTTTTTTTTTAAAGCCAAAGTAACTATTTTTGCCTAGGAATACTGTGTATGTGTGTGTAGTATTTAATGTACATGAAAAATTTGCTGCTTTTAAGCACTCGCATATTTGGCTGTAAGGTGATGAGAAAGGAGTAGAATTTTTTTGGTCCATTCTTATAAATGAAAGGAATTCTTCCATAACCTAAGACAGTTATCTAAAATAAAATCATTATTTTATTTTATTTTTTTTAAATCATTATTTTAAAGTGATTCTTAGAAGTAAAAAATTACTTTGTATGGTAAAGAAATTTTAAAAACCAGTTCTCAGTCTACATTACCTGGTGAATGTGTTAAATTTTCTTTATTTAACTCAGGCTAGAAGGTCTTCTTTAATATTGATTTTAAAAAATTCAGCTTATTTGTGACCTGGGCCAGAAGGTTAGAGGTGGTCTTTAAAAAGATGAGATAGCTGCTAAGACATCATTTGTGGTCTAATGGTCCCCTGTGTTAGCTAACTTCAGTCAGGGTCCTCAGCGGGGAAATTTGATTGGGGTATTATGTTTGATTTCTCCACATGAGGACAGAATCACAATGCCTTCCTTGTCAGATACTAAAGGAGAAAGAATGTGAGTCATTTTCTCCTGGCTCCCTGATCCTTCACTCTGATGAGTCTCTATCTCAAGCCTGACTTTCTGTCTGTGGTTCTATGAGGAGGAAAATAAAGTGACTCCAGCCTAAAGTCAGTGTGGCCCCAGATTATACCAGTTCTTCTTTACTTGTTGGTTTCTTGGTTTTCTTTTAAGTTGGTTCCTGCCCCCTTTCTTTCTTTCTTTTTTTAAAATTTAATTTCTTTTCAGTGTAACAGAATTCATTGTTTATGCACCACATCCACTGCTCTATGCAATACGTGCCCTCCCTAATACCCACCACCAGACTCCCCCAACCTCCCACCCCCTGCCCCTTCAAAACCCTCAGATTGTTTTTCAGAGTCCATAGTCTCTCATGGTTCACCTCCCCTTCCAATTTCCCTCAACTCCCTTCTCCTCTCCATCTCCCTATGTCGTCCATGTTATTTCTTATGCTCCACAAATAAGTGAAACCATATGATAATTAACTCTCTCTGCTTGACTTATTTCACTCAGCATAATCTCTTCCAGTCCTGTCCATGTTGATACAAAAGTTGGGTATTCACCCTTTCTGATGGAGGCATAATACTCCATAGTGTATATGGACCACATCTTCCTTATCCATTCGTCCGTTGAAGGGCATCTTGGTTCTTTCCACAGTTTGGCGACCATGGCCATTGCTGCTATGAACATTGGGGGTACAGATGGCCCTTCTTTTCACTACATCTGTATCTTTGGGGTTAATACTCCTGCTGCCTTTCTTACCTCTTTTGCCATTTTGAGTGTCATTTACAAAAATTTTATGACTACATATGTAAACTTAATTCTTTGTGTTTATATTTCCTTGTGTTTGAGTTTTCATTTATAATGGAGTGATCCCTTTCTGAGCAAGGTTTGGAAGATCTGTGCAAGATTCTCCTCCCAGGTTTGCAGAGCAGACTGTTCGGTACTGTAGGAGACCCTTCTATATGCATTTTTTTTTTTAGGCATCATTCCACTTATATCATGTGAGACAATTTAGCATATGGTTAAGAACTCTCTCAACAAGGGTTCAAATCCTGGCTAAGAACACTTACTCACTGTGTGCTTATTTACTTTCTCCATTCTTCAGTATACAGATCAGTGAGGTGGGAATAATTACAGTACCTATCTGATAGTGCTATTTTAAGGAGTAATTTAGTTAGTATTTCTAAAAGGCTTTGAAAAATGCTTGGCCATGTGTAAGTACTTATAAGGACTAGGACTTACTCTTAAGGTCAGTGATGCAGACTCTGGTCATTATTTTTCTTGAAGTCACTGGGCCTCAAACCCTTCTCCTGGTATTGATAATGTTGGCTAGTTCTACCCAATGATACGTAAGGGGATATAAACTGGATGAAATCTGGGGGAAAATCCTTCCCTTATTCAAGGGGGGAGCTTAAGAAGAAATGCTCTGCTCATTACCATCTCTTACCTCAAGGCTTTATTTATTTGTTTATTTTTAAAGATTTTATTTATTTATTTGTCAGAGAGATCACAGGCAGGGAGAGCAGCAGGCAGAGGGAGAAGCAGGCTCCCCAATGAGCAAGAAGCCCCATGCAGGACTCTATCCCAGGACTCTGGGATCATGACCTGAGCCAAAGGCAGACACTTAATTGACTGAGCCACCCAGGCATCCCTCACCTCAAGCCTTTAAATGAGATGGAGACTGTGATGCTTGGCAGTGCTGCAGTCATCTTGTGATAAATAAGGGAAAGTAGAAATAATTACAGACATTCCAGTCACTTTGGAGCTGCTGACCTGGCAAATAGAGCCTTGTAGCCTTCCGGTCATGTAGGAAGATACCCTATTTGTTTAGGTCAAGTTTCATCATAATTTTCTCTTTCTAGCCAAAAATATACCTATTGCACATAATCATCTCTTCTACAGAGCCGATATCTTCTTTGTCAATGCACAGATCTCTGCAGTATTAGATTCAGCTACTTGATGATAAATATTTGGATTGGATTTCTGAAATAGACGTGTAATGATAAAGATACCAGTGATTTTTAAGTCTCACTTCAAAATAACACATAACATGTTATTTTATTTCTATTTTTAATTTTTTATGTTAATTTTTATTTTTTAAATTGAACTATAGCTGACACATGTTACATTAGTTTCAGATGTGCAAATACTGGTTCTGACAACTCTATATGTTATGCTGTGCTTACCGCGGGTAGCTACCGTCTGTCACCATACAATGTCATTATAATACCATTGGTTATACTCCCTATGCTGTACCTTTCCTCTCAGTGAAATGGAGTACAATGGTGTGGCTCCACCTAGGTGTCCTTGCACTTTCATGAAGACATCCAAATGAATCTGTTTAACTGATTGGCTTACGTGTTTCTAACATTTTTTTAGGGAAAGAAAAGGAACTTTATTTAACCTGGCAAACTTTGTGGACAAAATTGGACACCATGGATATATATTTTAAAAAGAAAAAAGATAAATTTATTTATAAGGATGTGAATGTAGAAGAAAAAAAGAAGATTGTCCACTTTTCCAGTTTTACTGAAGGGTGAGAGACAAGATAAACCTTGGAAGGGATATGGATGTGGAGTATTAAGTCTTATGGAGGCCCCAGTGGGGGCCTGGAGAAAAATCAGACATGCTTTCCCAGTTTGTTCCTTGGGAATTTAATAAGTGCTATATATATTTTTAAGGGAATTTTCATTTAGGGAACGCCAGGTTAAACAAAGTTACTTAGTGTTTTAAATAATTATACAAATAATGCATGAGCATTATGTTATAAAAATGACAAAAAATAACAGTTGAACAAAAGTTCTCCTCTTCTGTCTCCACTTCCAGTTCCACTCTAGTCTCCCAAAGTAACAAGGTTTGTTATCAGCTGAATGCGTAAACATCAGATTTCTTTTCCCTATACCATCTAGTACCAGATAGTGCCACACAGGAAAAGTGTGTGTGTGTGTGTGTGTGTGTGTATACATGCACGTGTATGTGTGCTGATAGCTGTTTACATACACAACTCCTCTACTTTTAGAGAATAGTTTATTTTATAAGCATTTTATCCAACTTTTTTTTATCTAGCAATATGTTCTAGATAACTGTCTTTATCAATGTGTATGAACTTCATGTTAAAAGCCAGCAGTGATGTGGTGTTGTAATTTAAATAGTCTCACCAAATACCATACCAGTCTCTCAAAACTTCCTGTATTCCTTTTCGTTACAATAGTCACAATCGATTAAATATTAAATTAAGAATATTTCCTCTATTTGAATTTGGATAACCATTCACCTTCTCAATTCTCCTTTGTCCTGTATCATCAATTTCTCTTTCTCACAACTTGTGGTAGTCATCTTGTATAGTTTTTGAAATATATCTAATGGTAGATGTTCTTAAAAATAGTTTTGAGCCTCCTTTCCATATGTTTTCAAGGGTTTCACTCTCCTTGCAAATACACGTGTTTTAAGGTAGCTAGCCATGGGTATGGTACTTGCTTTGGTCGGTTACTTCTTGAGGAAGCTTTAAAAGCCAGTGTAATACTCCCTATGTTCTCTACTTCAAGCCAGGTGGTCATGAAAGCAAGTGTTCATACAGAGCCTCCATCATCAACCTGGGTTCCTGAGTCAGAATGATAAGCAAATCCCCTGCAAAACCTTAATTAGATTTGTAGCGTGGGAGAGATATGTTTATTGTGCTAGACTACGGAGTGTTGGAGTTGTCTGTTAAATCAGCGTTGGCTGATATCCTGCACAAAATCATGCTCCCATCCTCTGATCTCCCACTTCACTCACCATCACAGCAATACTTCTTAATACAGCCTCTGTGTCTTCCTCATCTTCCCCATCCAGTCATCCTTCAATACCTACTCCTGCTCCAAAATTGCTTCCAGTATCCCTAAATGCCATATGTTTCCAAATCCAGGGGTCAGCTCTCTGTCCCCTGCTTGGCTTCTCAGGAATATGCACCACAGGGAAAACTATTTTCTTTTCCTGCCTTCCAGGATGCCACACTGATGGTTTTCTTCTTACCCACTGGCCATGCTATCTTAGTTCCCTTTGGCTTATCTTGCACAATGACCCAAAGTGAACCTTTTAAAACATTGACAGACAATATCCTGCTCAAAATATTCCTGAGGTTCCATAGCACATTAACATCCAGACTCTTTATCTTGACTGAAAAAACCCTACATGTTTTCCCCTCCACCCACTACTGTGTCCTCACTTCATGTCGCTCCTTTCCCTGTACACCAACAATTACACTTATACCTTCCTTCTTTTTGTGAGCATGCTGAGGGTGTAAGATAATTAGGATCTTTATGCTAGTTGGTTCCTATGCTTGGGATGATTTCACCGTATATGTTCTCATAGATGATGTGGCATGCAGTCTTTTAAGAAGGTTCCACCTTCTGCTATTTGCTTGTCTTTGTATTATCCCTTCCCCTTGGGTATAGATTGGAATTAGTGACTTGCTGCTTATGAGCAGAATGTGGCAAAAGATGATGGGAAGACACTGTGAGATTAGGCTACAAAAGCCTAAGACTTCCATGTTGATAGTAGACTCTCTTTATTGCCTTCCCGGCTTTTATTCTTTGATGAAGCCAGCTGCCGTGTTGGAGCTATACTTGGGCACAGCTTCTGGCTGACTGCTGGTGAGGAAGTCATGCTCTTGGTCCTACAAGGTGTGACAAACTGACTTCTAGCAATCCCTTGAGCTTGCAAGTTGATCTTTCCCCAGTTGAGCCTTGAGATGAGACTGTAGCCCTGGCCAATACTTTGATTCTAGCCTTGTCATAGACTGGGAAGCAGAAGACCAACCTAGGTCATGCCCAAGTTCTTGATCCACAGAAACTGTGATACAACAAATGTGTGCTATTTAAAAAAAAATTTTTTTTAAGATTTTATTTATTTATTTGGCAGAGATCACAAGTAGGCAGAGAGGCAGGCAGTGAGAGAGAGAGAGAGAAGCAGGCTCCCCGCTGAGCAGAGAGCCTGATGCGGAGCTCGATCCCAGGACCCTGGGATCATGACCTGAGCCAAAGGCAGAGGCTTTAACCCACTGAGCCACCCAGGCGCCCCAAATGTGTGCTATTTTAAGCCACTAAGTTTTGGGGTGATTAATATTTAGATAAAATAATTGGTTTATTCTCCTCATGTAGGTATTAAAGTAATTATAAATCATCAAAAATGCTGTCCTAGACAACCTAATCTAAAATTACTGCCCAACCCTCAGTAATAAATCACTCAGTTTGCTTTCTATATATTTTATTGCTATCTTATTACAAAACTGCTAGTTATCACCAGGTATCTCTTCTCTCCTGCTTCCTCATTACTAAAAGTTCTGGTCAGAAGCAAAGAAAAACACTAATTTCCTGCCTTCCTTGCAGTGAATCATGGCCATAAGATTAGATTCTGGCTAGTAAGATTAAGTGAACATTGTATGTATAAATTCCAACATACATGCTTCTTCCCACCTTTTGATGCTCTCCTGAATGTGGATGTGATTATACTAGCTCCATGCTGGACCCTAAGGATGAAGGTTACTCCTGGGGATGGTAGAGCTGACAGCTGGAAGTAACCGGGCCTCGGATGACTAGGGTCAGCTCTGGTGCCCTGCACCTCCTATCGAGACTTTGACATAAGGAAGAAACAAACTCCCTTGTTCAAACCACTGTTATACCAAGCTAAACCTAAATCTAAACGATATGTATTTACTAGGTTTTGTTAGCTTATTATTTTGCTCATGGCCCTCCTTATTCTCCCTGTTTATAAACTCCATCTGAATAAACCCCATGATGGACAATCAGCATCTTACCTCCATTTTTCATTGGTCTTTCTCCTGTGACTAGAACTATGTAACAGACACTTAATAAACACTTGTGGAATAAATGATATGAGTGGTCATTTAGGCTGATTGAAGGTTTTTGCTCTTACAACGCTGTGGAAAAAAAAAACCCTTGGGGCGCCTAGGTGGCTCAGTGGGTTAAACTTCTGCCTTCAGCCCAGGTCATAATCCCAGGGTCCTGGGGTGGAGCCCCATGTCAGGCTCTCTGCTCAGCAGGGAGCCTGCTTCCTCCTCTCTCTGCCTGCCTCTCTGCCTACCTGTGATCTCTGTCAAATAAATAAATAAAATCTTAAAAAAACAAAACAAAACCCTTATATACACATCTTCATGCACTGATGAGTAGTTGTAAAAGGGATACCAAGAGGTAGGATTGTTGGAAAGAAGACTGTGTAGATTTATTAAATATAACTGCCAAATTGCCTTCCAAAAAATTTTCTACCATTTTATGTTTTCATTGACAGTTTATTCTAGAAACTGTTTCTCTATTCTTTTGCCAAAAGATATTACAAATCACTTTTGGTTTTACCAATCTGATGAGTAAAATAGGTCTCCTTATGATCTGCATTTTTGCTACAAAAAGATTACCTTTCTGCAAGTCTACTCAGGTTCTTAATATGTAATGTGCATTGAGATTCTCCAGAAGGGATACACAAGGTGCAGTGTTTCCCAAACTAACTGTGGGACCCTTCTCTCCCCCCCCCCCTTTTCTTAAAGCCTCTTAAGGTGCAAAAATTCAGAACAGTGATCTTTTCTGGAAAACGTTAGCCTGCACTAAAGTGGTGGCTGCATTGTGGTATATAGTTTCTCTCTATAAGCTTCCTAGAAGCTAAGTTGAATGCATTTTGGGGACTTTCATCAGAGGAGTTCACTGAGAGAGGAGATGGTAGTAAAGTAGCTTATCTTCGTATTTTAATTTTAGTAGGAATGACCTGGAGTTCTTAACTAAACAATTATATTAAGTGATGTGACTCGTTAAGATGATGAGGAAAATCTGTGTCCTAAAGATGGCCAATGGAGCCAGCAGGGGAGTCCCAGTCCCTGCCCTGGGGCTCTTCCGGGTTCTTCTCTCTGTCTTGAGGGAGCGCGTGCCCAAAGTGACAAGTATGCAGTAGTAGTAGTGTATAAACTACCCCCCTTGCTTGTGCTCCGGGCTCAGACCTTTGAAATCACTTTCCTCTGAGCCTGCCGGCATTAAATAAACCTCCTATCCTTCAAGATCTCTGGATGCCGAGCGCCGCTTGGTTCTTCCGTGGGACAATCCAGTCCAGGTTCCCTAACAAAGATAATGGACTTCTCAGAGGAAGAGAAACTCTCTTCTCATCAGAGGAAAACCTACATACTTGACGAGTTCCAGGTAGGGTGACCAACTGCCACTGTTTATTGTAGAGTGAGGGAATTCCTAGGACCTTGAACTTTAAGTGCTAAAACCAGAAAGTCTGGGAATACCTGGGTGAAGTGGTCACTCTAGTTCAGGCTTCACTTTCTGAGCTGGTCATTTCTTGTAAAGTCTTGTCATTTTAAGAGTATTTGCTTCAGAAACACATCACACCTTCATGTACAACCTTTTCAACTCTCAATGTTGCTTGTGTTAAAACATTGTTGATCCAATTACCTGTTCCTCCATTACAAAGTAGCCCAAAACTCTGTAGCTGAAAACTAACAATTTCATATTGTTTCAGCATTTTTGTGGGTAGGAATTGGGTAGGGCTTACTCGAGTGATTATTCTTTTCCAAACTGCCTTAATTCGAGCCTTTAAGAAGCAGATGTAAATTAGTGTAGAAGAAACCTTCAAGCAGATGTAAAATAGAGTTTAGACATGCATAGGATTACTGGGAGAGACCCCTGTGAAGGATAAAGGGAGGGAGTGGGAATAGGCAGGAAAAGCCTCAGACTATCATGCAGGTTTCACACCTATAAGAGAGAGGAGGAGTGAGGATTGGGTAGGGAGACTCTCAGACTGCAGTGTTGGGGTTTTTTTTTTTTGTTTTTTGTTTTTTTTTTAGATTTTATTTATTTGAAGGACAGATCACAAGTAGGCAGAGAGGCAGGCAGAGAGAGAGGGGGAAGCAGGCTCCCCGCTGAGCAGAGAGCCTGATGTGGGACTCGATCCCAGGACCCCGGGATCATGACCTGAGCCGAAGGCAGAGGCCTTAACCCACTGAGCCACCCAGGTGCCCCTGCAGTGTTGGTTTAAGAAGCTGCAAATTACCTGAAGAAGAATCGTATGTCCTATAGGAATGGACTTCTACTAGCAGCTTCACAGTACTCAGTCACTGGATGGGAGGAGTCCAGGTGGCCTGGGAACAAGTACGGTGGGGGGATCGTGGTTGTCAGTCATATATATCAACCCTCCTGCCCCCACAACCGTTATTTTGAAGATCTGAGCAGTGCATTTTCATGGCTGTCACAGATGTGATGTTATAGTATTTAGCAGGTGGATGGGTTGATCTCAACTGTCCAGGATAGCTCTGTGCACATGACTGGTGGCTTGAGGGGATATCTGGACTGTCTACTGGAACACCTTTCCAGACCAATGGTCTTTGCTACTGTGAATTCTTACATGCTAGCTCAGGGAGTGTATTCCAGTGAGCAAGGCAGAGCTGCACAGCCTTTTACGACAGCACTGGAAGGTACACAGAGTCACTCCTGCTATGTTAGACTGGTTTAAACATACATAGCACCACTTAGGCTCAAGGGGAGGGGTCATAGACCCCACTTCTCATGGGAGAAGCACGGGAAACATTTGCAGCCATGTTTTAAAAGAGCTACATGGCCTACATCCCTTTATCTTTCAGCTAGCCACCTTCTACCCCATTCTTATTGTCTCTAAGACGGCATTAATGTAATTGTCAGAGGGGCCCATCCTTTGAAATGAGATAGATGTGAAAGTGAATCCAAGTTCTATGACTTAGGCTAGGTTTCCCCTGCTTTTCCATAAGCTTGCAAATAAAATGGAAATCATGGTATATAACATACAACGTAATTGTGAAGGCTAATGGAATAATACACGAAAGTTTGCTAGCACATAGTAAGCATTCAATAAATGTTTTCTATCATGTATTTTTTTCCCATTATTTATACTGTAGCATGGACAATCTCATTGTTTAAGGTCAAATGATTTGGAGTCTTTCCTGCTGCCAGAGATCTATCTAGGTGGCTAGGATTCATTTACGAGGGCACAGAGCTGCAGTCTTTTAGACCAAGAAAGGACGCATAACAACCAAAATTAATATTTAACCAACATTTTGTGAGCACCTACTCTTGATTTGGCTTGAGAATTAGGTCAAGATCCAAATGGAAGAGAAAAATGAATGACAAAGATATGCATTTTATAATACTGTGCATGTGCTTAACAGTGGCAGTGCAGCCTCACTTCCCCCCCTGCCCCCAACCCTTTGCCTGGGTTAGCAGCAATAGGCAGACAGTGCTTCCCATGCCCAGGTGTGCCAGGCTGTTAGACAGTGACCACACTGCCCATGTCCCCTGATCAGGCTCCCTGTGGATGGGGGCCAGGAGGGCCGAGCATGGTGCTGATAGCAGCTGACCACCTCACACAGGGAGTTGTGCCAGCCTGCAGAAAAAAAGAGGTCTGGCCAGGCCCTGTAACCAGATGGCTGGCCACTGGCCCAGCTGTTTTCTTTTTTCCATCCAATTTCTGGGCTGAACGTTACTGTTCCCAGTGGTGATCTGGGACTGTAAATTTTAAGTCTTGTTGGTAAGTTCTGGAAAATAACTGTGTAAATAGATCTTATGAAATGTACTGTGCTCTGAAGTTCCAGACATAAAGTTAATGCTTTATCACATTATCTCATTTAATCCTCACAACACATTTCTGAGGTTAGTATGATGATATCTATATTTATAAATGAGGAAACTGAGGTTGAGGGAACAAATTAGAAAATCAGGGACTGAATATAATAAATGGAACAATGGAACAATAGCAACAATGTGAATGTTTTCTTTCTTAATAAGGAATAATCTGGGACACCTGGGTGACTCAGTCGGTTAAGCGTCTGCCTTTAGCTCAGATCATGATCACAGAGTCCTGGGATGGAGCCCCGCATCAGGCTCTCTGCTCAGCGGGGAGCCTGCTTCCCTCTCTCTCTCTCTCTCTGCCTGCCTCTCTGCCTGCTTGTGATCTCTGTCTGTCAAGTAAATAAATTTAAAAAAAAAGAAAGAAAGAAAAAAAATAATTCAAGTACTTTTTTTTTTTTTGGTAGTAGTTGTTCTTAGCATTTATTTGGTAAAGTATACAGCAGAAATCCAATCTGATGTAATTGGCATTGATATTTGATCACTCATAAAAACACCACCTAACATGTGGGATCATACAGTAGATACACGACCAGTTTTAGTATAGAAATATCAATGTTCTTTTATTTCTCCGTAATGCACAGTGGAAGTTCTTTCTTTATTGAGTATGGGCCCACTGACAGAGGTTCTCTGCTAAATGAATTCGTGAAAAAAATTCCTACCCAAGATTTCCACCATTAATTTACTCACTCTGTAAGGTCTTGGTTTTCATGATTATTTCCCCCAATTATCTAAAACCATTTATATACTTAATTCTTCAGGAATTGTTGAGCAAGATACCCTTTCTAACTTACTTTAGAAAACATACATGTTCCTTCAGTTTCTAACTACTTAAATAAAACTTAAAGCTTAACATTCAACTGTAATACATGGTTTGGGGGATAAATGCAGCCAACCCTTAGTAAGCACATAACCAGATGGAACAAGAGTGTACAGTGCTCTCAAGGTAGTTGGAGGAAGGGCCGGTGGTGGCTTACTTGAAACGTTCATTAAACACAGGAGGTGGGGGCAGAAGGACCTACCTATGGCTACTTTCAACTTATCTTGAAGATCACCTTTATTTCTAGTAACACTAGCACGATTTGATACACTGTTTTGACTTTTTTTCATCATTATGTTCCTAGGATATCCCTTTGCCAATGATTCCCATATCTGCTGGCTTGCAGAAGTGAGTGGAGCTACTTTTGTAGTGGGAATGAAACACAAAATAAACTTCTTATTAAAAAAATTATAATAATAATCACTAAACACCAAGAAGATGTGGCTAGATTTCTTTGGAAATTATTTAAAAATGTAAGGGGCGTCTGGGTGGCTCAGTGGGTTAAAGCCTCTGCCTTCAGCTCAGGTCATGATCCCAGGGTCCTGGGATTGAGCCCCGCATCCATCCATCGGGCTCTCTGCTCAGCAGGGAGCCTGCTTCCTCCTCTCTCTCTGCCTGCCTCTCTGCCTACTTGTGATCTGTCTGTCTGTCAAATAAATAAATAAAATCTTAAAAAAAAAAAAAAAGAATGTATGTGCTTAAAAAAAAATGTAAGATGTGATCTTTCTATATTAGGGTTATCCAATAGAACATTCTGTGATGATGGAAATATTCACTGTAGGCCATTTTTTTTTCCTGTTGGGTTGCTTTTTCCTTATTGATTTGTATGATTGCTTTATATATTCTGAACACTTTATTTTTTAAATAAACCAATATTTTTTAAATTTAAATTCAATTAACTAACTGTATATACAGTTTAATATGCCTAATACAACCAAGGAGCTGAAGTTTTCATTTAAATTAAATTAAATTAATATAAATTTATAAATAATATAAATATAAAATAAAATAAATGTGGTTTATAGCTATCACATTGATCAGTACAGATCTATATATTTTTTTTTAAGATTTTATTTATTTATTAGAGAGAGAGAGAGACTGTGAGAGCAGGAACACAAGCAGGGGCAGAGGGAGAGGGAGAAGCAGGCTTCCTGCTTAGTAGGGAGCCTGACTCAGGACTTAATCCACAGACCTGGGATCATGACCTGACCCAAGACATGCTTAACAACTGAGCCACCCAGGTGCCCCCAGTACAGATCTATATCTAATACTATGGTATTTATTCAAATACAGGGCTAACATATATGACTTTTCCCAAAATACATGAAGAGACTGTAAAGGTAAATTATCAGAATTTTTTTTTAAAGATTTTATTTATTTATTTGATAGAGAGAGATCACAAGTAGGCAAAGAGGCAGGCAGAGAGAGTGAGAGAGAAGCAGGCTCCCCGCCGAGCAGAGAGCCAGATGCGGGACTTGATCCCAGGACCCCGAGATCATGACCCGAGCCGAAGGCAGTGGCCTAACCCACTGAGCCACCCAGGCGCCTTTATCAGAATGTTTTAATGTTACCCTGGGATTTCCTCTTAGTTTGGTTGAAAGAGAAGGTATGAGGCAAGTACATGTCCACACACAGGTATATGCTAGCTATATAATAAATTATTCCCATCTCTAGATAATTTTCTTTTGACTTCATTTAGTTAGAACCTCATTTATGAAGGTGTAAAGAAAGTTAGAGGGCAAGTATCCTGCCATCACAGTATAAACTAATTTTTTGCAAGGAATGACATACAAACCTATATAAATATCCTTAGTTCTACCAATGTTTACAAAATGAGCTTATGATAGAACAAATATGTAAAATAATGCAAATATGAAAGCAGATCAGCTAGTGATCATTTTCCAAATATAATGATCACTGCAAAGCTACTTTGGATTTAGGAAAGTTACTCAAATCATGTTTACTAATAAATTACAGGTCCTTCAGGGGCGCCTGGGTGGCTTAGTGGGTTAAACCTCTGCCTTCGGCTCGGGTCATGATCCCAGGGTCCTGGGATCGAGCCTCGCATTGGCCTCTCTCCTCAGCGGGGAGCCTGCTTCCTCCTCTCTCTCTCTGCCTGCCTCTCCGTCAAATAAATAAATAAATAAATGAATGAATGAATGAATGAATGAATGAATGTATGTATGTATGTATGTATGTATGTATAAAAAAAAATCACATGTCCTTCAGGTCAGCCTTCTCTGGTGCTGGGAATTGGAACCCTCACTAGCCTGTGAATTATATCAGTCCAGTTTGGACATCAGATGTTTTTATAGACCACTGAATATCCTAATTTATACCAGCATCTTCTACTAAGTACAGGTATAATGGGCCATAAGTTTTAAGGTAGAAATAACCTACTGATATTCGTAACATTCAAAAATGGAAATAAGATCAAACAACATAAAGAAAGAACCATTTTACTGCTATTATGGTATTAGTATTTTGGAGGCCATTTAAAATGTTTGCTTTTGGGGGAACCTGGGTGGCTTAGTCCATTAAGTGTTTGCCTTTGACTCAGATCATGACCTCAAGGTCCTGGAATCAGCCCAGCTTTGAGCCCCACTTTGGGGCTCCCTGCTCAGCAGTCAGTGGGGAGTCGCTTCTCCCTCTCCCTCTGCTCCCCACCCTCCCCTGCCACTTGTACATGCTCTCTCTCTCAAATAATAAATAAAAATCTTAAGAAAAGGTAATAAATAAATAAAATTTTTAGATGTCTGCTTTTAATTCAACTGTTTTAAATATATATTAATGGTGAACTTTATTTTACAACACATTTTAGTCATGTTTTCTCCCAATTTTTAATAAATACAATTTTGCAGTCTTAATTTATATCTTATATGAATTATATGAAATTTATATTTTTAATTATATTAAAGAACACCCCCAGATACTATTGGGGTGATGGGAAGGGATGGTATAATGTGACTGATAATTCAGGAATTAGGAAAACTCTTTTCTATGTAAATCATAAGATTATATATAGTCAACACAATTTAGTTGCTATGAGAGTAGGAAAATAATTCTAATGAATACAAAAATTACAAAGATTAGATATTAATGTTTAAAGCTATCATATACTGGACATTTTATAAAGTCGTCTCGCCTTGCATCTTGTGAAAAATGCTTAATAGAAGATTACACATTGGATTTTTAAAAAAATCTCCTTGTGTTTCTATTGACTGGCTACCCAATTTAATGGATTTTATTCAGTTATGTTCAGCTAATTAATACCGCACAAGAGAATATACCGCTTAAATTCAGTATCTTCCCATTTATGGAAACTTCACTGAAGAAATGTTCTTCATTGAAAAACCAGGAATAGCAATTTCTACGCAAGAGCAGAACTGCACTGTGCATTAAAGTAAAATAAAATAAAATGCTTTGCCAGGGAAACACTGAACATGTGGTCTGTTAGATTGATGAACATGCTGAAATTGGAATTGGGATATAGATTTATGCATCAACAGTTCCCAGAGGAAGCGCCTTGTAGGGGAGCTACTTTGCTCAAGAGACATCAACAAGTGTTTGGATTAATTCGTCTTGACAGACTCCTGCCACTAACAACTCTTCATTGGAATAAAACACAGCTGACCTTTGCCAATCATTTGTGTCCCTCTCTTGCACCCCCACCCTTTTTATTTATTTACTTTTTTATTGAGGTAAAATTGGTCTATCACATTATATAAGTTTCAGTTGTACAATATTATAACCATCTGTATGAACTATATTGTGGCCAACTATATCAATGGTAAAGCAATTACCCCTAAGTCTAGTTAACATCCATCAACATACCCGTGACCCCCTTCACCCAATCTACCCCCTCCCCACTCTCCTTCCCCTCATGTAACCACCAATGTGTTCTTTGTATCTAAGAGCTTGTTTCTGTTTTGTGTTGTCTTGCTTTTTAGATTTAGATGTATGAGTGAAATCATACAGTGTTTGTCTTTCCCCATCAGGTATATTCCCTTAGCATAGTAACTCCAAGGTTCACCCATATTGTTGCAAATGACATTTCATTTTATTTTATAGCTCAGTAATATTCCTGTGTGTGTGTGTGTGTGTGTGTGTGTGTGACATCTTCTTGATCCATTCATCTACTGATGGACACTTAGGTTATTTCCATATCTTGGCTATCATAAATAATGTTATAGTGAACATGCAGATGGATATATCTTTTTGAATGAGTGTTTTTGTAGTCTTTGGATAAATAGCCAGAAGCGGAATAACTGGATTGTATAGTAGTTCTATTCTTAATATTTTGATGAGTCTCCATCCACAGTGGCCGTATCCTACTAACAGTGTAGGAGTGTTCAGTTTTTTCCTCCATCCTCTCCAGCACTTGTTATTTCTTGTCTTTTTGATAACAGCCATTTTTAACTGGTGTGAAGTGATATTTCCTTGTAGTCTTCGTTTGCATTTCCTTAGTAATTACTGTTGTGGAACACCTTTTCTTGGCCATCTGCAGGTCTTCTTTTGAAATACATTTATTTCTTTGTCTGTTTTTTTTTATTTCATTGTTGTTGAGTTTTGTGAGCTCTTTGTATGTTTAGGATATTAATTCCTTGTGGATATATGATTTGCAAAGATCTTATCCCACTTAGATAGTGGTCATTTTGCTGATGGTTTCTTCTACTGTGCAGTAGCTTTTTATTCTGATATGATAGCATTTATTTATTTTTGCTTTTGTTTCCCTGGCCTTTGGAGTTAGTACACAAAAATATTGCTAAAACTGATGTTGAGGAGATAACCATTTATGTTTTTCTCTAGGAATTTTATAATTGCAGTTCTTACATTTAAGTCTTTAGTCCATTTTGAGTTAATTTTTGTGTATGGTGTAAGATGCTGGTTTAGTTTATTTCTTTTGTATGTGACTGTCCAGTTTTTCCAACACCATTTACTGAAGAGACTATTCTTCGCCATTGCATATTCTTGGCTTTTTTGTTGTAAATTAATTGTCCAGAGATATGTGGATTTAATTCTGGACCCTCAATTCTGTTCCACTGGAGTATATTTTTAGCTTTGTGGTATAGTTTGAAATCAGGGAGCATGAAGTTTCCAGCTTTGTTCTTCTTTCTCAGGATCTATTCAGGATCTTCTGTGGTTCCATACAAATTTTAGAACTTTTTGTTCTAGTTCTTTGAAAAATGCCACTGGAATTTTAATAGAAATTGCATTAAATCTATAGATTGCTTTGGGATCTATGTGTGATATAAGTGTGGGAGGTAAGTGTGGCATTTTAACAATAGCAATATTTACAATCCAAGAGCACAAAATATTTTCCCACTTATTTGTGTCCTTTTCAATTTATTTCATCAGTGCCTTATAGTTTTTCATGTACAGGTCTTTCACCTCCTTGGTTAAATGAGGTATTTTATTCTTTTTGATGCAATTTTAAATGGGATTCTTTTTTCTTAGTTTCTCTTTTTGATATTTTCTTATTGGTGTATAGAAACATCACAGATTCCTCTGTGTTGATTTTGTATCCTGATACTTACTGAATTCATTTATTAGTTCTACCAGTTTTTTTGGTAGAGTCTTCTGAGTTTTCTATATATAGTACCATATTATTTGGAAACAATTACAGTTTTACTCCTTCCCAGCTGATTTAGATGTCTTTTATTGCCTTTTCTTTTCTTGTCTAATTACTATGGCTAGAACTTTCAGTACTATGTTGATTAAAGTGTCAAGAGTGGTTATGTTTGTCTTGATCCTGATCCTCGAAGAAAATCTTACAGTTTTCACCATTGAGTATGATGTTAACTGTGGTTTTGTTACAGATGACCTTTATTATATGTGGGTATTGTTCCCTCTATACCTACTCTATGTCCACTTTGTTGAGAGTTTTATCTATTGTGTGTTTTCCAGTTCAGTTATTATATTGTTTAGCTGTATAACTTCTGTTTGGAATTTTCTTGTTTTTTTTTATCTCTGTTTTGATGATCTTGTTGTGTGCATTCATTATTCTGTCAAGTTCAGTGAACATCTTTATAACCATTACTTTGAACTCTTTATCAGCTAGATTGTTTATTTCCATTTCATTAAGATTTTTTTCTGATGTTTTACCTTGTTCTTTCATTTGGAAAATACCCTCTCTTTCTTTATTTTGCTTGACTCTCTGTGTTTTGTTTCTATGATTAGACAAATCAACTATTTCTCCCAGTCTTGAAGGACATTTTTGGTATAGGACATGTCACATGGAACTCAGAAGCACAATCTACTCTGGTCATTAGGGCTAGGCACTCAAGGGGCATCCCGTGTATGGGCTGCATTCACTGTCTGCTATGGTAAGACTATGTCTGCAGCATAACAAAAGATTCAATCACTTTCAGCCAACAGTTCTACTACATTGTAATTACCAGTGAACAAAACAATTCTACACACACACACACACACACATATATACATTTATTAGAACTGCATAGAAACTTTGTAACTGTCTGCATTAATTTTCAATTCTTCCTAAAAGTCAATGTCAGAAAAAATTATCAATGACAGTTAAAGGACCAAAGAGCAAATGATTAAAAAAAAAATGAGGAAAAGGCTAAAACCTGATTTTTTCACATATTCTACAATGAGCCAAAAATAAATCTAGAATTATCTTGATATTTCATCCTGGCAAATACAGCACATACCAGATTAAAACAAATAATACACTAAATGAAATTAAGTAAGAGACAAAAATCTCTAATATTATTTTCCACAATATTTTGGCTATAAATAATAGAAAAACCACCACTCAAATCATGTAAACAACAAAGGGATGTGTTATCTTAAAATTGTATACTTACCCAAGTACATATGTAGGGCAATTTTAGGCATGGGGGTCCTTTTTTTTCCTTTTGGACTTTTTTTGAATCTGTCCTCCTTCCTGTTCTCACTTTATCTTCAGGCTGATGGCAAGATGACCACACCATTCCTAGGGATAATCACCTAGAGGGAGAATCCAAAGGTAGTAAAAGCTGTATTCTTTGTTGGTCTGTTTGTGGAAAGACGATATACATGAGCCATGCAGTGAAATTTCTCATCTACTTCATTGTCCAGAACAGGCCACATGCTCACTCTTGAACCAATCATTGCCAGAGCTTGGTTACAGTAATTGGCTTAAACAATTCAGGAGTGACCCTTGACCTGAAGATATTGCCATACTCACAGGGAGAAGGAGGATATACAGAAAGAGAGTGAAAATGAAAAAAAAAGAAGAAGAAGAAGAAGGTAATTATTTTAAGGAGGAAATATTTGGGAGGATTGAACTTTTAAATAGACAAATGACAGTGTCTAATGTACTATTTTATTAACATATACTATTTTATAACATAATTTCATAACCTGGGTTTGCATGGACTGATACTGATCTCTCCAACAGAAATGCAATATAAGTCTTCTATGTTCTTGAAATGATTTAATTGCAGGCTTTCCAATATCCTTTTCTATTGTATGTATCAGGGAAAATGTAAGCTGTTGGGTTAGAGTAGACTCCAGTCCACAAGAACTTAACTCCAAGAGATTAGTTTCTCAAAATTCTATTGCTAAATGAGAAAAACAAGTTGCACTAAATTAGCCTATTTAAAACCTTCAGGATTTCCTTAGAACTGCCTCTTACATTAATAGTTACAGAATCAATTTTCTCATTCCCCAAAATTGCCATCAGTTATTGACTTCTGAAGACTCTCTTTAGCAGTTTTACCATCAATGGTCATAAAATAAAGATTTGTGCATTTGAAGGATAATTATTTCTTTAGGATGGAAAAGGCAGGGATGTAGGGGAGCCTCAATGAGATGGGGAGATATTATAAACTTTCTCATACAAAAAACCTTACATATTATATATTATAGCTTGGGTATGGTTTCCTGGGACAAAACCTACTAGGCTAGTATTTTTTATTGCCTTTATGTCAGAAGAAAATGAATGCTTCACTATGATGAGAAATCTCATCATTCAGGTAATAATTTATTGCCATTATCCCAGTCCACATTATAAAATAGTGTAAAATGGTAACTGCTTAGAATTGGCTCATTTGTGTTGTAGATATTTATTCTCATTCAACAAATACCAAATGAAATACAATAAAATTTGTATAAGTAAAAAATGAACCAATCAAAAGAAAATAATAAAACATCATATATACTAGTCAGAATTGACTAGTGATAGATGAAAGTTTGTCCTCTTTTTTTTTTTTTTAATAATGAAACATTACAATTATAGTTGGATTTCCTTTTATTACTATTCCCTCTGTTTTTGGAAGGAATCCACTATAATGACTTTGGTGTGTTTATTTAAAAAAATATTTTATTTAAAAAATATTTTAGGGGCGCCTGGGTGGCTCAGTGGGTTAAGCCTCTGCCTTCGGCTCAGGTCATGATCTCAGGGTCCTGGGATCGAGCCCCGCATTGGGCTCTCTGCTCAGCAGGGAGCCTGCTTCCTCCTCTCTACCTGCCTCTCTGACT